>NC_048448.1:9037713-9406918 GCF_004353265.1 Vitis riparia | reverse complement strand
AATTCAATGTTAAAGAAAATAGGATTTTATTCCATAAATTAATCTTAGTGAAATTGATATTTAAAAATATTATAATTTTGTCCATATATCGATTTTATTGCATAAATTATTTTTAGTGAAATTGATATGAAAGAAAATTAAAATTTTGTTGTATAAATTGATTTTTGCATTATTTTATTTTTCGTATTAATATTCATCAATTAAGCAATAAAATATGAAAATTATTTCAACTTAGTAAGAACCAATGAATTTGTTTATGGTTTGATGGAGTGACTAAGACCGTTCAATTGAGTAATCTAACCCTTGATCCATTCTGGTTCAATTTTGAACCTTTTCAGGAGTCGCTTAAGCTATGTTTGCTTTAAAAGGTACTAAGAAAAGAAAAAAAAATATTAAGGAAAATAATTTTCTTTTTCCTTAATGAGTTAAACACGTTAAGTCTTGCTTGATTTAAAGTTTATTTTCTAAATGAAAAAAAAAAATAATTTTATGGAAAAAAGCAACAATGAAGTCATTTTGAGTCATTTTTGTCCATAAATTCTTGGTTACTTGCACCACTTTTTGCCTTTCAAATTATATTTAAAAGTTACTATGCTCATTAATGATTCAGGGCATTAAGTTTTATTTGATTTGGAGTTTATTTGTCAAACAATTTATTTTTTAAAATATGATTATATTTGAAGAAAAAACTAGTAAAGTCATTAAAATGAATTTTGGTTTAATGTTAATTAGATTAGTTTTGGATTGGATAACTTTCTAGTACTAATTGAATTTGTTTTTGAGTTTCAATTTACTTTTAAGTTTAATAACTTTTACATATTGGGCGTGGTTTGAGGTCGAATCTATTTTGTCTAATAAAAAAATTTAGAGAAGTTGAAAAAAAATCAGAAGAAACATGTATTTGAAGATTTTATAAACTAATATTGTACTGGGCTTGTTCTTTTTTATTTACTTTTTATTATTTTTATTTTTTATTTCTTGATATTTCCTTTTACTTTTTAAAATTTATGAAAACAATTTCTACTAATGATCTAGTTTTTTATTTTAGTTTGTTTTCAAAAAAAAAAAACACCGGTCAAATTTCGTTATGAATTTTCAAAAATAATTTTTATCTTTTAAAAAATTATTTTAAAAAACTTTATCTTAAAAAAGATAATTATTTTTAAAAATTATTTTGAAAATAGAAGTTAAAAGATTAACTCAAATTTTTAATAAGTAAATATACACCTTGTATATAAGAGATGAAATGAAAGTTCAGTGTTGATGGTGCCAATAAAAATGCATACCATATGAGTAGGTGAGGAAAATGCTGTAGCAATAAATCTTCTGAATCTCTTGTAATTTTGACACTGACAACCCAAAATTTCTGCGTGTCTTGTAATTTTGGACCAACGATAGATTAATGAGTCATACACATTTTGCCCCAATGAAAACTTCCTGCGCTTTCTACATGAAAATTGCTTCGGAGCTAAGGAATAAAAAGAATAATAAGTTGTCTAATGGGAGAGGATTTTTCCCCTACACGCTTTTTCATTTTGACCAAGACTTCGTTTTTCAACTTAGTTGTATACTTTTTAGCAGCGTGGCATCCAGGTACCTGGTTAAATTTAATTATATAATATCTATTAAACTGGTCCTATTAAAAATAAAAATAATTTTATAATTAGAAATAAATAGTTTTTCCTTCATAAAATATAATTAATTTTTTTTCTTAAAAACATAAAATAATATTTGATTTAAAATGAATTTATTTTCTAAAATGCATGTGTCAAGTTTGTCATTACACTTAGGGGTGTTTGATATGTCAGAATAAGGAATAAAAATGAATATTTTGTTTCCATTCCGATTTCTTAGTGGATAAAAATAAATTTGATGATTCCATTTCTAGAATTTGGATGAACTTAGAAATGCAAGATTGAAATGATTATTTGTTTCCATTCCAATGTTTGATAATAATAGGAATGAAAATGAAATAAATTTACAATAATATCCTTACATATAATTTAATATAATTTTTTTTATTTAAAAAATAAATAAATTTTGAGAGTTTTTTTGTTATTAAATAATAAGACTAAAAATATATATATACTCAATAAATAAAAAATTAACCATAAAAAATCATATAACCGTAATATACAAATATTCAATTATTATTTTTATTAAAAAATTGAATAATTTGTCATGCTTTAAGTAGTTATAAAATTATATTTTACCAAAAAAAAAAATATTTATTATAATATTTAAATTCTCAAAGCTAGCAAATGTTTTTCTTATTTCCAAAAGAGGAAATAAAAGATTTCAAATTTTATTCTAATTTTCAACAAGTATCATATCTAATAAAATCCATAACCTTAAAATTTTAAATATTCACTTTTTCTTTTATCAAAATTTTAAATAATTTGTCATGCAAAAAAAGCTATAGAATTATATTTTACAAAGAAAAAAAATATAAGAACATATAAATTGTCAAAGCTACCAAATATTTATTTCTTATTTGCAAAAAAAGGAAATAAAAAAACATAAACTTCATTCTAGTTCTCAATATAAGTACCATATCTACTAAAATCCACAACTAGTATATTCTCCAAAATTAAGCCATCAAATCAATAAAAAGTTCATAGGAAATTGATGAAACAAAATCCAACCTAAAATTTCTATCGATCCAACCTAAAGACAATAAATCAACAAGTATGCAACATGGAGATTCATGGGATTTGAAGAAGTTGTTTCACCCATTTAACCTTGAGAACTTCATCTAAATTGAACAAAAATTTGACTTTCATCAGGTGATTCATAATAATTTAACTTAACTTCAATATGTCCAACCTATTAAGATTAGGAAGTTTCTCCAATTCACCAACCACTCTATTTTCCCTTTCTGTCTGTTGGTTGAAGTTACCAATAAGGCTCTCTAATGCATTGCATGTTCTTGTCATCACATTAATTAAAGTTGTGTCATCCTTTTTTGCTCTTTTCCTATGAGATTGTGATGAACATTCCATTCTACTTGGAGTGGATGCAACTGTATTAGTATGAGAGGCATCAACTTTGGCTTCTAAGTCATCAACTCCAATTTCATTACTTGCTTCACATTGATCTAACTCTTCCAAAATATGAGCAACTGACATTGCTCATTTTCCATTAGCATGATCTTTACCAAAAACAAGACTTAGATCATCAAAATGTGGAAATGGTTTGAGTCTCAAACCATTAGCATCTTTATGCCCTTGTAAAATATACAAAAAAATAATTAGCATCTTTAAAATAAAAGTTACTAACTTAAAGAAATATTAATCTCATGCCACATTGGTTTGAAAACAAGATAAATGATTAAGAATATATATCATTTCTTTCCTTTGATGAAATGAATTATAGAATAGGGTCTATTTGAATTTTTATGATCACTTCCAACTATAACTTCTAATTATTTTCCTAAAAGCATCAATGGTAGATACTCAAAAATAAAGAATACATCATGCATTAAAATGTAATTCATATAAAATACATAATATATTGAAAGCAAAAGAATATACCAATGTATCAAATAAATTAACAAGATGTTGTGGAATAAAAATACAAGATAGGAAGTATTATAAATATATTTACCTTGACCCAATCTTCAAATGCATCTTGATCACATAAAACCATTTTCTTTGCATTGTCCCAAGAAAACCCGCTACCATGGGTTAACATATCCATTATGGCATTGAATTGTTTTTTTAAAGTCTTCACACACAATTCAATATGTGCACTTGCTTTAAGTCCACTGTTTGGAAGCTTTTCCTCTAACATCTTCTCCACTTGTAAAAATGCTCCTAGTTTAAACTCATTATCACATTTTACCTTCCCTGAAATACACAACTCAACAAGACACTCAACCAATTTTTCATTCTCATTGGGAGTCCACACTTGTTTGTTTCTTCCACACTCCCTTATTTGACCACTTGATGTAGAATCTGTCCTACGTTTCAAAAATATCAAATTATATAACTATATTTTAAGAACAAATATAATATGAAAACAATTATAATAAACACATATCTAACTATATCTCAAATTTAACAATAGAAAAACATTATCAAATTCAATTCAAACTAGTTCATCATATAATAATCCATACAAACCATTCAAAATTTGCAAATGATAAGTCTAAAACATCAAACATAATTTTTCTCCTAAAATAAACAACAAACTATAATGTCCTCAATTCATTAAACATTTGAATTGCTAAATTTCTTTGCCAAGCACTCCATTGATCCGATGGTTCAATTATAGTTATTGGTTCACCTACAACTTGGTGGTCTTGCACATCCAACTCTTGTTCCAATGGGTCCACAGGCATCTCTCTTTTAATGAGATTATGAAGAAGACAACAAGCAAGAATGGTTTTGCATTGTGTTTTTATTGGATAGAAACAAGGGCTCCTAAGTATAACCCAACGTAGTTTAAGCAAACCTGATTCGTTCCAATTGGTGTCTCAGCTGATTCATGTTCTCTCAATGGTCCTTGACAATGGTGCCATTTGATACGTGTCCAGCTGGTGTCCCTTGATTGTGGTCCTCAGAAGGGAGTAATCAACAAAATTTATAACCTATTACACCATGTACTAGGATAGCCTTAGCTAGCATAGCATAGTGGCTCTAGGGTCGTTCACTGGGATGGGTTTTCACTTCACAATTGATATTCATCCAAAGCTAAATTGGTGATTTTTCACTTCAAGGTTAGCTCTAAAAGAAAACATAAAGATGTGTGAAAAGGTTGGTTTTTAAGTGAAACCAAAAATAGTAGTAACTGATTTTAATTACAAAGAAAAGTGTTTCTTGGAGTTTAGATCACTGGGCTCAGATTCCTTATACAAAGAGGGAGTTTCGGTCACTTGTTTCTTTTCCTCGCATTAGAGAATTAACATATAGTTAATTCTCTAACCGGTGTGGTACAGATGCTTCCCTTTAATGGGTTCAAACACTAAATCCCTCTCACTGATGCATCTTGCAATGGCTCATGCCTCTCACCTAGCGTTTGCCATTCAAGGTGATCCTTAACCTTGGATTACCCGTCAAAAGCTCGCAAGAGATAACTAATGGATGTCTCCTTAGAGTCCAAAAGCTTACCAAGTGTTGGCTATTCTAGAAAATCCTACCTTCAAACCACCTTTCAAAAGCTCTCAAGAGATAAACTAGTGCATCTCAATGAACGGAGATCACTTGCTTTATCAAGTGTTGGCCCAGGTGAGTTAAAGGAGTTTTAAGTTAACTAAAAAGATAAAAACCATTAACGGGTCACACTTTCTCTTCATTAAAAACTAAAACAACAAAACTTCTAATTTATGCATGAGGAAACTTACCCGGCTTTCTTCACTCCAAGAGACAAAGAGCCTAGCCTCTCATCCTCTGAGGAAAAATCCTCAGAGTTTGATTGGCTAGAAAGAAAATTAAGGAGAAAACAAAAATATATATATGAAAAACAGAGCAAGTGCTCTGTAATATATTTTTCTTCCTTATACAAAAGGTTGTCTCCAAGAACAAGCTCCCGAGATCTCCTTCTTTGTAAAGAAAATTACAACTATATATAAGAGGTTATTCACCCCTTTGTTCTTGCTTAAAGACTAAGGAATCCTATGATAGGTGGGTTACAAGGAGAGTTTGGGGATTAGACATCAAATATCTAAAGCAAAATATCTCAAGATGTCGGTCGGAAATATCAGGCAGCTTCAGGAGAACACCACGGCACTGTATACTGAGAGAAAAACTCTCCGGGTAAGCGTTATCAGAGGATCCGGATATGTCTGACCGGAGAAGTTGAAACGTCCTCCTCTCCCATCCGGCTGTGAGATATCCGATCAAAGGATTCGGACATGTCTGACCGGGGAAGTTGAAACGTCCTCCTCTCCCATCTGGATGTGAGATATCCGGAGAAGGTAGAATGTCGGCCGGATGTGAAATATCCGCTTAGAGGATCCAGACAGAATTCTTCCCTCGGGTGGAATGAGCTATGTCGCAAGAGGGACCGTCTGCTTGTGCAAGGTGTAGGGACCCCTCTCCCTGATGACACGGAGTGCGCATGGTTATCCGGATCAACTCCATCCGGATTCCCCAAGAGGACATGTGGCGCGTTCCCCTATCCGGACTCCCTTAGGGAGAAGCACACGGCACTCGTGAACATCACACCCGGACGATAGCATATCCTATCCGGATGTGTTGTCCGGATCATTGACTTCCGCCGCCATCTGATGGTGTGTCCAGACGCCCTGTCCGGACATCTTTTGCTCCTTGCATTCCGGATTTGCTTATGGCAAAGGACTTCAAAGCTTTTGTTCTTCATGTTTCTGAGCTTTCCATTGCTTTGCCATGGATTCCAAAGAACTCTCCTCAATCACGGATTGCTTTGGTGATCAAAAAGCTATCAAAACACCAAAACTTAACACAATTTGATTAGAATTGATTGCAAGGGTCCTTAATATGTTAATTGGGTTAAAAGGTGATAACTACTACTCAAAAGTGTTTAAAAGAGTTAATTACAAGCTATGAAATAGCACTTTTTGAGTAGTAATCAAAACCAAAACATCTCTCGATAACATTTCTTGCTACAGAATGCTTCATGTTGAAAAACTCTTCATGGGTTGTTGGCATGTGTCTCTCCAATCATTGAGATGATATATTGCCCTCTATATGGGGCAAGAAACCCTTTTCCATTTGTATAGCCAGCATCAACAAGATAGTAATAACCTAAAATGAATATTCCAAAACATATTTTAAAAAATATATCATGTATTAAAAAGAAATCAATTGTTTCTAAAAACCACATATTTACCATGTGGGATTGTCAATCCATTTCTTCTACTAACTGCATCTCGAAGCACTCGAGAATCAGAGGTTGATCCCTCCCAACCTGGCAATACATAAATAAACTGCATGTCTTGAGAACAAACTCTTAAGACATTTGTTGCAATTTCATTCTTCCTTATTCAATATCTAGGTTTGTCACCCTCAGGTACAATCACTCTAATGTAAGTTCCATCTAAAGCTCCTAGACAATTCTATTTAAATAAAAGCATTAGTATTGCTATAATATGAATTAATTAAACCTATATAAACTTAATTTATAATTTATATACCTTAAACCATTTTCATCTCTCATCCGTGGAGTTCTCAAAGACTGATTTCGGTATTTTGAGTAATACTCCTTGTAGGCGAATGACCGCATTCAATACTGCATTGAAATGTCTATTAACAGTTTCTCCAGACCTTAAGAATCAAAATTTTATAACTCAATTCTTTACATGATGTGCAAGAATATGCAAGAATAATGCAACCATTTCTTCTACATCAACATATTTTGAATCCTTTAGTTTACCAATAGTATGAAGCATAGAACATAACGTGATGAAAGTAAGTCTATCCATCCTAAGTTGCTCCATACATGCTATATCACTCCCATAAATCAATCGATTAAGATTTTCGATCAACTCATAAAAATTCTCTATTTGCAGGTCTTTCCATCAATGTTCGCCTCTGATAACGTTTCCTTGTAGCCATACAAAGTGCAGTAAGCATATTAAGTATGTTCACTATAATATATAGAATTAGGATAAGTTGTTCTCTTCTTTCCATCTCAATGAGGTCCATGGTTGTGCAAGAGTCCTAATCATAAAGAAGGGAAAAAAAAACATTTTGTGTTTTTAATGGGAACAAAAAAAGATTAAATATTCTATGTTTGATCTCATTATTAATTTTCTATAAGCAAAGAAAAATTAATATATGCAAATTCATTTGTACAAAACTAATACTAATTTTCATACCTTTTAAGAAAGTTAGTAGCTCAACAGAATAAAAAAAACTAATTTAAATATAAAAAGGTGCTAGGTTCAAGGTAAGGATGCGATGCTATAGCAATATCCTTCTAGTGCAAGTGGGGCACATACAGATAGGAAAAATTTATCATTACAATACTCTTGCATGGGAAATCTAGCAAAAATTAAATTAATCTGCTGAACATAACCATCTGTTCTATTGACATTTTTGTACATGTTCAGAATATGTTAAATAGCTCTAGACACCCTTACACTGCAAATGGACCAAAACATCAAATACAAGATCCACACTACCACAAATTTTAACTGCCATGAGTTGACAATTTTCTTGTAAGAATTTTTTATTTTTTAAACATAAATAAAATTAGAATCTTTCGCTTAATGATGCTTCAATTTTTCAAAAGTTAAGTTCAAATTGTCTTCATCAATTCAAAGAAACAAAAACTATAAATCTCACGAAAACAAGACATGCATTGTTGCAAATTTTATATTTTCTTCAAACTTCCCTCCATTTTCTCGGCAACCAAATGGGGGATTAGGCAATATCCTCCTGTTCCCGTCAGTTCAATGAAACAAAAACTTTCAACATCACAAATAAAAACACCCAAGAATAAAATTTTAGTTTTTCTTCTAAATTTCAACCATTTTCTGGGCAACCAAATGGAGAATTAGGCCATATTCATCTTTCTCCTATCATATGGCAAGCACAAAACACTTGAGATTGAAAATTTTAACTTTCGTTTATGCGTTTTTTCCTTATCCTCCTAAGTCATATCGGCATACAACAAAGCTTTAGGCAATATTCTCATATATGAAACAAAAATTTCCAATATCACAAACACGTGAAATCCAAAATTTTTGTTTTTGTTTGTTTTTTTCTTTTTCTTTTTTTCCTAACCGTTTCAATTTTCCTCTCTAGTCTCCATTCATGTATGAAACAAAAATTTTCAATATCGTAAACATGTGAAATCGAAAAATCTTTTTCCAACCATTTCAATTTTCCTCTCTAGTTTCCATTAATACAAGATAAAGAAACACCAAATACAAGATCCACAAATACAAGATTCCAAACACAAATCAATAAAATAAAATAAAAACAACCGATTTATAGAGAAGAAGAAAGACAAATAAAGAAGTAGAAGAATAAAGAGAGAAAAAGGTAAACCTGATCGGAGATGTAGAAAGAACTTTTCAGAGCCTAGTTGCAACGAACAATGATGAATCATGGATCCAACAATCAAAATGAACATCCAAAACCTAGAAATTAGAAATTGAAATTTTTTTTCTTAAATGTCATGGAAGGTTTGATTGATTCAGTTTGGGAGAATCACTTGTTGTAGAGAAGTGGATGATGAATGAGTCTCTAGATATGCAAAGAAGTTAAGCATCAAGCTTGAAGAATGAGATAATTAAGAGGGTAAAATAGTAAATTTAGATTGTTTTATATTATCAAATGGGTTCAATGAATCAAAATACTACCTACTTTTGATGAATTCAAATCCAACTTATAAGTTGAATTTGATTTCTACCTTAATAATTTTTTATTCAATTTCTGTCTTCTTAACATTTATCCAAACATAGGAATAAGGGAGAAAATGAATGAGATGTCTATTCTCACTCCCTATTCTCGTGTACCAAACACCCCCTTATTGTAAACCAAATCAAAACCAATGTAAAATAAATAAGTATTAAATATATAAATTAGGTTAGTTTTTTGAATTCCAAATTATTCTTAAAAATTAAAAGATTAAAGAATTTAATAATAATTATCTCTTACTTAATTTCTAATTTATTTATTCACCTAGAAAAATTAAAAAATACAGTAGTTGTATGTATAAGATAAACAATAAATTCATGATATTATACCACTTTTGGTCTATTATTTTTATTGGTAATTAGATTTATTTTTAAATTTTAAATTATTTTTAAAAATTATTAGACTTATTAACAAATATAACACATAAAACCTCTCTTGATTTGAAGTTTATTTTAGTTAGAAAATTCATAAAAATATAATTATGTGTAAAAGAGATATAATAAAGTCATTTTATACCGATTTAAATCCATGAGTTTCTAGTTGTAATTATGTTTTTTTTAGTTTTAAATTATTTTTTAAAATTAATAGACTTATTAATGAATTTAAGAATTAAGTCTATTTTATTTAGAATATTTGTCCAATGAAAAATTATAAAAAAAAAAATTATGATTTTATAGGGAAGCTAGAGAAACATAGAATCATTTTAGAAAAAAATTTGTTTATAAATTTTTACTATTAATTTGGTCATTATTTTAGTTTTAAATTATTTTTAAAAAATTACTAAATTTGTTAATGAATCTAACATATTGAGTCATACTTGATTTGAAATCCATTAATTTGTCTAGGGAAAGAAATTGGAAAGGAATGATTCTATGCAGAAAATATATAATAAAGTCATTTTAGATCAATTTTTTTTTATAAATTTTTTATATTAATTGAATCATTTGAGTTTTACTTATTAGTTTCGTTCACTATTTACAATAAAAAAAATCTGAAAAATTCACTATTTACAATAAAAAAAATCTGAAAAAAATATGATTATATATGAAGAGAAAAATAGTAAAGTCATTCAAAATGTATTTTAATTTATAACTTTATAATGTTAATCGGATCAATTTGAACCTTTTTGATTTTGTAATGTTAATTTTTATGCATTAGGTGTGGTTTGATTTAAACCAATTTGGCTAATGAAAAAATTTAGAAAAATTTAAAGGAAATTTAGAAAAGCACTGTAATTAATAGAAAATATCATATTTTTGAAAATCAATAATGAGAGTTGTAAAGATGGAATTAATCTCAATTTTATTTTGTTATTAAAAATTATTTTCAGAAAACGATAACTAAATGGTGCCCTAAAATTTTAAAACCGGGTTTTTATTTTCAAAAGCAAAAACTGTTTTCTAGAATTGTTTTTTAAATAAAAAATTAGAAAGCGTGGGATGAAAGCTCCGACGTGATCGTACCAAATGAAAAAACATAGCAGAGTCCGACCCCGAAAGAAAAGGGCCAAAAAAGCTGAGAAAAGGGAAAGCAGCAGCCAAAACTTGACTGTCCAAGAGGCAAAAGAGGTGAGGAAACCGAAGTAGCAATTCCAGGAAGTCTCGCCCTCTGTTTCTAATACTGTGCATTGAATAAAAATAAAATAAAATGATAGAAAGAACGAAGAAGATTAGAGGAAGCTTCAATGTTAAAAGGTAGAGAGAAATAAATCTTCAGACTCTCTTGTAATTTTGACACTAACAACCCAAAAATTTCTTAGTGTCTTGCAATTTTGGACGAACAACGTCCCTGACTATGGCTCCAACGACATGCTCAAGTGTCTTTTCTCTTGGATGGAGATGGGACGTCTTTTTGAGCTTTAGAGGTGAAGACACTCGCTTCGCTTTCACAGATCATCTTCATTCCGCTTTGTGTCAGAAGCAAATCCGCACCTTCAGAGACGAAGAAGGACTTGATAGAGGAGAAGAGATCGGGTCATCACTCTTGAAGGCTATTGAAGAATCGAGGATGTATATTGTGGTTTTTTCGAAAACCTATGCTCATTCAAAATGGTGCTTGGATGAGCTGGCCAAGATCATGGAGTGCAAGATACAAAAGGGGCAGACGGTAGTGCCAGTTTTCTACCATGTGGAACCATCTGATGTGCGAAATCAGACGGGAAGTTTTGGAGAAGCATTTGATAAATACCAGAAGGTCCCGGAGGATAAGGTGATGAGCTGGAAGGCGGCGTTGAGGGAAGCAGCCAATTTGTCTGGATGGCATGTGCAGCATGGGTATATTAGAATTTCATTTAGTATTCATGCACTGGAATAACCCTTTCTTCAAGGAAACAATGCGATATTCAAATGGAAACTTTCAAGAAAAATGAACACCTAAAATGGAAAATAATTCATATAGTAGAAATTATTAATTTTTAAAATTTAACTACTTTCAAGCTCCTCATCATTGATCGAAAAAAAGTTGGCAAAATCAAACATATGATCAAGGAAATTTTCTTGGATATAAATTTTTTCTAAGCATTCTAGTTATTCATGAGTTTTTTCCATGATAGTAATAGTCATTGGGATTTGGCGCATGGATACATGTGTGTTGAAACAAAACTGATATTTGCTACTAGTAATCAACTTCAATGATTTGGAGTCACTAAACATGGAGCACAAACAAACTCATCCGGTCTTTTACATTTAATAATGGGTGCACAACATAATGAAAATATATGTGAAGGTATAAGTTAATTAATTTAGATTTGTCATGCACTTCAAGGAATCCTATATTTATGCTTGCTATAGTTCAGTTGTGAAGAAAACTAAACATCATCATCAGTTCCATGCTTTGTTTATTACAGTTTCTAACTCATTATAGGTTGTTATATTGCTTTATGATTGGCAGGTATGAATCACAGGCTATTCAGAGAATTGTTCAAGACATTTTAAGTATGAATCTTAAACTCTTACATGTTGGTGATGAGCTGATTGGAATGGAACGCCGTTTGAAGGAAATAGCCTCGCTAATACATATTGACTCAAATGATGTCCGCATGATTGGGATATGTGGAATTGATGGAATAGGCAAGACAACTCTAGCCAAAGTTGTGTATAACACAATTGTTCATCAATTTGATGGTGCTAGCTTTCTTTTGAATATTACTAGTCTTGAGAAGGATTTGATTGAGTTACAACATCAACTTGTTAAAGATATTCTAGGGGGAGATATTCCGACCATAAGAAACAAGTCTGAAAGGGGTTATGAAATAAGGCGTAGGTTTATGTCTAAAAAGCTTCTTGTTGTTCTTGATGATGTTGAATCCGGCGAACAACTTGAGGTCTTAGCTAAATATTGTAGAACATTTGGTCTAGGTAGTAGAATTATTGTAACAACTAGAAACAAACATTTGCTTGCTATGTTGGAAGTGGATGCATTATATGAGGCTAAGGAATTAAATTGTAAGGAAGCTATTCAACTCTTTTCTTTGCATGCGTTTCACATGAACAGTCCTCAAAAAGGTTTTATAAACCTATCGAGATGCATAGTAGATTATTGTAAGGGACTTCCAATAGCTCTTGAAGTTCTAGGTTCTCTCTTGTTTGGTAAGAAAAAATTTGAATGGGAAAGTGTACTGCAAAGGCTGGAGAAATGACTTAACATGCAAATCCAAAATGTGCTTATGAGAGGTTTTCAAACACTAAATCGTTATGAAAGACAGATATTCCTCGATGTTGCATGCTTCTTCAAAGGAGAGGATTTGGATTTTGTTCAACGAATACTTGATGCTTGCAATTTCTATGCAATACATGGAATGCTAGTGCTCAATAACAAATCTCTCATTAGTATTTTTGACAACAAGTTATTGATGCATGATTTGATACAAAAATCTGGTTGGGAAATTGTTCGGCAGGAATGTCCTAATGAACCTGGAAAATGGAGCAGATTGTGGGATCCTGAAGATGTTCATCATGTATTGACAAAAAATACGGTAAGAGCTTAAGTACCTGACCTTATTTAGATTTTAAGGCATTGATTTTCAGTTAAAAAGTTGTTTACCTATATGTTTTTAGTTAGATTTTATGGGTTTTGTTCTTTAGTTATCCCTTCTTCATGGTTTTTAGGGGACAAAGACAATTGAAGGCATATTCCTAAACATGTCTATATCAAATGAAATACATCTTACCTCTGATGCTTTCAAAAAGATGACAGAACTTAGATTGCTCCGAGTCTATCAAAATGCAGAAAATAATTCTATAGTTTCTAACACCATCTATCTTCCTCAAGATTTTAAATTTCCTTCTCGTAAGTTGAGATATCTCCATTGGGATGGATGGACTTTGGAGTCATTGCCATCAAATTTTGATGGTAAGAAATTGGTTGAACTCAGTTTGAAGCATAGCAGCATAAAACAACTTTGGAAAGAGCACAAGGTATGATTACCACTCCTTTATCAACGAAGTTTAAAGTTCATCGAAGCAAATGAGTGGGAATTTTAATTTTGATTTACTTTATGTTACAGCGTCTTCCAAAGTTAGAAGTCATCAATCTCGGTAACTCTCGACACCTTCTGGAATGTCCAAATTTGTCTTCTGCACCATGTGTGGAGTGGCTAATTCTTGATGGTTGTACAAGTTTGCTTGAGGTGCACCCATCAGTTACAAAGCTGAAGAGACTTACTATCTTGAATATGAAAAACTGCAAAATGCTTCACCATTTTCCAAGCATCACTGGATTGGAATCACTTAAAGTTCTTAACCTCTCTGGCTGCTCAAAACTTGACAAGTTTCCAGAGATCCAAGGGTATATGGAATGTTTGTTGGAGCTTGATTTGGAAGGGACTGCTATTGTAGAACTTCCCTCTTCAGTGGTGTTTCTCCCAAGACTTGTTTTATTGGATATGCAAAACTGCAAAAACCTTACGATTCTTCCAAGCAACATTTCTTCTTTGAAATCCCTGGGAACTCTGGTGCTTTCTGGATGTTCAGGTCTAGAGAGTTTTCCAGAAATCATGGAGGTTATGGAATGTTTACAAAAGCTTCTTTTAGATGGAACATCCATAAAAGAGCTGCCCCCCTCAATTGTTCATCTAAAAGGCCTACAGTCATTGAGTCTGAGAAAATGCAAAAACCTCAAAAGTCTTCCGAATAGCATTTGCAGTTTGAGATCCCTTGAAACCCTCATTGTCTCTGGCTGTTCAAAACTCAGCAAATTGCCAGAGGAGCTGGGGAGGTTGCAAGTCTTGATGAAACTTCAAGTTGATGGAACTGCTATAACTCAGCCACCTCTCTCACTTTTTCATTTGAGAAACCTTAAAGAGTTATCCTTTAGGGGATGTAAAGGATCAACATCTAACTCCTGGTTTTCATCCCTTCTATTTAGGTTACTGCATAGAGAAAATTCAGATGGGATTGGTTTGCAGTTGCCTTATTTGTCAGGTTTATACTCCTTAAAATATTTAGATCTTAGTGGCTGCAATCTAACAGATAGATCGATCAATGACAATCTTGGCGACTTACGCTTCTTGGAAGAATTAAACCTTAGTAGAAACAATTTTGTTACCGTACCTGAGGAGGTGAATAGACTTTCTCATCTAAGGATCCTTTCTGTGAACCAGTGCAAAAGGCTTCAAGAAATTTCCAAGCTCCCACCAAATATAAAATTATTAGATGCTGGGGATTGCATATCCCTTGAGTCTTTATCAGTTCTATCTCCACAGTCGCCACAGTACCTATCGTCTTCCTCTTGCCTTCGTCCTGTAACTTTCAAACTGCCGAATTGCTTCGCACTAGCTCAGGATAATGTGGCAACTATACTGGAGAAACTTCATCAGGTTTAACTCTCTCATGTGTGAATTTGGTATTATATCTTAAAACATTATAATTGTTTATTTATTTATTTGTCTTTTGATGCAGAACTTTCTTCCAGAAATTGAATACAGTATTGTTCTTCCTGGAAGTACAATTCCAGAGTGGTTCCAGCATCCAAGTATCGGATCCTCAGTAACAATAGAGCTGCCTCCAAATTGGCATAACAAGGACTTCCTGGGTTTTGCTCTATGCTCTGTGTTCTCACTTGAGGAGGATGAAATAATTCAAGGCCCTGGTCTGATTTGCTGTAATTTTGAATTTAGAGAAGGGCCTTATTTGAGTAGCTCCATCTCTTGGACACACAGCGGAGACAGAGGGGTTGAGACTGATCACATATGGCTGGTGTATCAACCTGGTGCTAAACTTATGATACCCAAGTCCAGTAGCCTCAATAAATTCAGGAAGATTACAGCTTATTTTAGTCTCTCTGGGGCATCCCATGTGGTGAAAAACTGTGGAATCCATCTTATATACGCCCGAGATAAGAAAGTGAACCATCAAACAAGGTATACTAGTGCCAAGAGAAGCAGTGATGGAAGTGGTTATTACTGTCTTGAGGAAACACAACCTAAGAGGCTAAGAGGAGGAGAGATCTGTGAGGAAGGATCCCATGCTTAAACTCCAAGAATGGCTTATGTCAGCTTATTGGTGAGTCATTTCATTTCTATATGGCATAATACCTTCTCATTTCTATATGGCATAGTCATTTCATTCTCTGAATGTACATATCTAGTTTATATGCAATTTACATTTTCACTTGTTTATATTTTATTATTATTCCTTACAAAATTTATTATCTTGCACATATTTTAAGTGCTAGAAAGTTATTCTAATTTTAAAAATTTAAATTTTAAAGTTGCTTTTAGTTTCTTGTTGCATGTTAAATTTTGCGGTTGTCTCGTTATATGTTTTAAACTTCGTTTGATACCATCGTTAGACCTAAATACACAAATTAAATGGGTGTTTTGTAAAACTTTGTACTTATTAATTAATTACTTAAGTTAACTTTAAGTTAAATTATTCTTAAATGGTTGACTTAAAACTTATTATTTATTTTTTACTTTAAATATTAAAGTATTTTTTTTGGTAAAATTAACTTAAAATTTATTCAAAACCATCAAATTGATGTATTTATCTTCATTAATTCTAACTAATATTTATATTTTCACTAATTCTAAATAATAAATTTATTTGTTAAACATTCATATTTTTCAAAGTATTATAGATGCATAAATTAACTACAAAGATATTTACTATAAGATATTTTTAAGATAAGTCGTAAAATATATGTTCGCTAAACATGAATAAATAAGGCAAAAAAAATTTGAGATTAAAAATAAGTTAACAATTTTAACTTAATATTTAAAGTTAATTTTTATTTTAAATTGTGATATTAAATTATTTTACCAATCATGCTTAAACTACTTAATAACATAAGTCATTAAATTATATTAAGTTGCATAACATCTTCTCAATCTCTAATTTAGAGTCATTGTTGGGTTAATAAGTTAGGGTACTTTACACCACCTCAGTCACAGGCCATTTTGATTCTAACCATGACCCATTCAGATTCTGATTCGCATTTGAAAGTTTCAGAACAGAGATAATGGAGGTTTGCCTTTTCATTATAGATGCATAAATCAACTGATAGCACTGCTGCTCTTATACATCAATTCTTGTCATATCTTTCTTTCTATTCTTGGGGTTTGAGACAGGTAATATTAATTTCTTGGGTTTTTTTCTTGGAGTTTTGACAGTGAATTATGTTCTTATGTCATTGATCTGAGATAATTTTGAACAATCTTTCTGTTTCATCTTTGCGTTTTTAGGGCTTTGATCTGGACTGCACTGAAAATCAAATGTTTTGTATGAAAAAAAAATGATTATTAAATCACCAAAATCTACAACCAAGTACGTCTTTTCTCAAAGAAAAATCACTCTGTTTTGATACGTAGATACTGAGAAATTAAATTTGAGTGGAATAGCCAGTTCTGTTGGAAACGTATGCAATGTAATCTTCTTCTTTCCTGCGGTGGAGGAGCTCCCTGCAGTGGAGAGGAAAAACGTTTTGATCAACTGATTTGTTAGGATACCACAGTTATCCCCTGTTTTCATCATGTTATACTAAATGCATGTTTTCTGGTGGCCATCTTAATTTTGTTGGTCTTTTTTATGGTTTTGGGTCGGAAACCTCTAGAACAAGTTCAAAATGCATGAAAGGCATATGGTACATGGATTTTCCTCATTCCTTCCACCTAGACATCAAAATGAAGGTTCTTTCAAGGCATCTCTAATTTGGTCAACCACCGGCCAAAGGTTGGCCACAATGCCCCTCCCAGGAAAATGATGCCTTAAGAAGTAAGGCTTGAAATTGTAAGTGGCTGGGACTTGGTGTCGGCCCGAGAAATATATCCAAGATCAAGTTTGGTGTTATTGGCTCAAGGAGTAAGCTTGAGATTGTGTGTTCTTGGGATTTGGTGTTAGCCTAGGAAGTTTGTCCAATGTTGTTGGCTTGAGATTTTGTGTTACTCAAAAACCACAGAAAAAGGATTAATTTGATCCCACTAACAACCTTGGTAGGACATTATTGCAGGAAGGAACATCTTATAATAGAAGTATAATATCTCCAAATGTGGGTTTACAAGGAGGCTTTGAGAGTGAAATACAAAAATACTTTTCACTTGTTTATTTGCAGAACATGCAATTGAATGTGGACAAACCTAAAAAACTGATGCCAATGCCATACTTTGATAGCTTTAGCATGAAGATCGATTCTCATACCTCAAACCCCTCTTTTTGTTACCCAAGCAGATGACCACAAAAATTACTTTTCAGGACCCTATGATCTTGATGTCTATAGCTAATACCATTTCAAACCATGGCCGTGCTAGGTAGTCTCAGCATGGTTGTTATTCAGGAAACCTTTGATACAATTTGAGGCCATCCATAGATTAGGATCATTTAGTACTTTAGTTTGTGCCTATACTAAAAGGCAAAATGAATGAATCAGTTCCCAACATGCTCTGATATAGTATTTCGTGCCTGTTAATGCGACTTTCATTTGACCTTTAGTGGTAGTTCTTTTTGAGTTATTCTTAGAATTTGAATCAATGGCAGCAATTTCTTTTTTAGTCATTCTGCATTTGTCTAAAGTCCCCACCATCAATTACCAACTTGAATACATATTAAGGCAGATGGATTGGTTGTGCTTTACACATGTTCTTCTTGCTTAATCCATTGAAGACTTCTTGTATATTCCTTGCAATTTACAGAAGACTTCCCAAGTATCCTCCAAACTATAAAATATTTATCATGAAGCCACAACTTTACCTTTAGAATTATTTAACTCTTTTACCATCTCCCTGACGTTGCCAAGTTCACAACCATTGTTTTCTTATACATGCCTTCATTAATTTGATATCAGTGTTTTGGCTCTTTAAAAGTGCACACAAACTCTAGCAGATGAGAATCAATTATAGCATAAATCTTTTCTTTTTTTTCAGCACAGGATATTAACATTCATGTTACAGTAGTTACTATTAGCTTTTCACTGACTACTTTACACAATTTCAAATGTTAAAACAACTCTAATGGAAAATTTTCGAATTATCCATCTGGGATACGATTAGATTTATGACCTTCACCAGGAAGGTTGTTCATGAAAATATGTCCTCTTTCCCCCTTTAGCCAATGCTCTAGGCACCTAAATTTCGGGTCCAAACTCATGTGTTCTGATTGAAATAAGATTAGCTAAAAGTAAACACAAGACCAGCTATGATACATAGTACTACTACATAAATGTTTTTTTGTTACTTTCTTATACATGGTACTAATACATAATTTTTTTTTTTGTGACTTTCTCCATTAGAAAACAACTTCTCTAAGCTATATCTTTAGAGAATGATTCATGTTTTATATTTTTATGTGCCTTTGAATTTGAAATGTTTATCTTATCTTAATTGGATTTCTTTCTTCTTAATTTGATATAATATATCTGAAGCTAGAGAATTTATGACCCATTGTGATTTCTGAAACCCCATTTTCAGATTTTTAGATGATTTTCAATTATTTCATTACATGTCATGAGGCACTTTAAATTGGAATCATAATTTAGTTAGGAAATCCTTTGATATATTGGATGGTGTTAAGGAGATTTTTCTCAAACAAGGTTAATTAAACAAACCTAAGAATCACAAAAACACAACAAAAAATACAACACACTTAAAACACAGATATTACCTGGTTCAGTGAAGACCACTTACATCCATATGAAATGAATCTACAAAGGCTTCATAATTGATCAATGAGATATATGACCCTCATATTTTCTTTCAAGACTCTCTCATACTTTCCTATTAGAAAAGCATAGGAGCACTTCCTGGTTATATTCACACAAGCATTTCTTGTGTTTAGAATCTTTCTCATAACGATCTATCTATCAAGGCGATCTAGATTCCCTTTACAATAAGTAAAATAGTACTCATTTATCTTGAATAAAAGTTGTTAGAAGTGAACAACTAATCATAATAAACATTAACTCAATAAACAACCTAATCTATATTGGTAGCAAAACTAGTGTATGTGCCCAAAGTACTGAAAAGACCACACAAAGAGACTTGTCCACTTGGTGTGCATTACCTTACGTCACCCAAAGTTTTCAAAATGGAACATGTCACTTTGTACACACCTTTGAGCTCTTACCTTACTCTATGCTAATGTACACAAATGAAAAAAGTGTCTTTTGAATGTGATTTCACTCGTTCATATATATAGTTTAAGTGAGAAATTTCAAACTCACTCCTCAACAATCCTCCACATTGGTTGTAGAATTCAAATCACTTGCAACACTAGCCTTTTCCTATTTCCTAAGTCAGCAACCTTTTACATAAACTAAGTCCAAGCAATACTTGAACTAATTAAACATTGTGGCCTTTGTGATTATATCTATTGGATTCCCAAGAGTTAAGATTTTCTTTATGTGTAATACTCCCCCAATGTTTATGTCTAAGATAAAATGAAGTCTTACCTTAATGTGATTTATCCTCTCATGTTATATTTGATTTTCGGACTAATAAATTACACTTTGACTATCATAAAACACTGTTACAGACCCTTGCTTCATGCTTAGTTTACTAACCAACCCTTGTATATGTCCGCATAATTGCTTCCTTGATAGATTTAGCTATTGCCATATATTCCACCTCTATGATTGAAAGAGAAACTATGCACTATAATAATGAGGCTGTCTAGCAAACTATGAATCTCCCTAGATAAAAAATATAACTTGTCAATAATCTCATACCATCCAAGTCTCTTGCATAATTAGAATCCACATAGCTATTAACCTATTGACTTGTATTCTACCCTCCTTAATACATCAATCCAACATCCTTAATACATTTAAGATGCCCTAGTTTCTATTTCACAACATTGCAATCCATTTTCTAGATTTTTCATACGTACTGATCACACTCATAGCTTTACATAAATTAGGTCTATCATATCAAGGAATACATGATACTTCCAACTACACGAGCATAGTGTCACAGGATGTTTCAAATGCCTCCCCATGGGCTTATATAGAGCCTAGGAAGCTTCTGGAAACTCTTGGAGCCATCTACACTAAGACATTGGTGGGATAGTGTGGAAGGTTCTAGAGATGTCTAGAAAAGTCCACACATCTCTACATTATGGTGGAAGGTATGAGAGGAGTCCAGGGCTTTCTAGAGAATTCTAGAGATTTCTTGTATATTCTTGTATATAGGGTTGTACATAAATTAGTGTAGGGAGTTCTAGAATATTCTTGACTTGTAAGAAATCCTCCAAGGTTCTAGAGAGTTCCATTGATGCCTATAAATAGGTGAGACCCTCATTTGGGCAGGGCACCACCCAAATCACTTCCTGACCAAGCAAGTGAGCTTCCAAGTACTTGTAAAAGCTTCCTTGAGTTAATAAGAGCTTTCATTCTCTAAAGAGTTGCCTACTAAGCTTCTTAAGCTTCTTTGATAATCATCAATCAATGTAAGGTATATCTAATCACTCAAAGAATCAATCGTTGTTGGCCCAAAAGATTTAAATGAACATAATCGAGAGTTTCCTTTGTCCTCTGATTTGCTATATTGAATTTAATTCTACAAATCTCACCATAAATGCAATCTTCCGAAAATTCCAACTTACTCCTATTATCTCCCCAAAGAAGATTTTGTTTACTTAATTTAGACCACTCCTTTCACTGATATATAAGTCTATGTGTCAAAAACTTTATTTTGTCTAAAATATATATTCCTTGAAGTTGTAGTACCCTCATAATTCAAAACATCCACCTATAGCATATACAAATTATTCTTTTGAAATCTTCCATCACTACTAGTGATCCTTTAATTACCTTCAAGTCTCCATCTTCTCCTTTACACTTTTGTCCAACATTCTTAGTGAAATTAGATTACTCTTCAATTCAAGTATATGTCTCACACCTACAATATGCTTTCAACCCAATATGCTATCTTGATTTTTGTAACTCCTACTCCAATCACGTGACATGCCTTATTGTTTCCCAGCAACACTTAGTCCCCATCAATCATTTAATAGAAGAAAATCAAGATTGATCTGGAAACATGTGAGAAGTGTGACCAAAATCAATAATTCATTTAATTATTTTCAATAGATTTTGAAATGGATAATACCTTAATGCTTTCATACCCCTTTGATGTAGTGCCAATATCTTCAGGGTCCTAGAAGTTATCTTTTTGGTTAATCTTTCTTTACATGGCATTCTTTATGATAGAGAAAACATTATGTACTTATATTTCAACCTTGACCTTGGTCTATATATATCTTAAAAAAGTTTCTTACAAGATCACAATTTCACTGTGTGCCCCTCACCCCTGAGTCATCTTCTTTATTCTTATAACATTTCTTCTTCAACTCCTTAGAATTTAGGGCATCCTAAACTTCTTGCATAAATAAATACCCTTTACCATAGATCATGGTGTCTACAAAGTGCTTATATAACTCAGACAATGAATTTGAGAGGATTATTGCTTGGTCTTTATCTTCAATCTTCACTTTACTATTTTCAAGATCTAATTTGATATTATTGAAGTTGTTAATACAGTCTTCAACCTGTTATGCCATTTTCTACTTTTAGTATAGTCTATTTGTCAAAGATTTTGCCATGAGCAGATGCTTCAATTTCAACCATATCAAAGCTATAGTTGACTCCTTTAAGACTTCACATAACATCTTATCACTAAGACTCGAAAAGACAACATTGTATGCTTTATCAGGGATCTTGGTCTTGTCCTCAAAGGATAAAGAACTTGGTAAGTTTACCCCTAGGAACTTCTTGAAGGCCTCTTAACTAGTGATGCTATCATCTCCATTCTCCATTGTGCCAAATCATTCTTCTGATTGAATATCAACCTTTGTTAAATCCATCTACAGGCTCTCATAACAGTTTGTTAAAGGGATTTTACATCGACAAGATCAATTAAATAAGCCCAAGAACTTAAATACAACAAAAAATAAAGTACAATCACAACACCAAGATGCTTCATGGTTTGATGAAGATCACCTATATCCACAAGAAAAGAATCCACAAATGCTTTACTAGTTAATGATATTGAACCTTTGTTTCTCTCTTTTGCACAAAATAGAAGGCTCTCTCTCACCCTTTCCCTCATGGCCAAAAAAAAGGGTACTTATTCAGTTAGATTCACTCAAGAATTTCTTTTCTTTTTTAGATTATTTCTTACAATGATCTATCTACCAAGACCATGTATATTCTCTTTAGGATGGATAAAAGAAAACACATTTCTACTCATTTATACCTAAGATATTCTTAAACATAAGTTTGTTACAAGTCAATAACTAATGATAACGACTTCTAATTGAAAAGACAACCTAATCCGATTGGTAGCAAATTAACCATGTACATGTGCATGATGTGATGTAGAGTCCACACAAATGGACTAATAGCAATTTGTGTGCATTGCCTTACATCACCTAGAATTTTGCACTAGTGGACTTGTGTCCCTTTGTGAACAGCTTTGAGTTCTTGCCTTGCACTATGTCTGTGTTCACAAATAGACCGATAGTATGCATAAATGGACGAAGTGTCTTTTGAACATGATTTCTGTTGTCCTAATTGTTTGAGTGTGCTAATTTACAGTCACGTTTCAATAGATGGTTTGAAGAATTTACAATCACTTATCATGGTATGCATTTGCTTGATCTTGTCTGTATGGCTTTCTCATTTCTTAGAAATTAAATCTTGTAGCTAGAAATCACCAAACAACACTAAATGTAGTGGATATCTGATGCATGAATCGTGGGTGCTCAAAACCATATACCTTTCATGAATGATCAGTGTTTCTCTTTGTTCAGTTACTAAACTTGTGTGTAGGTTGGGTTTATTAGATGAACCAGAGGATGGAGATCTTTATTGGCGTTTACTGATGAAATCCAGCTTGGAACAAAAAGACATGGTCGAGATGCAATGGAGTCAAAGCATAGAAAGGGTGGCAAATTTTGTTGCCTGGTAAGCATTGCTTAGAAAATTCTCTTCATAGACTCCACCTTGGAAGCTTTTGTGATGGAGATGCGAAAAGATTCAGAGTGCTGCGGATGGCAGATTTTGTACTTGAATTGTAGAGTGCTCTTATGGCATACATGTGGGTTTATATTAAAGGTTTTGTACACTAAGATGGTTTATAAGCTCGTAGGTTTATGTCGGATATTAAGTTATTCCAGTGTTTTGAAAACCGGACACCGGTCGGTCCGACCGCCAACCGGTGGCCTTTCCGGTCCGGTTGCTCGTTTTGAACCATTCATCTAATGAATCGGTCTCGAACTGCTTAAACTAGCAGTTGAACTGGGTGAGCTGAATGGTTCTTCGAGAACCGAACAGTTCGACAGCTCCTCCATTTTTAGTTTTTTGGCAAAATGGGCTAAGCCTCCCTTCACAGCCCAACATTCAATGCCCGCTCTTTTATTTTGCAAAAAGGCCACTAGCGCTGCACTGAGCTTCATGGCCCAATAGCCACTCATGTCACAGTGAATGGGAAGGAATTATAAACGTCTTCATTTCTGGTGTGGGATCAATGTAAAGGGATTTAAAGGAAAATCAACTTTAATGCTGCAGCAGGGGAGCTTGAACCGACAGGTACACAATAGGATTATTGCTCCACTTTGCTACTCTTTTTTTTGTGTCATAATTTAATAGGGAATAAATTACATAGGTTGTGTCAAAAAATAATATATATATATATATATATAATATGATTTTTTTTTCATTTTCAATACATTTTTATATTTAAAATATTGTATATATTTTGTTTAATAAAATTTAAAATATTAATACATTTAAATAAAAATTAATAAATAATATTATAAATATTTTAATTTTTTAATTATATATATTTTAAATATTTTAACATTTTTTTAATTTTAATAAAATATAAATTATATATTTATGAAATTACGGATTTGACCTGAGTTCGACCACCCATTTGATCCTGATTTGATTATTAGTCTGATCTCGATTCGACTATCAGTTCAATCAGTGAAACATTAATTAATAACTTTTTCGGTTTAATATTCGATCCAATTTTAAAAATATTGAGTTATTTTCATAAGGATCATTTTTTGTAATTGATGAACAGGCTTTTATTCCAAGATTTTGACAAGAGTTTGATTTGTTTTTCCTATTTTATATATTTTTGAAAGCTTTTTAGATAAAGTATGAATACTTAAAACAAAAAATAATACAATTGTAAACATGTTCATAGTTTCATTTAGGATGAATAATTTTTTTTTTTTTTTTAAATGTTTCCCTCGATAAAATAATTTAGTGGGACGCAATTTAGTTTGTGATGGGATAGTTGATATGCCCAGTCCATGCTCAACAATTATCCCTAATAAGAAAAGTCATTGTGTAGACCCCATTTTGGAAGCATTTTCTCTTTGAATTTTCTGCAGATTTTTCGGCCAGGTTTCACGCTCCTAGGCAGCCACGTGGCATGTTCTGAGTGGTTGTTAGAGAATCAGGTGGTGATTTTGAGAGCCACTAAAAGCTTGACACGTGGCTAGAATATTCAGAGGAAAAGCATGTTTGCCGTTATGAGGAGCGTGGCCAGCTGTGAGGGGGAGGCTTTTTTCTACCGGGAAAAAGATATTTTGAGGTAAGATTCCATTGCCTTTTGAGAGAGGGAGTGGAGGATTTTTTAGGGAGATTTTTTATTTTTTTTTTTTCTGGGGGGTTTTCCATTGTGGGAGGAGACATTTTCTTGGGGGGAGCAAGCTAAGAGTAAATCATCTAAGGGAGTTTTGGCTGGAGAGGAAGTATTAGCTTGGAGAGCAAGTAGGGAGAAAAATTCATTGAAAGAGCTGAAACTTGATTCTCTTTGCTTGAGGAACCAAGTATGTACACAGCTTTCCCCTCGTCTCTCATTATTCACTGTTTTTCCTTAACATTATGCTGTTTTGGGTGGATATTGAAGGTCACTGGTTTGTTTGTTGAGAGATAATCCTGTATTTGTGTTTGCCATTGTTGATCTTAATTTACTCTGCCCCTATTGTGATTATGAAATGCCCAAGAATCATGCTTGTGGTTGCATTTGATGTGGTCTACTCATCTGCTCGGAAAATTCACTGATGATTCATGAAGTGGATTTTCTGAGATTTTCTTTATTTATTCGTTTTCTTCTATGCTATGTTTCTTCATCCTCCCCTGTTTTCTGGTATCCATCCGTGGCACGCATCAGTTTTTCAATCTCTGCCTGAAGATGTAAGGTATTGCAAGAGGCATGTTCTCAGTCCAGGGGTATGGAGAGTGGCAGCATGTTTATCATCGTTAAGTGGCCTTATTTGTTGAGCATCTTGCTTGGTCTGGTCGTTTTAATCAAAATGCTCTTGAGGAAATTCAGATGAAGAAGATGAAGTGTGTGAAGCAGATGAGCATATTATCCTAGCCGAGGAGCTAAAGTATATGCATTTAGGAGAGAAAGGCTCCCCCTACTCAGTAGACAACTCGGTCCTGGGTTTGGATGAGGGTGCTGAAGTTAGAATGCCAAATGAGGAGTTTGAGAGAAGCTCGGGAAATGAAGAAAGCGCAGTTATGTTATCGAAGGTTTCTCTGGCATTGTAAACGAACAAGGTGCTTTTAGTGAGATACATGCAGGACGTAACTCTCAATTTACTGATGGTTCTTCCTCGTGTGAGTATTGATGGTTCTGGCTAGAAGGGTTAAGACGCAGGGAAGCCATCCAAAAATTGGCAAAAATCTCATTCTGATTATGCAGTTTAAAGTGATGATCCTTAAGATTCCTAATCCACTGTTAGAATCTGATGCTTATGGGAGAGAAGAGAAGGGTTTAGCTCTGCCTCTTCCAACTGCTGCTTATTTATCTGCTTCACTAACAGCTGAGTTTCCCCCACACTTTTCCGAGGTTAAAATGGCCGGTTTGGAGAGGCTCTTGTGGATCATCAAAGAGAAAATTGAATTCCTAAGATCAGAAAATAGCTATTAAGAAGATCTTTGAGACATCTGAGTAGGTGACTATGGGACTGAAGTTGGATACCTTTACTAAGTTGATTAAGCAAGATGTGGTTTCCAGAAAAGATGGAATGCCCTCTGATTCAATGTCTTCCCTGTCCTCTTCTAGGGATGCTACTGCTAGTGTCAAAGGTGTATAATCAAACAAGGGAGTGGTTTGTTATCTGCCCAGTTATAATCCGTATGCTAATGGGACTTCCATGGATGTTGATGGGTAATGCATTAGTCAATCTCTTTTGGAGAGCAAGCTCCACTTTTCTCTGAGAAACCTCCCAAAAGCCAAGGTTGCCCTTACATCAACTATAGTGTTGCACCAAGCGATGTTATTGGCAATGGCAGCATGTGATGGACATGTGGAAACACCATATGAGCCTATCATTTCGTCATACCGCTCCTCCATACCCAAGAACAAGACCAAGTAATTACCCATTGCATCCATCTCTACGCCCATGTCTTCATTTTTCATCCCACCGTTATAGCCATTCCCATGTAAACACCTCACCATTTTCCCATCACCTTCATATCCATATTCCCATTACTCTCCATCTTCTAATTCACCATGCACGTCATTCATCCTCACACCAACCAATTTCTGCCACTACCCAACCTGACATCATACCCCCACATATCCTTCATTCATGATTCCATCCCACCATGCATGGAAATTGTCACGACCCAAATTCCGGGCGACCCAAAATTTGACCCGTGACCCCAGGTCATAGGTTTGACCCTAAGGGTTCCTCCTATTTCACGTTGGCAGTCAACCAAAACACTCTAGAATTTTTTTTTTTTCCATACATCCCACTAGAATTCTTATAAACTATAATATCCCAGGACTACTCAAAACAACAAGATTAAATAAATATTCATTATAATCCAAAATAAAAGTTTCCAATTAACAAATTAATCAAACTAAAGCTTCATAACAAATCCATGAGTCATAATTACTAAAACAAATCCCAAAATCCAAAACGAAACACAATAACAAAAAAATGCCACGCTCCACTAGGCCGCTCCAGGAGCATCCTGAAGTCCTCCCTGCCCCACCTGTGGATCCTCAGGAGAGATATCTGCATCTAAAAAGGTGTAACAAGGAAGGGGTGAACATTTCCACATTGCTCAGTAGGGTGCCTAACACCCAAGGGGTTAAGGGGATTACTAAGTTTCAAAGAATACGAAAATGACACTTCAACACAAAATGAATAATTCAACAGTATCAATCAATCACATAGTTTAATATATAATATTATACACAATTTCACAATATTCAACAATTACATGAATGCATATGAACGTGTGACACACAGTCATACAATGCACTATTTTTCTCGGGCTTTCACCGAAGGATACGCATCCGCACCCAATACACTCCCCATTCGGAGTCTTCTCGAGATAAACTTTTGGGTCTTTCACCCTAGGGATCTCTCTCCCTTCTTAGTTCGCCTCACACGGGCTTTCACTTTTCATCACTATTTTATTTTATTTTTCCATTTCATACACTTTTCACAATTTTTTTTTCTTCATACAACCATGATGCAAATGAATGCCACAATTCCAATGTTCCTCAATAATTCAACAATCTCAACATTCCCCAACAATCCAATAAAATAATTTCACACATTAAAATTTCCGATAATATCCCAAATAAATATTCAAAAATTTGCATATCAAAAATCTTGAAAATTTACCACACTTACAAAATTTTTCAACCCTTTTAATAATTTTTAATATCCAAAATTAACTAACTTTTTACCCTAAAATTTCCGAAAATATTCTAACCAATGCCTAAAAATTCACAAATCATTATATTTGAAATTTAACCCAACTTTTGGAATTTTCCAACCCATCTAATAATTTTTTTACATTTCAAAACAATTAATTATCAATCAAAATCAATTTCCCGAAATTCCAAAAAATTCCAAACAAATTCCAAATATTCTAGAAAAATTCATACAACACCCATAATTCCTAATTAACTCATAATGACAATATTTACAATTTTTTTTTTCAAGGGAAAAACATAAAAATTTAAGTTTTAGGGTTAGGGTCCCCTACCACAGATCTAAGAATTCAGTTGCTAAAAATACGATTGGCCACCGTAGGATTATTCCCCTCGTCGAGTAGAACACCCCCTCCAAATCTGAGCCGAAACGGAGGTCGTTTGACCACCCAAACGGCCGGTCAAAGCTCCAGCGAGGTGAGAATTGCTACAGTGCCGCCGCCCCCTTTCTCCCAGATCTGCTACTGTTCCCTTTTCCACTTAAGCCCATTTCTTTTCTTTTTAAATCAGCCCACTTCTTTTCCTTTTAATCAGCCCACTCAAGCCCATTTCTCTTCCTTTTAAATCAGCCCACTTCTTTTCCTTTTAATCAACCCACTTCTTTTCCTTTTAATCAGCCCACTCAAGCCCAACCCAAGTTCAAAATAAACCCAATAACTAACTACCATTTTTCTTTTAAAACCCTATTTCATCCAAGCCCAAATTACTCCCTTTTCATTTCATTTTTTTTTTTCTTTTCTCTTTAATTTTATAAAACACACAATTTAATATTTTTCTCAATTTTTATTAATAAGGAATTTAATTTAATTAATTATTATTATTATTATTTTAATTCTAATTAATTTTAATTAATTAACTTTTCATTTTCGTTTTTTTTTTTTCGTTTTTCTTTTCCGAAAATTCCCAATTACTAAAATCCTAAGAAATTTCCACCCTAAGGCTGACATGGCATAAAATTTTCAACTCACCTAATTGACCAACCCAATAAACCGAATTTCACCAATCCAAAACTAACATGTGTTCTTCAAGCACTTTTCTTTTTGACTTTTCAACCATAATTCAAAATAAGATTTTTCAAAATAGAAATGATAACGTGGCATAAAATACCCGGTCATTACAGAAATACCCATCTCGTTACCATCTGCCTCTATGCCCCATTCATACCCATTTCACCACTAAACCCATTTTCTCCTACCATGCATGGCCACTCCAACCATTGCACTCATTCCCTATCTCTACCCATGGCTATTCATATCCATTTCATTCCATATCTGCATGCTTAGATGTCCTACCCAACATGCATAGCCATCCCTCACTTAATCCATTTTTTTTCCTCACCACATTTTCTCTCTCTACACCACACCATATACTTGTTTTTTTTAATACCCATAAAACCCTTCATGCCCATACCTGCTACCCGATTCCATTCATTACCCACTCTTCACCTATTTCTCATGTGCATGAAATCCCACACACACGTCCATCTTTCTCATTCAATAAGGGTCAGCTATTGAGTTTGGTGCCCGCTTGAGAGAGAAGTACCTCTTTGCTGCCACCATCTCCATATTTGATCTTGGAGGTCCTTTGTTTTCTGACTCATTCCATGTCTCGTGAGTTGGATAGTCCCATTCAAACGCAGATGGCTGTTGCCATTCCCAATGGCCCACACACTGGTGGGTATCATGTGATCACCAGAACGTAGGGAAAACCTGCTGGAATGAGGCGTGTTTTTGTTCAAACCAAAACTAGGTGTGTCCTGGAAATGGAATTGGTTCGCAGTGACAATGCCCATACAGTGAAAAGAAGGTTGCAATTTGCCTTAAATGTTCCCACTGAGGAGAGCCCTTTGATATTCGGGGATTTGATCCTGCACAATGATCTTAGTGTGGTTTGAAATGATTCCCCACTTATTCTCACAAGGAACTGCCTTCACAGAAGCTCTTCAACTCCATGTCTCTCGCCTACTGGAAAGAATCTCTAGCAAAGAGACCAAAATGGTTCTCTTGAGATATTAGGGCGCTTTGGTCGCTTGGCTAAAATAAACGAACTGGTTAAGGACATCGTGAGAGCAATTAAACATGGTATTGATCCCATTCCTGTCCACAATGGCCTTAGAAGTGCTTACTATTTCAGAAACAATAAGGGTGAGGGTGTCGCCATTGTGAAACCAACGGATGAGGGACCTTTTGCACCAAGCAACCCAAAAGGTTTCATAGGTAAAGCTCTTAGGCAGCCTGGTCTAAAGCGTTCAGTGCGCGTTGGAGAAACGGGGTTTCGTGAAGTGGATGCCTACCTTTTGGACCGAGATCATTTTGCCAATGAGCCAGCAACTGTTCTTGTGAAAATCACACACTCAATCTTTAATGCCCTGGCAACACGCGAGATACCTGATTTTATAGTGATTATTTGAGTCTTGGGGACACCTCATTTAAAATAATGGAAGTGGGAAATTGTTGATAAATACGCATCATGTTGAATATGTTACACCGGTCTAAGTTAAGATAACTGCTGGTCCAAAGGTGGGTGAATTATGACCGGCATTTCAATCATTTTTGTACCTGGAAGAGTTCGTAGGAATAATGATCACATGCCATCTTCATGCAAAAGTTGTTTGCTCATGTGGTGGTTACATATTGAACGCTGGATTTGAAATGAGTCATGAGCAGCATGGGTTTTGGCACATTTCAGAATGTAACATGGAAATCTGATCTATCATAGGTTCTTGGAGGTTATGGAGCTCGGACCAGTTGTCGTCATTATGAATTTGGGACTGATAAGCCAAAGATAGAGGAAGTGGTTACAGATCCCACGTGATAGTCTTTACTTGATTTCTGTTATGACAGCTATCACTACAGCTGTCTTTACTTCTTGTAATAGAGTTTCTTGAACAATATATAAACTCTCTTTCACTCTGGTTTTCTTCTACAAAGAGAACAGAGTTTTGCCTTCTCAAATTCTAACTTGGTATCAGAGCCTCTCGATCAAAGGTGTGAGTATTCTCCTCTTTTTTCTCAGTTTTCCATCTCTTTCCTTAAGATCCAATCATGGCTTCCGCTTCCACTCAATCCTCTTCATCCTCTGACTCGATTGGATCTGGACAAAGCATTACAATGGCGTCTCATCCTTCTTATCAGATGCTCAATCATACTCTACCTGTGAAACTTGATCGGACTAATTACATTCTGTGGAAATCTCAAATTGATAATGTTGTTTTTGCCAATGGATTTGAAGATTTCATAGACGGATCTTCCATCTGTCCAGATAAAGAACTCAGTTCAGGATTGATCAATCCTGCCTTTGTTGCTTGGAGAAGACAAGATCGAATGATCCTCAGCTGGCTCTACTCGTCTCTCACACCAGCGATCATGGCACAAATCATTGGTCACAACTCTTCTCACTCTGTTTGGAATGCATTGGAGAAAACCTTCTCATCTTCCTCCAGAGCCAGAATTATGCAGCTAAGGCTCGAGTTACAGTCAACCAAGAAAGGTTCTCTGTCTATGATCGATTATATCATGAAGGTTAAAGGAGCTGCAGATAGTCTAGCAGCAATTGGAGAACCTGTCTCAGAACAAGACCAGGTTATGAATCTCCTTGGCGGACTTGGATCCGACTATAATGTAGTTGTAACTGCTATTAATATTAGATATGACAAGATCTCTATTGAAGCTGTTCATAGCATGCTTCTTGCGTTTGAACATCGCCTTGAGCAACAAAGCTCGATTGAACAATTCTCTCCTATATCAGCCAATTATGCCTCTTCATCTAATAGCAGAGGTGGTGGAAGGAGGTATAATGGCGGTCGAGGACAGAATCATACCCTAAACACCAGCAACTATACCTACAGAGGTCGTGGTCGAGGGGGTCGATATGGCCAAAATGGGAGGCACAATTCCAACAGCTCTGAGAAGCCACAATGCCAGTTGTGTGGCAAGTTTGGTCATACTGTTCAGATCTGTTATCACATATTTGATATCTCCTATCAAAGCTCTCAGAGCAGTAATACTTCTCCCTCAAATGCTGGTAATCCAAACTCTATACCTGCTATGGTTGCCTCTTCTAATAATCTTGCAGATGACACTTGGTATCTTGACTCTGGAGCCAGTCATCATCTGACTCAGAGTGTGGGCAATCTGACCAGTTCTTCACCATACACGGGCACAGATAAGGTGACAATTGGTAATGGTAAGCACCTATCCATTTCCAACACTGGTTCTCATCGTTTACTTTCTGATTCACATTCTTTTCATCTCAAAAAGGTGTTTCATGTCCCCTTTATATCAGCAAACTTGATAAGTGTTGCTAAATTCTGCTCAGACAATAATGCCTTAATTGAGTTTCGGTCTAATAGTTTCTTTGTGAAGGATCTACATACGAAGAAGGTGCTTGCTCAAGGCCAGCTTGAGAATGGACTTTACCGATTCCCAGTTTTGAACAGCAAGAAAGTAGCCTTTGTTGGTGCTACTAATTCTTCTACTTTTTACTCTCATAATTCCAGTATCTTTGATAATAAGGTGAAGTTATGGCATCACAAACTAGGCCATGCTTCTACTGACATTGTAACCCAAATTATGCAGAGTTGTAATGTCTCCTTTGAAAAGAATAAAAATACTGTTTGCTCCTCTTGTCAGCTTGCTAAAAGTCACAGATTACCTACTCATCTTTCACTTTCTTGTGCTTCCAAACCTTTGGAACTTGTTCACACTGATCTTTGGGGACCTGCCCTAGTCAAGTCTACCTCTGGTGCTAGATATTTCATCTTGTTTCTAGATGACTACTCACGGTACACCTGGTTCTATCCTCTTCAAACAAAAGACCAAGCCCTTCCTGTTTTTAAGAAGTTCAAACTCCAAGTAGAAAATCAATTTGATGCTAAAATCAAATGCCTACAGTCTGATAATGGTGGTGAGTTCAGATCCTTCAAGACGTTTCTTCAGCAAACAGGCATTTTTCATCGGTTTTCTTGCCCGTATAACTCAGCTCAGAATGGGAGAGTTGAATGAAAGCATAGGCATGTTGTTGAAACCGGGTTGGCCTTGTTGGCTCATGCCTCCTTACCAATGGAATTCTGGCAATATGCTTTCCAGACAGCTACATTTCTCATCAATAGAATGCCAAGTAAGGTACTCCAAAATAACTCCTCTTATTTCACACTTTTTCAAAAGGTTCCGGATTACAAGTCCCTTAGAGTCTTTGGCTGCTTGTGTTACCCATTCATCCGTCCTTACAACAGTCACAAACTTCAATATCGTTCTGTTCAAAGTCTATTTCTTGGTTATAGTCTTCATAACAAAGGGTTTTTATGTCTTGACTTTCTGACTGGACGAGTTTACATCACTCCTCATGTTGTTTTTTATGAGGGACAATTTCCTCTAGCTAAAACTCACCTTGTCTCCCCAACCAAAGACACCTCAACAGATACTTTAACTCCAGCCATTATAACTTCCTTTCCTTCTCCAACCTTCTGTTCTAATGGCAGCCACACATCTTCACTTTCTTCCTCTCCTTCCACGAGTGAAGCTTCTGATTCTGTGAGTAGTCCTATTGTTACTCCTGCCTCTAGTACCTTACCCGAAGCTATACATGAGGATCAACCTCCTTCTCCTTCCCCTGCTCCATGCATGACAACAAGGCTAATGCGAGGTATAACCAAGAAGAAGACCATTTTTTATCTCTCTGCTGTGAAGATCTCAAAACCGTATACACTCAAACAAGCTCTCAAGGATCCAAATTGGATTCAAGCTATGGATTTAGAAATTGCTGCTCTTCATCGGAATCAAACTTGGGATCTTGTTGAACAGCCTTCTGAAGTTAATCTAATAGGCTGTAAGTGGGTATACAAGTTGAAACACAAGCCAGATGGGAGCATAGAGAGATATAAAGCCCGACTTGTGGCTAAGGGGTATAACCAAACTCATGGTCTTGATTATTTTGAGACCTTTAGTCCGGTGGTTAAGGCTGCAACCATTCGAATCATACTAACTGTGGCTCTCAGTTTTCAATGGGAAATTAGGCAGCTTGATGTTCACAATGCTTTTCTCAATGGTGAGTTAGAAGAGCAAGTCTACATGTCTCAACCTCCTGGCTACTTGGATACTAAATTCCCAACCAAAGTGTGTCGATTGAAGAAGGCTCTATATGGTTTGAAACAAGCACCACGAGCCTGGTTTCAACGACTCAGTTCTGCCCTTATATAGTGGGGATTCAGCAACTCTAGAACTGATAGTTCTATGTTTCTACACTTTAGTGAGTCTACTACTTTGATTGTTCTTGTCTATGTTGATGATATAATCATCACTGGCTGCTCCTCAACACAGATTTCCTCACTCATTGCTAAGCTTGATTCTATTTTTGCTTTGAGAGATTTGGGACAGCTATCATACTTCCTTGGTACAGAGGTCTCTTACCATGAAGGCTCTATGAATTTAAGCCAAACCAAATACGTTTCTGATCTGCTTCATCGAACTGAAATGTTTGATACCAAACCAGCAAAAACACCCGGAACTGTTGGGAAGAATTTGTCCAAGTTTGATGGTGATCCTCTGGACGACGTCACTCAATATCGAAGTGTGGTAGGGGCACTTCAGTATCTAACAATAACAAGGCCTGATATAGCTTTTGCAGTTAATAAGGCATGTCAATTCATGCAACAGCCTACCTCAGCTCATTGGCTTTCAGTCAAAAGAATCCTTCGTTATCTTAAAGGAACAATGCAAGATGGGTTATTGCTGAGTCCTTCAACCAATTTGACAATCGAAGGCTTCTCAGATGCAGATTGGGGTGCTCAACCTAATGATAGGCGAAGTTCCAGTGGGAAAATTTCTTTGAGCAATGTCGGTTTTGGCAGGAAATCAAGACATCGGCATTCTACATGGAGGGCACGTTGTGTTCTATTGCTCCAAAAGTATTATTGAAGAAAGAATATGGCATGGAATGTAGTTAAAGGTCCTGAGGTTCCAGTTTCTTTTCAATTAATTGAAGAAGATGACTTTCTTTAGTAGACATGGACTGAAGCGATGCAGTTATGTGTCTCTCTTTGCTCATGTGAGAGAGTGTCGAGTGGAGGTGTGGATCTATAAATGCGGCTTGACATGGAGTTAGATTTTGAAAAATATTGTAGTTTGGGTCTGATTCCTAGAACTGTTCTTCCATCTAATTAACGTTACTTGGGAATTGGAAAGAGAAATGCAAAGGAAAAGCCCATACGTAGAAGTAACCTTTTGAGCATAGAGGAGGACTTTACAGAGATAAGCTTTGGTGATTTTCACAGTTTTTTTCTTGTAAAAGCATTCCATGTAGACCTGTTGGTGTGGAAAAAAATGTAGAGCTGAAACGGGGTTCCATATATTAGAGCTTTGAAGAAGTAAGGAAGAAGAAGAAAATGGGGGCTGTTGAGGGGAGGAGAAAGATTGAATTGTCCTGTAGTAGTGATTTTTTTTCTTTCCCCTTTAGGATTGTTGACTCCTGATTTCCGTGTCCAGCTGGTGTACCTTGATTTTGGTCCTCTGATGGGAGTAATCAACAAAATTTATAACCTATTACACCATGTACTAGGATAGCCTCAGCTAGCATAGCATAGTAGCTCTAGGATCGTCCACTGGGAAGAGTTTTCAATTTGTAAATGATACCAATTCAAAGTTGAATTAGTGCCTTTTCATTTCAAGGTTAGATTTAAAAGAAAACATAAACATTGGTTGGAAAAAGTTTGGTTTTAAGCTAACGAAAAAGAAAATAATAGGAATTACTTGTAAAGAAAAACGTTTCTTGGAGTTTTAGGATCACTGGGGTCAGGCTCCTCATACAAAAACAGAGTTTTGGTCACTTTGGTTCTTTTCCTCACATTGGAGAATTAACATGTAGTTCATTCTCCAACCGGTGTTGTACAGATGCAACCCATTTACGAATTTCAGCATTAATTCCCTCTCACTGATGCATCTCGCAATGGCTCGTGCCTCTCACCTAGCATTTTCCATTCAAAGTGATCATTAACCTTGGACTTCCCTTCTCAAGCTCGCAAGAGATAACTAATGGATGTCTCCTTAGAGTCCAAAAGCTTACCAAGTGTTGGCAATTCTAGAAAATCCTACCTTCAAGTCACCTCCCAAAGGCTCGCAAGAGATAAACTAGTGACTCTCCATGGACAGAGATCACTTGCCTTACCAAGTGTTGGCCCAGGTGACTTCAAGGCGTTTTAAGTTAACTAAAAAGATAAAACCATTAACAGGTCACACTTTCTCTTCATTAAAAGCTGAAACAACAAAACTTCCAATTTTTGCATTTGGAAACTTACCCGGCTACCTTGGCTCCAAGAAACAAAAAGCCTAGTCACTCATTCTCTGAGGAAACATCCTCAGAGCTTGTTTGGCTAATAAGAAAATACAATCAAAATGAGAAGGTAAGGTAGAGCAAAGCTCTGTATTTTACTTCGTTTAAAACTATACAAAAAGTTGGTGTTCTCTGAGAACAGGCTCCCCGAGATCTCTCTCTTCTCAAAATTACAAGAACAATATATATATGGTTATTCTCCCTTTTGTCTTTCTTAACAACTAAGGAATCCTATAATTGGTGCGTTACAAGGAGAAAATGGGGAGTTAGACATCAAATATTTAAAGCAAAATATCTAAAAATGTCGGTCACAAATATCTGGAAGCACTCAGGAGAATTCCACAGGCGTACAAGATGGCTGCGAAATCATTTCGTAGCCGAAGGCTGATTTCGCAGAGGCTTAGGCTGCGAAATTGGCTTTCAGCTTGGTGTGATCGGCTTCCAATGGCTCTAACTTCTTCAATTCAACTCCGATTCATGCACCATTTGAAGCATTGGATTGCTGACTTCCCGAGCTTCGAAATGAAATATAGCATGAATCAAATGGACTTTGGGAAGTGCTTCAAAAGTGTCAAATAGTTGATGTCCTCTTGCATTCTTCATGTTGCTTTCATCCTTGCATTCTTGATTAGTTTTGGCAAAGGACTACAAAGCTCCAAAGCTTGGGTTCTTCATGTAAATGAGTTTCCAATTGCTTTGCCATGGATTCCATAGAACTCTCCTTAATCTTGGATTGCTTTGGTGATCAAAATACTATCAAAAACTCCAAAACTTACATAATTTGATTAGAAATGATTGCAAAGGTACTTAATATGTTAATTGAGTTAAAAGGTAATAACTACTACTCAAAAGTATTTAAAAGAGTTAATTACAAGCTATCAAATAGCACTTTTTGAGTAGTAATCACTTCCCCCAACCGACATATTGCTAGTCCCTTAGCAATAAAAGAGAGAAAAAACTAAAGAGTAATATACTTTACAAAATCATGCTGATCACTTCAAAAAATTTTAAGTGGCATGATGATCAAGCTCTCACATGGGACATTAAAGAAATAAAACTCAAATTTCAGCAAGAGTTATCAAATATTTTATCTAATCACAATTCCAAAAAGAGAAGGCCTTATGCAAATTGAAGCTTTAAAATCATTTCCATTTCCATTTCCAAAGGACCAAACCTTACTCTTCCACCAAAATCTAAGTGTTACTTGATAGTTTCCGAATATAGTATGCTGAACTAATCTCTCCCCCCAACCTAGTTCTTTTTACACACTTAGCAAACTGACCAAATTTAATAAGCTAAGAACACACCCCTTTTATTTCACACTTTTTTTTTTCTTTTTCTTTTTTCAGTGTAGGAGTACAAGGCTTGAAGGTATTCTTTTTCTAAATTGTCCATGTAACGGGGGTCCATCGATGACTCCCAACCAATTAAGGTTTATGGCATCAAGCTTTAAGGATCTTTCAACCACTAACTTCTCAGATTTTATCCCGGACTTTTGAGAATGAATTTTTAATACCCAAGCACCTACAGTATGTTAAACTCTACCTATTCACCCTTGTAACGAGCATTGAGGTCGATGACTCCCAACCAATTAAGGCTTAGGGCACCAGGTTTTAAAGATTTTCACCATATACCCTTCAGACCTTACTCGAGTTTCAAGGCAAGCAAACATTTTCCTTCAAAGGCTAATTGGCCTTTCATAAGGTGTCTCAACACTATTAAATGAGGTCAAAAGTACCAAGTCTAAATTTTCCTAAGTCAAGGGGGAAATAGTTTTTCATCTTATAGTCAGAATCTATTGTGCACAGTGTGTGAATAGCTTAAAGTGGAAGAACTAAGGTTGAATTCAATAGAAGTTTCAACAATTCATCAACTTTAATAAGCATAATACAAACTCTAAGTCAAGTAAAAATTCAGTTTCTCTCATTTTATTTTGAGAATTTTTCCTTAATAACCATGGAGAGTAGAATAAAAACTAAAGAATTTTAAAATTAAGCAAAAAGCAACTAAATTATCAAAATAATTTAGCATTACTAACAAAACTTCCTTCCTCAACTCTCTCCCCAACCAAGCTGAACATTGTCCTCAATGTGACAAAAGCGATTGAACAGTAGGGAGAAAGTGGTGCCTCCTGAGTGGTATGAATTTCGAGTAGAAAAGGAGAACCCACATGTTTCAAAAACAACAAAAGTTATGAGTATAAGATTTAGAATAATATAATGCTAAGAGTGCTCAAAAATTGGCAAACTTGTATTACTTCATGGAAGTACAATGAAAACAAGTAATACAACCAATCCCAATATATATAGAATATCAAAAGCATGGGAGTACAATTTCTATTATAGTAAGAAAATACATAAAGAAAATACATAAAGTAAAGTATGTAAATGATCAGATATTGGGAGGGTGATGATGGCTCAGGTGGATGTCTCTGCATCTCCTGTGGTCGGCTCCTCAGCATGGGGCTCTGTGGCCTCTGAGATGATAGGAGTGGGATGCTTAGAAGCTGAAGGAATACCCAAATGGTGCTGAATCTGCCTCAGGATGGCAGTATGCTGAGTCTAGGTGGCTAAAATCTACTCCTGATGAGCACGAAGAGCTGCCATCTCCTGAGTAAGAATGCTCTGAGATGTGGTCAATGTCTGCAAAGTGTGACAAAGACCTCTATACTCGGACATGGATATAGCAATCCTAGGCTCAGATGACGAAGTGGGCTCTGATGTAGCTGGAATAACAGGAAGAGTCTATGGTGTGGCAGAAGGAGCAGACGGTGCAACCTCAGGTATAGGCTCCTCTGGCTGTGGAATGTCTGGATGCTCTGTTCCAGCTGGGGCTCCAGGCTCTGCACTATATGTTGTCATATTCGACCATTTATCGAAAGTGAATATCTCTCGGCAAATGTGTTTGCACTCATGGTGAGGCTCAGATGGATAGCCCAAGTGCTCCAAAATCTGGCAAAGCAATCTCAGGAAAAGAAGTGGAATAGCATTTGCTCGAAGCAGCTTCTTCCTATGAACCTTCTCTTCAAAGTAGAGAAGAGCAACCATAATCAGATTATGAGGGCCAAAGAAGAATTCCTCAGATATCCTAAACAGGGCCTCCAGCAAAACTCCTCTTCTCTGCACCCAATGCTGAAGTGGATAGATGTTATGGCGCAGGAGTGCATCGATGAAGAACATGCTAGGAGGGGGCTCCTTCCTCAACAGATACTGATGTGAGGATGCTCCCTTGGATAGGATATGAACTATGTCACTCTGGGCCGAATGAGTCCATACTCGATACTCCTCTGAATGTGCTGGCTCGTATGGAATATGCAGTGCCTCTACTATATGTCGAGCTCCCAAAATACCATGACGTCCGTCAATAGTGAAGTGGATGACAGTAGGATCTCTGACCTGGTGTGTGGTCATGGACTGATAGAAGTCCATGACTACATAGGGATAGAAAAAATCCCTGGAAGTCAGCAAATGCTCTAAATGATACTTGTGCAGCAGATGAAAGGAGTCTCGGAGCTCAGGCTGAAGTCTGAAGGTGGTTGTGTCAAAACACAGCTTAGAGGGAAATGGTCTAGCCCGACAATCCAAATTGCCTTGAATGGGAGGCTGAGCGACCATGGGACGCCTGATAATCACCTCAGGAGTCATGCCTGAGGGAATCTGAGATTCTGCAGGTGGTGGGTGAGACGGCTGAGGCTCCGACGGAGGCTCCGGAGACGGCTCTGGAGATGGCTCTAGAGATGGCTCTGTCAAGTCAATTGGCTCTGAGTCTGATACCCTGGCTTTTTTCATTGGTGGACAGCCACCGGACCTTGTCTGATAGCGCCTCACCAGAGGACTCAATGGTGCGGGTTCAGTCGGAGGCGGAACGACTACTGGTCGCGGAGGCTCGGATGTGGAGCCTTGAACATGGGTCTCTTTTGTGGCTCTCTTGCGGCTGGACGGAAATGATGACTTAGCTCATCTGGTTCTTGCCATGGCTGACTGAAGAAAATGGCCGGAGGTGATGGCCGGAGACGCACGCGGCTTAGGCTCAGAGGAGAGAGCAAATGAACGGTTGCTCTGCCTTGGATTCTCTTTGGCACCTTTTCGCAGCTCAAATGACCAGTTTTAACAAAATATGGAATTTATAAGGTTCAAAAATTGGATGCCAAAGGTCGTTTTTAATTTTCGCAGAGGAGGGTCGATTTCACAACGGAAGGGCTTTTTCGCAGCAAAGGGCCATTTTCGCAGCCCATTTCGCAGCTGCGAAATGAGGGTACTATGTTGCGAAATGGCACTCATGTGCCAAAGCTATGGGGATTTCACAGCCATTTTGCAGCTACGAAACGAGGTCACTGTGCTGCGAAATGGCACTCGTGTGCCAAGAGGTGGTTTCGCAGCTGCGAAAATTTTTGCAGAGGGGGGCATGAGGCTGCGAAAATGATTTCGCAGCGAAAGCTTGATTTCGTAGCGGACCTTTTGGGGCTGCAAAATCATTTCGCAGCAAATGGGCGATTTCGCAGCGGCCTCCTTTGGGCTGCGAAATTTCGCAGACCAATACTTTTCCCTTGGTTTTAAATTCCTTCTTGCTCCAAACGACCTTCCTTCGATTTTTTTGCTATTCCTCCTACATGAGATCATTCAAAAAGATTAAATTACATACAATTACATAACTTAAGATCAAAATTAAAATTAAAAAAATTAATAAAGCTTTTAAATTAACAAAATTAACAAAAATTATGGACTTTGGTGAAACCAAGTCCATCTAACCCTTTTCTGATTAGGCTTTTTGTGGCTCAAGGAGGTTGATTTCCTCATTTTCTTGTTTGAATGGCTCAATGAATGGCTTGAGGCGATGACCATTGACCTTGAAAGTGTCAGTGCTGTTGGAATTCAATAATTCCACCACTCCATTCAAGTGCACTTGGTGAATAATGAAAGGGCCTATCCACCTTGACTTGAGCTTCCCTGGAAAGATGTGAAGCCTTGAATCATAGAGTAAGACTCTTTGTCCTTTATGGAATTCTTTGTTGGAGATTAATTGATCATGCCACCTCTTCATCCTCTGTTTTGCAACTTTGGAATTGATGTAAGCATCATTTCTTAATTCCTACATCTCATTAAGGTCTAATCACCTCTTTGCCCCGGCTCTGATCAAGTCCATGTTCAACTTCTTGATTGCCCACCAAGCTTTATATTCAACTTCCACAGGGAGATGGCATGCTTTGCCATAGACTAGGCGATAAGGAGACATACCAAGAATAGTCTTGTAAACTATTCTATATTCCCATAGTGAATCATGAAGCTTAATAAACCAATCTTTTCTGCTCGTGATCACCACCTTCATCAATATATTCTTGATTTCCCTGTTTGCTAGCTCCACTTGACCGGAAGTCTGAGGATGATAAAGTGTAGCTACCTTATGTTTCACTCCATAATTGGCTAATAAGGCTTCAAAAGGTTTATTGCAAAAATGAGTACCCCCATCACTGATTATGGCCTTGGGCACCCCAAATCTTGAGAAGATGTTCTCTTTGAGAAACTTGAGAACCACCCTATGATCATTGTGTTTACAGGGGATTGCCTCAACCCATTTAGACACATAGTCCACCCCCACCAAGATATAAGAGTTACCAAAAAACATTGGGAAAGGTCTCATAAAGTCTATGCCCCAAACATCAAAGAGATCAACTATTAGAATGGGGTTCATAGGCATTTGATTCCTTCTTGTTAACTTTCCAAGCCTTTGGCATCTATCACAGCTCCTACACATGATGTGGGCATTTTTGAAAAGTGAGGGCCAAGTAAACCCTGATTGCAACACCTTCATAGCTGTTTTCTAAGAGGCAAAGTGGCCTCCACATGCACTTTCATGGCAATGGCTGAGGATTCCTTGTTGCTCTTCTTCAAGGACACACTTCCTTATTATTTGATCTGCACAATACTTGAAAAGGAAAGACTCCTCCCAATAATAAGCATGAATCTTTGCAAAGAAGTGCTTCCTGTCTTATTGTGGACCCGCATTTTTCACGTGCGTCCCCACTCGATCGGCGAGACTCGCTTTTTTATTTGTGAAAAATTAATTTTTAGAAAAGTTGGAGTCGCCACTTATTTTATTTTTATTTTAAAGGGAAAATAAAACAAGAAAGAAAAACCCTAAAATGTGACTCCATGATTTTTGGAAAAAAGGCATGTCTTTGAAAAACCCGAGTCTAAGTCCGGGGATCAGGTTACTTATTGGGAAGGTACCTCTAGGAGGTAGCACCCCTCTAAGCCCTGAAAAGGTCTCTACTGACTAAGTTGAGAGAAACGTGGCAATTAATCGGTTAATTATGGATACCTAAGTAGGCTAGATGGTTCCAAAAAAATAGCATGCCAAACAAGATCAAATCATAATAAAGAAAGGTTAGGATGCGTACCTGGATTGCTTCTTAAGCGCTATCACAAGACATCAAAGGTTAATTTAAACAATATATCATCCAACATGTATTTTATTAGAAATAATCAAACAATGAAACATGTATATCAGAACACTCAAGCATTATTAGACATAAGCATTATTTCACAATGACAAGCATATTCACATAATTCAGAAAGTAGGTGATAGGGGACATACCTGGATAGCATAGATAATTTGTAACGTGCTTCCTCAAGTTGTAAGGGGTTAGATAACAAATAATAAAATATAGAAATCCTAGCATGCTCATTATCTAATTAGCATAGCAAAAGTGATCAAAGTATATAGAATCATCAATTATCACATACATCTTGTATATAATTCCTAAAAAAAATAGATATACATGATTTCAACAAGTGTCAAATGTGGCAACAAAAATAAAATTTGAAAAGATTTTCTTATGTAGGGGTTTCACCAATTCCCCAATCGATATACACGAATTTAGCTTAGAATTATCCCATTTGTTTGGGACCACAAGCTTTGATTCGTGTTTTATTCAAAACCGTAATTTTATTTGAAAGATGTGAACCGATCAAAACATGGTTGCACATTATTTTAAAAAAATGAGATTTTGATTCTAAGAACTCTAAATGAATTTTTGAAATGGATTTTTAAGGGGATCTTTTGACTCTAAGAAACTCTAAATGAATTTTTGAAATGGACTTTTAAGGAAAATGAGATTTTGAGAATAATGTTATATTTTAAAAATAAAAAGAAATTAATTTGAAAGCAATAAAGTGTATGAATCAAAATACCAAGCAAAACAAAAGAGAACAAAATCACAAAGTAGAATTTTTGACAACCAAGAAAAATTGAAGGTGATAATGGAGGCTAATCTTCATGAGTTTCCAAAAGCCTTAGAAAAAGAAATCAAATTAAGTGAGGGATCACTAACAGGCAAGACGTTCTAAATTAGACAAACTAACAAAGTATCAATTCATGAACTAACAGCTAGGATTTTAAAAGCATATAAGCTAAGATAGGGATGATCAGGAACTAACATTAATGATTTTGAAATAAAAACTAAAAAAAAGATCAATTCGGGTAAGGAACTAAAATTATAGAAGTACCTAAACTAATTAAAACGAGTTTGACTAAATTAAACTAAAAACGTGAACTTTCAAACATAGAATTAATTTTACTAATGAACTACAATTATAAAAGTGCTTAAGCTAATTAAAATGAGCCAAACTAAATCAAAGCAAACTAAAGATATGTACTTTCAAGCATAGAATTAATTTTATTGATGAACCAAAAATTATAAAAGTGTCTAAACTAAATAGATGAATTAAATTAAATCAAAGTACACTAAAAACATGAACTTTTAAATAATGAATCAAATTTATCAATAAATAAATAAAACTATAAAAACATATAAACTAATTAAAAGGAACCAAATTAAATCAAAGAATACTAAAAATATGAACTTCCAAACATGGGATACTAAAAATATGAACTTCCAAACATGAAATCAATTTTATTAATAAACTAAAACTATAAAAACACCTAAAATAATGAATATAAATTATTAAATCAAAGCAAACTAAAAAAAACTGAAACTTTCAAACATGGGATCAATTTTATTAATGAACTAAACTATGAAAAATATCTAAACTAACTATAATGAATCAAATTAAATTAAAGTAACCTAAAAACGCAAACTTTCAAACATGGAATCAATTTTATCAACGAACTAAAACTATAAATGTATTTGAACTAAATAGATGAATTAAACTAAATCAAAAGTAAACTAAAGACATGAACTTTTAATATAGAATCAATTTTATTAACGAACTAAAATTATAAAAGTATCTAAACTAATTAAAATGAATCACACTAAATCAAAGAATACTAAAAATATGAACTTCCAAACATGGGATACTAAAAATATGAACTTCCAAACATGAAATCAATTTTATTAATAAACTAAAACTATAAAAACACCTAAAATAATGAATATAAATTATTAAATCAAAGCAAACTAAAAAAAAACTGAAACTTTCAAACATGGGATCAATTTTATTAATGAACTAAACTATAAAAAATATCTAAACTAACTATAATGAATCAAATTAAATTAAAGTAACCTAAAAACGCAAACTTTCAAACATGGAATCAATTTTATCAATGAACTAAAACTATAAATGTATTTGAACTAAATAGATGAATTAAACTAAATCAAAAGTAAACTAAAGACATGAACTTTTAATATAGAATCAATTTTATTAACGAACTAAAATTATAAAAGTATCTAAACTAATTAAAATGAATCACACTAAATCAAAAAATACTAAAAATATGAACTTCCAAACATGGGATACTAAAAATATGAACTTCCAAACATGAAATCAATTTTATTAATAAACTAAAACTATAAAAACACCTAAAATAATGAATATAAATTATTAAATCAAAGCAAACTAAAAAAAAACTGAAACTTTCAAACATGGGATCAATTTTATTAATGAACTAAACTATAAAAAATATCTAAACTAACTATAATGAATCAAATTAAATTAAAGTAACCTAAAAACGCAAACTTTCAAACATGGAATCAATTTTATCAATGAACTAAAACTATAAATGTATTTGAACTAAATAGATGAATTAAACTAAATCAAAAGTAAACTAAAAACATGAACTTTTAATATAGAATCAATTTTATTAACGAACTAAAATTATAAAAGTATCTAAACTAATTAAAATGAATCACATTAAATCAAAGAATACTAAAAATATGAACTCTCAAATATGGGATCAACTTTATCAATAAATAAATAAATGAAATACAAGTAATTAAAAGAGTAGCAAATACATGAATAAATGAATAAATAAAACTCAAATGTTTTCAATCTGATGCAATCAATCAAAAATAGGGATCAAATCATTCTCTTTTTTTTTCTAATATAATGAATCAAAATTAAAACACACAAACTCATTCAAGCCAAACTAACAAATAAATTAATACTAAATTAAATTGGAATTAAAAAAAAAAGAAAAAAAAAAGATATCTAATAAAAAAAAATGAAAACTCTTTAAAAAACTAACCTGTGTTATGGAAAAAATCCGTCTTTGATGCGTTAAAGTAGCCCCTCCTTGAAAATCCTCTGTTCCTCTCTATTTCAAAAAGAATATCACGACCCTTTGCTCCAAAAATTCTCTCTTGCGTGTTCTCTAAAAATCCCTTTTTCTTTCTCCCAATCCTCCAATACGTGCTTCCAACCTCCCTTTCCTTTCCTTTTCTCACCTATATATATCACCCCTCAAGACCTAAATTTGTTTCCAAAAAGGAAAATTCTCCTATTTTCTCTCTTCTTTTCTCCTCATCCTTTTTTAAATCTTCCAATTCAAAAGCAATCTTCCCAATTTCAAATTCCTCTCCAAAACCTTCCAAAGAGAGTCCCATCTTCCTTAAACTCCAATAGTAAGTTTCCTTGCAAAAAAACATGAAATTTTTGAAGTTAAATAATTGAATGAACGGATAAGCAAGTAAATAAATTAGGAAACGGTAAAAATAAATAAATAAATAAATAAATAAAAATAATAAATAAGTTAAGGAAAATAATATAAAGAGGAAGATAACCAATAAAAAGTGAATGATAATCATAAAACTAAAACTAAAAAAAATAAAATACATAAAATAAAATAAATAAAATAAAATAAAAATAAACCAATAAACAACAGCCGAGCCCAAAAGCCATGTAACCATGCAAGTCATACAAGTCACGCTAAAAATGTCCAAATGGGCCAAGTGTGCCTAAACGGGCCTATGATGAGACTAAGTGGGCCTAGGGTGGTGCCTAATGGGCCAAGTGTATCTAAAAGGTATCCTAAAAAAGAAACAAGAAAAGCCTAAGTCTAAATTAGGGCTGCCAAGGGTCACAATAAGGGATCAAATAATCCCTCAACCAAAATCTCCGAGGTGACTCAGAAAAAGGTAAGTGGTATGAGTAGCCATGGGCCACCAAGGAACTATTGTGGAGCATTGAAAACGAATTTTAAAGACATGTGCTAAAGGGACAAAATTGAGGGTCTACACTTATGCTTTCCACTCACTTGAAACTTCACCAGTAACTAGATAGTTAGCAATATGAGCATACCAAGGAGTTTTTTCTAACAACATGAGTGATTCCTCAGGAAAATCATCATTAATAGGTAAGACATGGGAATTGTGTGTTATAGCCAACCTTGACAGGTGGTCAGCTACCACATTCTCCACTCCTTTCTTATCTCTGATTTGGAGATCGAACTCTTGTAGTAAGAGAATCCATCTAATCAACCTTGCTTTTGCATCTTGTTTTGTCAATAAATACTTCAAGGTTGAATGGTTAGTGAAAACAATGATGAAAGACCCTACTAGATAAGCACGAAACTTGTCTAAGGCAAACACCACAGCTAACAATTCTTTCTTTGTAGTTGTGTAGTTCCTTTGAGCTTCGTTTAATGTCTTGCTTGCATAGTAGATCACATAGGGCTTCCCATCTTCTCTTTGGCCAAGCACAGCTCCTATAGCAAAGTCACTGGCATCACACATTATTTCAAAGGGTAGTTGCCAGTTAGGAGCCCTCACTATTGGAGTTGTTGTTAAGAATTGCTTCAGTTGATCAAAGCTCTTTTGACATCTTTCATCCCATATAAACTTAGCATCCTTAGCCAAAAGTTCACAAAGAGGTTTTGAAAGATTAGAGAAATCTTTTATAAATCTCCTATAGAACCCTGCATGGCCAAGGAATTGCCTTACTCCTTTTACAGTTGTTGGGGATGGCAATTTGATAATAAGTTCCACCTTTGCTTTATCAACTTCAATGCCTTTCTCGGAGATGATATGGCCAAGGACAATTCCCTGACGTACCATAAAATGGCATTTCTCCCAGTTGAGCACCAAATCTTTCTCAATGCATCTGTTAAGAACCGCTTCCAAATTGACTAAGCATTCTTCAAATGTACCTCCATATACGGTGATGTCATTCATGAAAACCTCCATAATTCGCTCCACCATATCACTGCAGATACTCAACATACATCTTTGGAATGTTGCAGGTGCATTGCATAAACCAAAAGGCAATATGAGTTTTGAGTTTTGACATCTATTAATTTACTAAATTTTTCTACTTAACTTCAAGTTATAAATAATTAGAATTTGAGTGATATTGTAATAACATAAAACAATTAATAAATTATAATAATTATAGAAAAATAAATGTTTTATTGTGATATACCTTTTATTTGTACAATATAATTAGAAATTGTCTATATAACTCCTTGTTAAAGAATTGCTAATTGATAATTTTTTTTTTTAATAATTTGTATTATACATGATAATTAGAAATTGTTTGCATAACTTCTTGCTATAAGATAATTATGAATAGAAATTATCTTCATATCTTCTAGCTATGAGATAAGGTAAATAAAAATTATAACAATAAAAATAAAATAGGATGAAATGTCACTTTTTATATATCTTTTGAAATAAAAGTGTTTGAAGAAAATAAGACCATATACCTTTATAAATATGGTTTAGTGTTTCAAGCAAGCAAAAACTCTTGTGGATAAATTCTTTTCTCGTGTTTCAGGCAAGCAAGAAATCTTGTGAATGAATTATCTTTTCTTCCTATTATTAGAATGATGTGTTGATAACGTGTTATAAAATAAATGTAAAAGTTAATAGAGAACAAAGAGAAGAGAATAAGTTAGTTCTTCGATTTTGCTTGTACCAATATGATAATAGTACGAACATGGTAATAGTGTTATCTTCTACAAATTACTATAAATATTTATAACAATTTTTATAATATAGTTCTAAATATGGGACCAACATTTCTTTTGCACAAATTTCTTAATGTCTATCAACTTCCTCTAAAGGTAAAGCTTCTTTCTTAGGATTTCGTAAAAATGAGGAAATCAACTTATACTTATTTTTTGAAATTACAATATTATCCTGAAACTCTTTTCCTTGTTGTGGATGATGATAATACTTTCAATATTTTGGCATGAAGGAAAATACATCTAAATAGGTTTCTTATTCTTTCTGCCATGTTCTTGTTTCTACTATATTGCACGAGAAGCATGTTTTAACATCAATGTAGTACAAGCTCTCATGTATACAACAACTTAGAAGAAAGCAATAACAAGAACTTAACACATTAAGACAAAAGAAGAAATGCAAGAAAATATGAAATTAATGGAAATTAATTCCAACAAGAATGATGATGCTTATTTACAAGCATGTACAATTTGATGTACTAGCATATATAATTTGTTGATGTTAAGCCAACTAGAGTCAAGTCTATCTAGCTTTGCTGAAGTCAGACAGACTTCTTCCCTACTTCGTGTCTCTTGAAAAGTCTGTCCAACTGTATTAGAGCCAAACGGGCTTCTTTTCTGCACAAAAGGATGTCCGGACCAATGGTCCGGGCACGCCCCTTCGAAGATTAAGTCAAACAAGAGTAGTTCCAACTATTTTATGAGAGAGAGTGAGTGTATGTACGTGCGCATACCTTGTTCGTGCTTTTTGAAGGGCTTATATAAAGTTGATGACACCATCACTGTAGTGCTGACTATGCACTCTGACCCTTCCTGTAATGATGATTGTCCTTAGGGCGACTAGGCAATCATCTCAGTTAAGGGCAGTTGACAAGTGCCATCTGCCGATGTGCCAAGATCTTAGACCGTGCAGTTGTTTGTCCATTTAGCCTATCAACGTTTGGGAATATGTGCCACAATTAATTGACATGGACCTGTGGGCTAAATGGAGTTTCCTTGGCCGCTCATATGTTAAACGTGATTGATTATGCATGTCAAAGGTTTTAAAGACTTGATTGGACAGTCCTTCTTGTTTGGGAGTCTAGGCCGTCGATTCTGTCTAGCCCTGTGGGAGAAGGGAACCCTTTTACTTCTGGTGCTAAATGAAACTTATCTTGGCTTGGACGGAATGATCCCGGATGGGTTACATACTCGCCCTAGATGACCAAGGGGTCTTGAACTTGAAAGGGACACATGGAGAGGAACCCCCCACATAATTTGTAATTTACTTTAATACGTATAATTTATAAATTTATTTAATTTCTAGAATTAATAAAATTAATGAGGTGTTAATTCAAATTGATGTAATTAAGCCAATATTTAGTTCAAAAATTGATTTTATGAGGATGAGCATTAATTATTAAATCAAAATTCTATTCCACGTACTGATTTCTTATAAGATTGATGGTAATGGAATCAATAATTAAGTCATAAATTGATTTTACAAAGTTGAATATTGATCAAATTAAGATCATATTTCACAAACTCATTTAGTATATAGTCAGTGTTCATAAAATCATGATATCAGAATCTAGATTTTCCTTAATTTATTACTTTATTTCCAGAAAAAATTATTTCTCGCGGCTCAGCCGATCTAGAAGCTACAACCATTTCCAAACTCAGCTATTGGCCCATAGTCCAAGTGCTCCACTCGGGCGCTTAAGCCCACACTCATCACCCAAGCCCATATCTATGTTAATGACTAACTTATGGGCTACTTCGGCTTTCGAGGGAAAAAGCCATTGAAGTGGACAATGAGATTTGGACCTGGGTATTTGGAATAGAAATATCAAAAAGGCCACCAAGGCCTATGGTTTTTTCAGAAACAAGAATAAAAACTATGTACACATTATTGCAAGATTTAAAATGAATATAAAGTTTTATGATTTATCAATGATATTTAAATAATAAAAAAAACTAATAATTTGAAGATTGTAAAATATTATTATGAATTTGAATTGTGAAGTTACTCAATACATATATACTATACACTTCATCACGTATGAATTTACATTTTCTTGGGCATTAAGGATTTTTAAAAATATTATTATTTTATACATTTAGAAAGGTTATTAATTTAGTATACTAGACCTAGTTGGATTAGAATATTGAAACGAGGTTATTAATTTATCCAAGATTCATTTATCAAGGTTTCATGGGTACAGGAAGAAAAAGGGTAATATATTGGTTGGTCATGTGCATCTTTGCCCGCTTTCTACATGCTACTGTTTTTGGGGACAATCATCTAAGCATATGAATAATGATATATATATATATATATAGTGAAAAAATGATAGGAAAAGATGAAGGATTTTTCCTTTTTAATTTCTGATTTATTTTCTGAATTTTGAAATAGATAAAGAAACTTATTCATTATAGTAATAATATATTTATAATTTGATAAATAAATGGATAGGAAAAGATGAACTATTTTTTCTTTTTTAATTTATGATTTATTTTCTGAAGTTTGAAATAAATAAGGAAACTTATTCACTATAATAATAATATTTTTATAATTTGATAAATAAATGGATAATATTTATATTTACAAAAGTATATAATTATCTAACAATGTAATTTTAGTAATATTAGAGGGGTTTTATGGTTATTGAGAATTCAATCTCATTATTTTATTATAAATAAAAGACTGCCCTTTCCATTTTTTTATTTTTTTTAAATTTATAATTTTTATTTTTCACTTTTTTTTTCAACTGCTAATTAATCACATGATGAGAAAATAATAAAAAGTGATAAAAACAACATTTTATCCTTTATTTAGCTAAAATTTATTTCCAAACATTTAATAAAATTATAAATATTTCAAAATTATTTATATTTTTTCATAAAGAGCCAAATAATTTTTTTAAATATATTCAAATAAATTAATAAAGGTTACACTTTATGTAATAATAATAATAATAAAATTGAAATATTATTTTAATCAAAGAGGACAAACTCAATATTTTTTCACATGCACTCGACAAAAAAGAAGGTGAGGTTATATCATCCGTCTAAAATAGTTAAAAAGATTAATTTCATCGACTTCTTTTAAGGTTTTATTTAAATATGTTTAATTCTCATTGGTTTGAAATTTTCATCATATCTCTTAAATCATTTTCATTTGATATTTTTACTCATATTTCCTCTAATTTAAAATAATCATAGTATTTAACAAATTTTCAAACTAATAATTGTAATTAACTATGACCCCAGTGAGTAAAATTATCACATTAGGGGTAATTATGGAATTGTGGGGAGGTTAGCGGGATTATTTCATCTGTTTCAATTCTTTGTTTTCTCCTTTTTTAAAACGATGTGACTGTCTATCAGAGAGAGTTTTGTCCCATTCAGCGTCCCCACACGTATTTTCTTTTTGACCAAGACATGCGTCCATTCAGCGTCTCCACACGTTTTTTATTTTTGACCAAGACACGCGTCCATTCAGCGTCTCCACACTTTTTTTATTTTTGACCAAGACACGCGTCCATTCAGCGTCCCCACACGATTTTTCTTTTCGACCAAGACACGCGTTTTTCAATTTATTTATTGGAATCCGGACACCTTCATAAATTTGATTATATAATATCTATTAAATTTAATTCAGGTCCTATTAAAAATAAAAATAATTTTATAATTATAAATAAAATACTATTTTAATATATGTCATAAAAATATGGATAATTGATTTTTTTTTTATTAAAAATAGATAATAGTAATCATTAATAATGTTTTATTTAAAATGAATTTATTTTAATATGCAAAGGGGCCAATTTTTCATTACATGTATTTAGTTATTATTTATACACAAAGCATTTTAAACCGGTTTTGATTTAGTTTACAATTAATTGAATTAATTTTTAAATTTTAAATTACTCTTAAAAATTAGAAAATTTGTAAAAGAATTTACTTGTTACTTATGCCTTAATTTATGATCCATTTACCTAGTGTAAAAATTTAGAAAATATAGTTACGTGCATAAGAAAAACAATAAAATCATAACTTATAATGTTTTGGTATTAAATATTATTTTTAATAGTAATTAGATTTGTTTTCAAATTTTAAATTATTTTTAAAAATTATTAAACTCTAATAAATATAATACATAGAGACTATTGATTTGAAGTTTTTTTTTATGAGAAAATTCACAAAAATATAATTATGTGTAGAAAAAAACAATAAATTCTTGTTGAACCAATTTAAATTCATAAATTTATAGTAATAATTATGTTGATTTTTGAGGTTTAAATTATTGTTTTAAAATTAATAAACTTATTAACAAATCTTAGCATTAGTTTTTTTCTTTTTTTTTTTTAATTTAGAGCGTACTTGTCAAAAATGTTTTGAAGTGCTTGTGAGGTTATAAACATTTCCTAAAAATCTTTTATGGCACTTAAAATAATTTTTTTAATAAAAAATTTTTAAGAGCTAAAAATATTATAAACACTTATTGAATATATTCCTAAGAGTTCATTTGCTTAGTATTTTTTTTTTTTCAAAATTATGGTTATATGTAAAGAAGAAACTAGTAAAGTCATTCAATAAATCTTGGTAAATGACTTTCTAATGTTAATTAGATCGATTTTGAATTCTGTGACTTTTAAATTCTAATTGAATGAGTTTTGAGTTTTAAATTATTTTTAAAAATTGATAATTTTTTTTAAAGTATGGTTTGATTTAAAATCTATTTACCTTAAAAAAAAATAGAGAAGTTAAAGAAAATTCACAAAAAATCATATTTGAAGATTTTTAATAGTGTTATTTAGTGATGGAGAGAGACAAAAAGAAATTTATTTCTCCATGTTTTAAAAATCACGTGAAAATAATTTTTACTGAAGTGTCAAAATTTGTTCTCAATTTTATTTTAAAAAAATAATTTATTATTTTATTTTATTTTTAAAGACACAAAACTGTTTTAATTTTTTCTTAAAATAAAGGATTAGAAAGCGTGGGGTGGAGGTTCGGTGTCGATTATGGTTGTACCAATGAATGATGCATACCGCAGTTGGAAAAAAAAACAAAAAAGTGAGAAAAGGGGAAGTAACAGCAGTAGCAATTCCAGGAAGTCTCGCCCTCTGTTCCTGATCCAGTACATTAAAGTTGGTTGGAAGATGGGAGGAAGTTGTAGAGGAATAAATCTTCTGAATCTCTAGTCATTGATGTCTCGTAATTTTGGACAAACGATATATTGATGAGTCAGACACTTTGCCCCAATGAAAGCTTCCTGCACTTTCTACATGGAAATTGCTTCTGAGCCAAGGAATAAAAAGAATAATAAGTAGTCTAATGGGAGAGGATTTTTCCCCGTTCAACGTCCCCTACACGCTTTTTCTTTTTGACCAAGACTTAAGTTGTATACTTTTTAGCAGCGTGGCATCCAGCTACCTGGTTAAATTTAATTATATAATAAAAATAATTTTATAATTACAAATAAATAGTTTTTCCTTCATAAAATATAATTAATTTTTTTTCTTAAAAATATAAAATAATATTTTATTTAAAATGAATTTATTTTCTAAAATGCATATGTGTCAAGTTTGTCATTACACTTATATATTTAATACTTATTTATTTTGCGTTGGTTTTGATATGGCTTGCAATAAATTAGGTTAGTTTTTTGAATTTCAAATTATTCTTAAAAATTTAAAGATTAAAGAATTTAAATATTAATTATATCTTACTTAATTTAATTTATTTATTTAACGAGAAAATTTTAAAAATATAGTTGTATGTATAAGAAAAACAATAAATTCAAGATATTATACCACTTTTGATCTATTATTTTTATTGGTAATTAGATTTATTTTTAAATTTCAAATTATTTTTAAAAATGATTAGATTTATTAATAAATATAACGCATAAAACCTCTCTTGATTTGAAGTTTATTTTAGTGAGAAAATTCATAAAAATATAATTATGTGTAAAAGAGATATAATAAAGTCATTTTATACTGATTTAAATCCATGAGTTTCTAGTTGTAATTATGTTATTTTTTTAGTTTTAAATCATTTTTAAAAATTAATAAGACTTATTAATGAATTCAAGAATTAAGTCTTTTTTATTTAGAATATTTGTCTAAAGAAAAATTTTAAAAAATTATGATTTTATAGGGAAGAGAAACATAGAATCATTTTAGAAAAATTTTTGTTTATAAATTTTTAATATTAATTCGGTCATTATTTTAGTTTTAAATTATTTTTGAAAATTAGTAAATTTATTAACGAATCTAACATATTGAGTCATACTTGATTTGAAATCTATTAATTTGTGTAGTGAAAGAAATTGAAAACGGATGGTTAAAAAAGAAATAATAAAATCATTTTAAATCAATTTTTGTTTATAAATTTTTTATATTAATTGAATCATTTAAGTTTTACTTATTAATTTCGTTCACTATTTATAATAAAAAAATCTGAAAAAATATGATTATATATGAAGAGAAAAATAGTAAAGTCATTCAAAATGTATTTTAGTTTATAACTTTATAATGTTAATCGGATCAATTTGGACATTTTTGATTTTATAATGTTAATTTTTATGTATTAGGTGTGGTTTGATTTAAAACTATTTGGCTAATTAAAAAATTTAGAAAAATTAAAAGGAAATTTAGGAAAGCACTTGTAATTAATAGAAAATATCATATTTTTTAAAATTTTCAATATCAGTGAGAGTTGTAAAGAAGGAATTGATCTCAATTTTATTTTTTTTTAAAAAATTATTTTCAGAAAACAATAACTAAACGGTGCCCTAAAATTTTAAAACCGGGTTTTTATTTTCAAAAGCAAAAACTGTTTTTAGAATTATTTTTTTTAAAATAAAAAATGAGAAAGCGTGGGATGAAAGCTCCGACGTGATCGTACCAAATGAAAAAACATACCAGAATCCGACCCGGAAAGAAAAGGGCCAAAAATGGTGAGAAAAGGGAAAGCAGCAGCCCAAAGTTGACCGTCCAAGAGGAAAAAGAAGTGAGGAAACCGAACTAGAAATTCCAGGAAGTGTCGCTCACTGTTTCTAATACTGTGCATTAAATAAAAATAAAATAAAATAAAATAAAATAAAATGATAGAAAGAACGAAGAAGATTGGAGGAAGCTCCAATGTTAAAAGGTAGAGAGAAATAAATCTTCAGACTCTTGTAATTTTGACACTAACAACCCAAAAATTTCTTAGTGTCTTGCAATTTTGGACGAACAACGTCCCCGACTATGGCTCCAACGACAAGCTCAACTGTCCTTTCTCTTGGATGCAAATGGGACGTCTTTTTGAGCTTTAGAGGTGAAGACACTCGCTTCACTTTTACAGATCATCTTCATTCCGCTTTGTGTCAGAAGGGCATCCGCACCTTCAGAGACGATGAAGGACTTGATAGAGGAGAAGAGATCGGGTCATCACTCTTGAAGGCTATCGAAGAATCGAGGATGTATATTGTGGTTTTTTCGAAAACCTATGCTCATTCAAAATGGTGCTTGGATGAGCTGGCCAAGATCATGGAGTGGAAGACACAAAAGGGACAGACGGTTGTGCCAGTCTTCTACCATGTGGATCCATCTGATGTGCGAAATCAGACGGGAAGTTTTGGAGAAGCATTTGATAACCACCAGAAGGTCCCGCAGGATAAGGTGATGAGATGGAAGGCGGCGTTGAGGGCAGCAGCCAATTTGAGTGGATGGCATGTGCAGCATGGGTATATATGAATCTTTGCTTTCAGCTGCTTTCATTCATTTACAGCTATAAGGAAACAATTAATGCAATATTCAAATGGAAACTTTCGAGAAAAATGAGCACCCAAAATGGAAAATAATTAATATAGTAGAAATGATTAATTTTCAAAATTTAACTACTTTCAAGCTCCTCATCATTGATCGAAAAAAAGTTAGTAAAATCAAACATATGATCAAGGAAATTTTGTTGGATATAAATTTTTTCTAAGCATTCTAGTTATTCATGAGTTTTTTCCATGATAGTAATAGTCATTGGGATTTGGCGCTTGGATACATGTGTGTGTTGAAACAAAACTGATATTTGCTACTAGTAATCAACTTCAATGATTTGGAGTCACTAAACATGGAGCACAGACAAACTCATCCGGTCTTTTACATTTAATAATGGGTGCACAACATTTAATTAATTTATATTTATCATGCACTTCAAGGAATCCTATATTTATGCTTGCTATAGTTCGGTTGTGAAGAAAACTAAACATCATCATCAGTTCTCTGCTTTGTTTATTACAGTTTCTAACTCATTATAGGTTGTTATATTGCTTTATGATTGGCAGGTATGAATCACAGGCTACTCAGAGAATTGTTCAAGACATTTTAAGTAGGAATCTTAAACTCTTACATGTTGGTGATAAGCTGATTGGAATGGAACGCCGTCTGAAGGAAATGGCCTCACGACTATCTATTGACTCAAATGATGTCCGCATGATTGGGATATATGGAATGGATGGAATAGGCAAGACAACTCTAGCCAAAGTTGTGTATAACGAAATTGCTCATCTATTCAATGGTGCTAGCTTTCTTTTGAATATTAGTAGTCAAAAGCCTAATTTGCTTCAGTTACAAAACCAACTTCTTAGAGATATTTTAGGGGAAGATATTCCGTCCATTACAGATATTTCTGAAGGGACTCATGTAATAAGGCACAGGCTTTGCTTTAAAAAGGTTCTTGTTGTTCTTGATGATGTTGATCATATCAGACAAATATATTTCTTAGTTTACAATTGTAGATATTTTGGTCCAGGTAGTAGAATTATTTTAACATCTAGATACAAACGTTTGTTTCTTGTGTGGAGAGTGGATGAATCATATATGGTTGAGGAATTAAATTGTAAGGAAGCTATTCAACTCTTTTCTTTGCATGCGTTCCACATGAACAGTCCTCAAAAAGGTTTTATAGACCTATCGAGACGTATAGTAGATTATTGTAAGGGACTTCCAATAGCTCTTGAAGTTCTAGGTTCTCTCTTGTTTGGTAAGAAAAAATTTGAATGGAAAAGTGTATTGCAAAGGCTGGAGAAACGACCTAGCATGCAAATCCAAAATGTGCTTATGAGAGGTTTTCAAACATTGGATATGTTCGAAAGAGAGATATTCCTCGATGTTGCATGCTTCTTCAAAGGAGAGGATTTGAATTTTGTTCTACGAATACTTGACACTTGCAATTTGTTTGCATTAGGGGGAATGCGAGTGCTTGAAGACAAATCTCTCATTAGTATTTTTGACAAGAAGTTATTGATGCATGATTTGATGCAAAAAGCTTGTTGGGAAATTGTTCGGCAGCAAGATCATAATGAACCTGGAAAATGGAGTAGATTGTGGGATCCTGAAGATGTTCATCATGTAATGACAAAAAATACGGTAAGAGCTTAAGTACCTGACCTTATTTAGATTTTAAGGCATTGATTTTCAGTTCAAAAGTTGTTTACCTATATGTTTTTAGTTAGATTTTATGGGTTTTGTTCTTTACTAATCCCTTCTTCATGGTTTTTAGGGGACAGAGAGAATTGAAGGCATATTCCTAAACATGTCTCTATCAAATGAAATACATCTTACCTCTGATGCTTTCAAAAAAATGACAAGACTTAGATTGCTCCGAGTCTATCAAAATGCAGAAAATAATTCTATAGTTTCTAACACCGTCCATCTTCCTCGAGATTTTAAATTTCCTTCTCATGAGTTGAGATATCTCCATTGGGATGGATGGACTTTGGAGTCATTGCCATCAAATTTTGATGGTGAGAAATTGGGTGAACTCAGTTTGAGGCATAGCAGCTTAAAATACCTCTGGAAAAGGCGTAAGGTATGATTGCTGCTTCTTTATCAACGAAGTTTAAAGTTCATCTAAGCAAATGAGTGGGAATTTTAATTTTGATTTACTTTATGTTTCAGCGTCTTCCAAAGTTAGTAGTCATCGATCTCGGTAACTCTCAACACCTTCTGGAATGCCCAAACTTGTCTTTTGCACCACGTGTGGAGCGGCTAATTCTTGACGGTTGTACGAGTTTGCCTGAGGTGCACCCATCAGTTACAAAGCTGAAGAGACTTACGATCTTGAATGTGAAAAACTGCAAAATGCTTCACTATTTTCCAAGCATCACTGGATTGGAATCACTTGAAGTTCTTAACCTCTCTGGCTGCTCTAAAATTGACAAGTTTCCAGAGATCCAAGGGTGTATGGAAAATTTGTTGGAGCTTAATTTGGAAGGGACTGCTATTGTAGAACTTCCCCCTTCAGTGGTGTTTCTCCCAAGACTTGTTTTATTGGATATGAAAAACTGCAAAAACCTTATGATTCTTCCAAGCAACATTTATTCTTTGAAATCCCTGGGAACTCTGGTGCTCTCTGGCTGTTCAGGTCTAGAGATTTTTCCGGAAATCATGGAGGATATGGAATGTTTACAAGAGCTTCTTTTAGATGGAACATCTATAAAAGAGCTGTCCCCCTCAATTGTTCATCTTAAAGGCCTTCAGTTATTGAATATGAGAAAATGCAAAAACCTCAGGAGTCTTCCAAATAGCATTTGCAGTTTGAGATCCCTTGAAACCCTCATTGTCTCTGGCTGTTCAAAACTCAGCAAATTGCCAGAGGACCTGGGGAGGTTGCAATTCTTGATGAAACTTCAAGCTGATGGAACTGCTATAACTCAACCACCTCTCTCACTTTTTCATTTGAGAAACCTTAAAGAGTTATCCTTTAGGGGATGTAAAGGATCAACATCTAACTCCTGGATTTCATCCCTTCTATTCAGGTTACTACATAGAGAAAATTCAGATGGGACTGGTTTGCAGTTGCCTTATTTGTCAGGTTTATACTCCTTAAAATATTTAGATCTTAGTGGCTGCAATCTAACCGATAGATCGATCAATGACAATATTGGCCACTTACACTTCTTGGAAGAATTAAACCTTAGCAGAAACAATTTGGTTACCGTACCTGAGGAGGTGAATAGACTTTCTCATCTAAGGGTCCTTTCTGTGAATCAGTGCAAAAGCCTTCAAGAAATTTCCAAGCTCCCACCAAGTATAAAATTATTAGATGCTGGGGATTGCATATCCCTTGAGTCTTTATCAGTTCTATCTCCACAGTCGCCACAGTACCTATCGTCTTCCTCTTGCCTTCGTCCTGTAACTTTCAAACTGCCGAATTGCTTCGCACTAGCTCAGGATAATGTGGCAACTATACTGGAGAAACTTCATCAGGTTTAACTCTCTCATGTTTGAATTTGGTCTTATATCTTAAAACATTATAATTATTTATTTATCTATTTATCTTTTGATGCAGAACTTTCTTCCAGAAATTGAATACAGTATTGTTCTTCCTGGAAGTACAATTCCAGAGTGGTTCCAGCATCCAAGTATCGGATCCTCGGTAACAATAGAGCTGCCTCCAAATTGGCATAACAAGGACTTCTTGGGTTTTGCTCTATGCTCTGTGTTCTCACTTGAGGAGGATGAAATAATTCAAGGCCCTGGTCTGATTTGTTGTAATTTTGAATTTAGAGAGGGGCCTTATTTGACTAGTTCCATCTCTTGGACACACAGCGGAGACAGAGTGGTTGAGACTGATCACATATGGCTGGTGTATCAACCTGGTGCTAAACTTATGATACCCAAGTCCAGTAGCCCCAATAAATCCAGGAAGATTACAGCTTATTTTAGTCTCTCTGGGGCATCCCATGTGGTGAAAAACTGTGGAATCCATCTTATATACGCTCGAGATAAGAAAGTGAACCATCAAACAAGGTATACTAGTGCCAAGAGAAGCAGTGATGGAAGTCGTTATAACTGTCTTGAGGAATCACAACCTAAGAGGCCAAGAGGAGGAGAGAACTGTGAGGAAGGATTCCATGCTTAAACTCATCCAAGAATGCTTAAACTCCAAGAATGGCTTATGTCAGCTTATTGGTGAGTCACCTCTCTCTTTCTTCTCATTTCTATATGGCAAAGTCATTTCATTCTCTGAATGTACATGTCTAGTTTATTTGCAATTTACATTTTCACTTGTTATGTTTTATTATTATTCCTTACAAAATTTATTATCTTGCACATTTGAAGTGCTTGAAAGTTATTCTAATTTTAAAAATTTAAATTTTAAAGTTGCTTTTAGTTTCTTGTTGCATATTAAATTTAAATTTTAAATTTTAAATTTATTATATGCTGTAAACTTCGTTTGATAATATCGTTAAACCTCAATACACAAATTAAATGGGTGTTTCGTAAAACTTTCTACTTATTAATTAATGATTTAAGTTAACTTTAAGTTAAATTATTCTTAAATTGTTGACTTAAAACTTATTATTTATTTTTTACTTTAACTATTAAAGTTTTATTTTTTTGTTGGTAAAATTAACTTAAAATTTATTCAAAATTATCAAATTGATATATTTATTTTCATTAACTCTAACTAATATTTATATATTCACTAATTCTAAATAATAAATTTATTTGTTAAACATTAATATTTTTTAAAGTATTGTAGATGCATAAGTTAACTACAAAGATATTTACTATAAAAGATGAGTTGTGAATGCAAGATCATAGTCATAAAATATACCTTCACTAAAAATGAATAAATGAGACAAAAAGGTTTTGAAATTAAGAATAAGTTAACAATTTTAACTTAATATTTAAAATTAATTTTTATTTAAAGTTGTGATATTAAATTATTTTTACCAAACATGCTTAACTACTTAATAACTTAAGTCATTAAATTATATTAAGCTGCATAACACCTTCTCAATCTCTAATTTAGAGTCATTGTTGGGTTAATAAGTTACGGTACTTTACACCTTCTCAATCACAGGCCATTTTGATTCTAACCATGACCCATTCAGATTCTGATTCGCATTTGAAAGTTTCAGAACTGAGATAATGGAGGTTTGCCTTTTCATTATATGACAGTTGGTAGTAAGGCTTATCAACTGATCGCATTGCTGCTCTTATACATCAATTCTTGTCATATCTTTCTTTCTATTCTTGAGGTTTGAGACAGGTAATATTAGTTTCTTGGGTTTTTTCTTGGAGTTTTGACAGTGAATTATGTTCTTATGTCATTGATCTGAGATAATTTTAAACAACCTTTCTGTTTTATCTTTGCATTTTTAGGGCTTTGATCTGGACTGCACTGAAAATCAAATGTTTTGTATGAAAAAAAAATGATTATCAAATCACCAAAATCTACAACCAAGTACGTCTTTTCTCAATGAAAAATCACTCTGTTTTGATACGTAGATACTGAGAAATTAAATTTTAGTGGAATAGCCAGTTCTGTTGGAAACGTATGCAATGTAATCTTCTTCTTTCCTGCAGTGGAGGAGTTCCCTGCAGTGGAGAGGAAAACCGTTTTGATCGACTGATTTGTTAGGATACCACAGCCATCCCCTGTTTTCATCATGTTATACTAGAGGTGGCCATCTTAATTTTGTTGGTCTTTTTTATGGTTTTGGGTCGGAAACCTCTAGAACAAGTTCAAAATGCATGAAAGGCATACGGTACATGGATTTTCCTCATTCCTTCCACCCAGACATCAAAATGAAGGTTCTTTCAAGGCCTCTCTAATTTGGTCAACCACCAGCCAAAGGTTGGCCACAGTGCCTCTCCCAGGAAAATGATGCCTTACGAAGTAAGGCTTCAAATTGTATGTGGCTGGGATTTGGTGTCAGCCCGAGAAATATATCCAAGATCGAGTTGGCTCGGGATTTGGTATTGGCTCAAGGAGTAAGCTTGAGATTGTGTGTTCTTGGGATTTGGTGTTAGCCTAGGGAGTTTGTCCAATGTTGTTGGCTTGGGATTTTGTGTTACTCAAAAATCACAGAAAAAGGATTAATTTGATCCCACTAACAACCTTGGTAGGACAAAAGTCCTTTATAAGGAGGCTTTGAGAGTGAAATACAAAAGTACTTTTCACTTGTTTATTTGCAGAACATGCAATTGAATGTGGACAAACCTCAAAAACTGATGCCAATGCCATAGATAGAATTAGCATGAAGGCCTATTCTCATACCTCAAACCCCTATTTTTGTTACCCAAGCAGATGACCACAAAAGTTAATTTTCAAGACTCTATGATCTTGATGGCTATAGCTTATACCATTTCAAACCATGGCTGTGCTAGGTAGTCTCAGCATGGTTTTTATTCAGGAAACCTTTGATACAATTTAAGGCCATCCATAGATTATGATCATTTAGTACTTTAGTTTGTGCCTATAGTAAAAGGCAAAATGAATGAATCAGTTCCCAACATGCTCTGATTTAGTATTTCGTGCCTGTTAATGCGATTTTCATTTGACCTTTAGTGGTAGTTCTTTTTGAGTTATTATTAGAATTTGAATCAATGGTAGCAATTTCTTTTTTAGTCATTCTGCATTTGTCTAAAGTCCCCACCATCAATTACCAACTTGAAGACATATTAAGGCAGATGGATTGGTTGTGCTTTCCACATGTTCTTCTTGCTTAATCCATTGAAGACTTCTTGTATATTCCTTGCAATTTACAGAAGACTTTCCAAGTATCCTCCAAACTATAAAATATTTATCATGAAGCCACAACTTTACCTTTATAATTATTTAACTCTTTTACCATCTTCCTGACGTTGCCAAGTTCACAACCATTGTTTTCTTATACATGCCTTCATTAATTTGATATCAGTATTTTGGCACTTTGAAAGTGCACACAAACTCTAGAAGATGAGAATGAATTATAGCATAAATCGTTTTACAGTAGTTCCTATTAGCTTTTTGCTGACTACTTTATGCAATTTCAAATGTTAAAACAACTCTAATAGAAAATTTTCGAATTATCCATCTGGGATATGATTAGATTTATGACCTTCACCAGGAAGGTTATTCATGAAAATATGTCATCTTTCCCCCTTTAGCCAATACTCTAGGCAACTAAATTTTGGGTCCAAACTCATGTGTACTGATTGAAGCATAAGATTAGCTAAAAGTAAACACATGACTAGCTATGATACATAGTACTAATACGTAAATGTTTTTTTGTTACTTTCTTATACATGGTATTAATACATTTTTTTTTTTGTTACTTTCTCCATTATAAAACAACTTCTCTAAGCTATATCTTTAGAGAATGATTCATGTTTGTGATTTCTGAAACCTCGTTTTTAGATTTTTAGATGATTTTCAATTATTTCATTACATGTTATGAGGCACTTCAAATTGGAATCATAATTTAGTCAGGAAATCCTTTGATATATTGGATGGTGTTGAGGAGATTTTGCTCAAACAAGGTTAATTAAACAAACCTAAGAATCACAAAAACACAACAAAAAATACAGCACACTTAAAACACAGATATTACCTGGTTCAGTGAAAACCACCTATATCCATATGAAATGAATCTACAGAGGTTTGATAATTGATCATTGAGATACGACCTTCATTTTTTCTTTCAGGACTCTCTCTCATACTTTCCTATTAGAAAAGCATAGGAGCACTTCCCAGTTATATTTACACAAGCATTTCTCTTGTGTTTAGAATCTTTCTCATAATGATCTATCTATCAAGGCGATCTAGATTCCCTTTACAATAAGTAAAATAGTACTCATTTGTCTTGAATAAAAGTTGTTAGAAGTGAACAACTAATCATAATAAACATTAATTGAATAAACAACCTGATCTATATTGGTAGCAAAACCAGTGCATGTGCCCAAAGTACTGAAGAGACCACACAAAGAGACTTGTCCACTTAGTGTGCATTAGCCCAAAGTATTGAAGAGACACACAAAGAGACTTGTCCACTTAGTGTGCATTAGCCCAAAGTATTGAAGAGACCACACAAAGAGACTTGTCCACTTAGTGTGCATTACCTTACGTCACCTGAAGTTTTCAAAATGGAGCATGTCACTTTGTACACACCTTTGAGCTCTTACCTTACTTTATGCTAATGTACACAAATGAACAAAGTGTCTTTTGAATGTGATTTCACTCGTTCATATTGTTTAAGTGAGCTATTTCAAACTCACTACTCAACAATCCTCCACATTGGTTGTAGAATTCAAATCACTTGCAACAATAGCCTTTTCCTATTTCCTAAGTCAGCAACCTTTTACATAAACTAAGTCCAAGCAATACTTGAACTAATTAAACATTGTGGCCTTTGCAATTATATCTATTGGATTCCCAAGAGTTAAGATTTTCTTTATGTGTAATGCTCCCCCAATGTTTATGTCTAAGATAAAATGAAGTCTTACCTTAATGTGATTTATCCTCTCATGTTATATTTAATTTTTGGACTAATAAATTACACTTTGACTATCATAAAACACTGTTACAGACCCTTGCTTCATGCTTAGCTTACTAACCAACCCTTGTATATGTCTGCATAATTGCTTCCTTGATAGATTTAGCTATTGCCATATATTCCACCTCTATGATTGAAAGAGAACCTATGCACTATAATGAGGCTGTCTAGCAAACTATGAATCTCCCTAAATAAAAAATATAACTTGTACCTCAATAATCTCTTACCATCCAAGTCTCTTGCATAATTAGAATCCACATAGCTATTAACCTATTGACTTGTATTCTACCCTCCTTAATACATCAATCCAACATCCTTAATATATTGAAGACCCTAGTTGCTATTTCACAACATTGTAATCCATTTTCTGGATTTTTCATACCTACTAATCACACTCATAGCATTACATAAATTAGGTTTATCACATCAAGGCGTACATGATACTTCCAACTACACGAGCATAGGGTACCTTTACCATATAATCCTTATCCCCAATTTCAGGTCAAGGTGACTAAGCTTGGGATGACTTAAAATACAACGTAATTGTTGTTCCCATTTTGCCCTTGACATCACAAACCTATCAAGAACCTTTATGATTTCAATCCCTAGAATCCTCTTGGCTAGTCCAAGATCCTTCGTCTTTAACTCACTCTGAAAAAAATGACTTTAATTAGTCTATTAGATGCTATGAACATGTCATCATAGATTAGCAAATAAGTGGCATTATAAGGCATTCTTATAGCACACAAAAACGGTGGAAAATAAGTGGCAGTATTAGATAGGAGGTTCTTATAGTACAAAAAAACTATCACATCCACATTTTTTTAAAACTATATTTCAATTGGAATATATCAAACCTGTTGTACCAATGCCTTGGAAACTGCTTTAAGCCATACTATGATAAGCATGCATACATGGTTCTCCTTCCCTTTTCTATAGAGCCCTCTATACAGTTGTTGCATTTAGATTTTATATACACCCATACTCTTCTTTGATAATCATCAATCAATGTAAGGTATATCTAATCACTCAAAGAATCAATCCTTGTTGGCCCAAAATATTTAAATGAACATAATCGAGAGTTTCCTTTGTCCTTTGATTTGCTATATTGAATTTAATTCTATAAATCTCACCATAAATGCAATCTTCCGAAAATTCCAACTTACTCATATTATTTCCCCAAAGAAGATTGTGTTTACTTTATTTAGACCACTCTTTTCACTGATATATAAGTCTATGTGTCAAAAACTTTACTTTGTCTAGAATATATATTCCTTGAAGTTGTAGTGATCCTTTAATTACCTTCAAGTCTCCATCTTCTCCTTTACACTTTTGTCCAACATTCTCAGTGAAATTAGATTACTCTTCAATTCAAGCATATGCCTCTCACCTACAATATGCTTTCAACCCAATCTGCTATCTTGATTTTTGTAACTCCTACTCCAATCACGTGACATGCCTTATTGTTTCCCAGCAACACTTAGCCCCCATCAATCATTTAATAGAAGAAAATCAAGATTGATTTGGAAACATGTGAGAAGTGTGACCAAAATCAATAATTCATTTAATTATTTTCAATAGATTTTGAAATGGATAATACCTTAGTGCTTTCATACCCCTTTGATGTAGTGCCAATATCTTCAGGGTCCTTGAAGTTATCTTTTTGGATAATCTTTCTTTACATGGCATTCTTTATGATAGAGAAAACATTATGTACTTATATTTCAACCTTGACCTTGGTCTATATATATCCTAAAAAAGTTTCTTACAAGATCACCATCTCACTGTGTGCCCCTCACCCCTGAGTCATCTTCTTTATTCTTATAACATTTCTTCTTCAACTCCTTAGAATTTAGGGCATCCTATACTTCTTGCATAAATAAATACCCTCTACCATAGATCATGGTGTCTACAAAGTGCTTATTTAACTCAGACAATGAATTTGAGAGGATTATTGCTTGGTCTTTATCTTCAATCTTCACTTTACTATTTTCAAGATCTAATTTGATATTATTGAAGTTGTCAATACAGTCTTCAACCTGTTATGCCATTTTCTACTTTTAGTATAGTCTATTTGTCAAAGATTTTGCCACGAGCAGATGCTTCAATTTCAACCATATCAAAGCTATAGTTGACTCCTTTAAGACTTCACATAACATCTTATCACTAAGACTCGAAAAGACAACATTGTATGCTTTATCAGGGATCTTGGTCTTGTCCTCAAAGGATAAAGAACTTGGTAAGTTTACCCCTAGGAACTTCTTGAAGGCCTCTTAACTAGTGATGCTATCATCTCCATTCTCCATAGTGCTAAATCATTCTTCTGATTAAATATCAACCTTTGTTAAATCCATCTACATGCTCTCATAACAGTTTGTTAAGGGGATTTTACATCAACAAGATCAATTAAATAAGCCCAAGAACTTAAATACAACAAAAAATAAAGTACAATCACAACACCAAGATGCTTCGTGGTTTGATGAAGATCACCTATATCCACAAGAAAAGAATCCACAAATGCTTTACTAGTTAATGATATTGAACCTTTGTTTCTCTCTTTTGCACAAAATAGAAGGCTCTCTCTCACCCTTTCCCTCATGGCCAAAAAAAGGGTACTTATTCAGTTAGATTCACTCAAGAATTTCTTTTCTTTTTTAGATTATTTCTTACAATGATCTATCTACCAAGACCATGTATATTCTCTTTAGGATGGATAAAAGAAAACACATTTCTACTCATTTATACCTAAGATATTCTTAAACATAAGTTTGTTACAAGTCAATAACTAATGATAACGACTTCTAATTGAAAAGACAACCTAATCCGGTTGGTAGCAAATTAACCATGTACATGTGCATGATGTGATGTAGAGTCCACACAAATGGACCAATAGCAATTTGTGTGCATTGCCTCACATCACCTAGAATTTTGCACTAGTGGACTTGTGTCCCTTTGTGAACAACTTTGAGTTTTTACCTTGCACTATGTCTGTGTTCACAAATAGACCGATAGTATGCATAAATGGACGAAGTGTCTTTTGAACATGATTTCTGTTGTCCTAATTGTTTGAGTATGCTAATTTACAGTCACGTTTCAATAGATGGTTTGAAGAATTTACAGTCACTTATCATGGTATGCATTTGCTTGATCTTGTCTGTATGGCTTTCTCATTTCTTAGAAATTAAATCTTGTAGCTAGAAATCACCAAACAACACTAAATGTAGTGGATATCTTATGCATGAATCGTGGGTGCTCAAAACAATATACCTTTCATGAATGATCAGTGTTTCTCTTTGTTCAGTTACTAAGCTTGTGTGTAGGTTGGGTTTATTAGATGAACTAGAGGATGGAGATCTTTATTGGCGTTTACTGATGAAATCCAGCTTGGAACAAAAAGACATGGTCGAGATGCAATGGAGTCAAAGCATAGAAAGGGTGGCAAATTTTGTTGCCTGGTAAGCATTGCTTAGAAAATTCTCTTCTTAGACTCCACCTTGGAAGCTTTCATGATGGAGATGCAAAAAGATTCAGAGTGCCGCGGATGGCAGATTTTGTACTTGAATTTTAGAGTGCTCTTATGGCATTTTGTACTTGAAAAGATATATATTTTAAATATTTTAACATTATTTTTAATTTTAAGAAAATATAAATTATATATTTATGACGTTAAGGATTTAACCTCGATTCGACCACCCATTCGATCCTGATTTGATTATTGGTCTGACATCGATTCGACTATCAATCCGATCAATGAAACATTAATTAGTAATTTTTTCGGTTTAATGTTCAATCCGATTTTAAAAATATTGAGTTATTTTCATAAGGATATTTTTTTGTCATTGAAGAGCAGACTTCTATTCCAAAGATTTTGATAGGAATTTGATTTGTTTTTCCTATTTTTATATATTTTTGAAATTTTTTAGATAAAGTATGAATACTTAAAACAAAAAACAATACAATTACAAACATGTTCATAGTTTCATTTAGGATGAATAATTTTTTTTTTTTAAATGTTTCCCTCGATAAAATAATTTAGTGGGACACAATTTAGTTTGTGATGGGATAGTTGATGTGCCCACTCCATGCTCAACAATTATCCCAAATAAGAAAAGTCATTAGGCTTGGCCCATACTTGGAATTTAACTCTTAGCTTAAACTCAGCCCTAAGCCTAGGTTTAATGCAGACTATGGCCTGATGGCTTGATACGTCAGTGTAAAATCTCATCCTGTGCATATGCTATTTTTATTTTTTATTTTATTTTTTAAGGTTAGGTTTAGTTTCTAAAAATCCGAGGGAAAGTGTTAGAAAAAGAAAACAGTGAAAAAAAATTTTAAAAAGAGAAAAAATGAAAAAAAATGAAAAAAATAAGTTTAAAATCAATAAACTATTTTTGCATATTATTTTAATTTGTTTATTGTTTTTATAAAGTCAAATGATTTTAAAATGTACACATTTTTATATAATTTTAATTATATTTTATTTTTTTATTTCTTTCACAACACAATTAAATATGATTTTCTTCCAAATTTTTTTTTTTTTAAAATAATCTTCTGAACAAAACATGACCTTGGAAATTTAATTACACCACTCCCAACTCACCTCTCTCTCTCTCTCTATATATATATATAGTACTCCTGCAAACTATGGTCTAAAGACAAAATTATTTTTATTTTTGTTACTAAATAACTATTGGACATTTTTGTTATACAAGTAATCTCACTTAATGTCTCAAAAGAAGAAAATAAATTAATTTGAAACTAAGAAAATAAACATTGGTTTCTTAATTTTAATACAAAAATTTAATTATTTTTCTGAGAATTATGTAAAGAAAACAATTTTCAAGAGAAAGTCTCTCTTTCTTTGACACTTTGGTTTAGTAATATATATACTTTTTTATTTTAAAGTTTTTTCTCAAATGTCTTGCAAAAAATACTTAAAACATCTTTTAATTTGTCCTAATTTGTTGTTCCGAATCCATAACTTGTGAAAGTTATTACTAAATGAAAATATTAATGCATTCAAGTTAAATTTTTGTTCTTGGAAAAAAAAACAATATTTTAATAATTTCTATAAATATTAGTGACTTAAAAAATTGAATGTAAAAGCGATGGTGGTATTCGGAGACCTTTTTGTTTTTTATTTTTAGAAAATAGAAAATAGCCACTGAAAGATCCATACTTTAACAAGACAATGATTTTCAAAAAAAGTTTAGAAAACTATATAGGTATTGAAAAAAAATTTACTATCTCAAATTTTAAAAATTTTGGTAACTACTGTTTTAGAACATAAGGTCAATTTCTATGTTTTTTTTTTCATATAGAAGTTAAAAAAAAAATATTTTAATATATATAAATTATTTCAAATTTTTAAAATTTTAATAGTAGCTTTGGAGAGCATGGGTTAAATCATGATTTTTTTTCTATAGAAGTTTTGCAAAAAATGTATGTAAAGGTCACCTAAACTATCTTATAATTTTTATTTTATATTTATTCTATTGTTTCGGCTCTCACAAGTGAAAATTATCGAGTCTATAAAATAAAATTTTTATTTTATTTTATATTTATTTGAGTCATTATACCAGCATGATGCATGTTTGAGAGGACCCAATAACAAATAAAAACCATTCTTGGGTTTGGATATTCTCAAACTCAAATCCTTTTTTATAAAAGATTTCTCAAAACCTCACAATCTTTGGGTCAATGACTCCTTTGATTAAAAGTCAAATCATATCAATTAATTAAATTGGTCAAATCGTCAATCAACAGCTCTTCGATCTAGTTGACTGGAATGAATTATTCCTATGTTAGATTGGTCTTGAATCATCCAAACCGATGGTTTGATTGTCGAACCAAACAAACTGTCCCATTTCCCTTGAACCGATCAATACTAATATTTTGACCAAAACTATAATGTGAACCCCTTTCATTTATGGCCTAATGAGCTTTGACTGCAGCCCCATAACATACTCCAGCCTAACAATATGTTTGAAGCTCCAAGAATTAGCAAGGTTTTTATACAGGAAATATAATTTGTAAACTTCCAATGTGAGATTACTTATAATGTTTAAGAAAGCTTGAACCACTGATCTTGGATTAAAAAGGCCAATACTTGGACCACTGGGCTATGCAACCAACTTAATAAATGTTTCAATAAAATAAAATATATAAAATATTGATTTTTTTTTTTTCAAATTTTTATCATTTAAGTCTATTTAACAAATATATATATTTTTATATTCACAATTATTTTTATAACAACTATATAATGATAAGTATAAAAGTAATATAATAATTTCTAAAATTTTAAAATAATAAAATAGATAGAGATAAAATTAAATATTAAAATTTTCTTTTCATCTTAATTATATTTTCATGGTTAAATATTATACATGTTCTATTTAATCAAATTTATTATATTAGTACATTTATATTTATCATTACCATTTAATTTGACATATCAAATATAAAAAAGGAAATATTATTAAAATTTTAATTATATATATATTTTTAAATTGATTTTTAATTTTAATAGTATATAAATTATATATTTATTACATTACTAGTTTGATTGTGATTCAATCTTTGGTTCGACCAGTGAACCGTCAATCGACAACTTTTCCTGTTTAATGACCTATCCGATTTTGAAAACATTCATCATAACTTCATATGTAATCTTGTTCTTTTACCTAAATGCCATTATGTTAGCATATGATTAAATCTCCAATTTCCCTTAAACTTTTGTGTCAACAAAGACTGTGAGTTTGAGTAAGGATCATTAGTACCCATAAGAAAATATTGGCTTCCTCATAATCCAATTTTGAAAGTTAGCTTAATAATCTACTAAAAAGAGTCAACTGCACTCTAGTATCATATGTTATTATATTAAGATATTGACTCCCTTATAATCCAGTTCTGAAGTTAACTCAATAATCTATTAGATAAAGTTAATTGCACTTCAGTATCCTATGTTATCAAGATAAAAATTGATCAAATTCAATTTAATCAATTCTTTTGGTCCATGATATACTATCCCATGCATCTAGACTCTCCATGGACTAGTGTCCATTATCTAACAAGATAAATACTATCAACCTCTCAAGATTTCATCTACAATCATTAGGTTTCAAATTGTCTTATTATATGATCGCTTGACATACTCTAACTAACATAAAGCATATGTCAAATTCCACTAAAAGGATTCCTACAATGCCATAGATTTCATAAACACAAGTCCTTATAATCACATAAGGGGACACATTGTCCTAATCCCATAAGATATTATGGTGCCTATTTTGACAATGCCTATAGTCACTTGCTTTAATCAATAGTGACCAATTTGTAGGGAATATATGACCACCTTATGGTCTCACTTATAAGTCAAAGCCACTAAAGACCTCAGTATTATCTCGATATTCTCTCAAGGTCAACATAGTAGTTTGGTGAATCATGAATCCCTAATAGTAAATGTCATGATTCATCATAGGCCCCGTCCAATGTATAACCATGCACACAGTGCACTTACCATGAGAAACTCATCATAATGGCCAAGACAAATCATCCCTCCAATTAAGAGGTTGTACACTACAACCTTAAATAGGTTTCCTAAGTCCATGAACTAGTTGTGAACAATTTATTAACTTGTAAGGAACGCATGACTTGGATTTTCAGTGCAACTCCTAATGCACTCGAGTTGTAGGATGGGTGTGGCTACAAGCATTGCTCCCTCAACTTTAGTATAAAAAATGGAGGCAAACCTTAGTACCACCATCTACCTCTAGGTTTCCATAAGCTGGTGGTACCAAACCATCTCTCAATTTGAGGACTCTAGCCAAAGAGCTAAGTTGTTGAATGACAAAAGTCAAATCATCCACATGCAAGTCGTCATCCAACTGAGCTTGACATCAATACAAGAGTCCATGCTCATAAAGAGGTCTTAAAGCATGGCCAAACAGGTCATAACTTGTAGTAAACTTGGAGTATGATCAACAACCTAAGGCTGAGAAAGTCTAAGAATGTTGTGAATAGGTGTTAATGATAGAAGGATAGGAGTAGTAGAGATAGTCTGAGATGGAGCAGACAAAATAGGTGGAGTAGTTGCATGTGCACTGGGCACAAGGGCAATTGGGGTAGGAGGATTGCTCTCGACATCAAATGAAGAAGGAAGAATATGCAGAACCCTATTCCTACGAGTGCCAAGAGTAGCTAGCTAAGACTCAGAGTGAACTAATACAATATTTCAGTAATCAACAGAGTAGACAATAGTGTGCAAGTCATCAATCGAAATTAGGTAATTGGTAGCCTTAATGCAATGGATACTAAGAGAACAATTTAGATAATGGAATGAGATATTGTCGTGTTGTGTTAAAAGGAAAAAGAAAATGGATGAAAGAAAATATTAGTTATTTCTCATTATTGGTTCATTTAAGTTTACAATACAGGTGGTGACTTCCTTAAGTAGCAGTAGGTTCTTAACAACTATTCGAGTTTGTTATAACAAGGGAAAACTACCTAGCTAACTGTGCTAGTAGTCATGCCAATTGTGTGACTGTTGTGTTAGTGATCTTGAATACAATGCACTTGAGTTGGTTACCATGGAGCTGGTGTTGTATCTTTAAACATGCTGAAGCTAACAACTTCTCTTTCACTTTCCTTAGAAAATAATAGATGACATCTAGAACCAGCCAAGTTAGGCTTTACCAGTTGCCTCATATACACGTGGTACAATCCTGCTGAGTCGCTTTAGAACTCTTATTGTGTTGGTTAAAAGAATATATGTTGGCCTTGATGAAATGATCCATAAATCGTAGGATATGAGACATCTCAAGAAGTTTAATAGTAGACTGATAGTAGAGGCCCTATGGTATGAGTGTCATAGATGTGTGTTGAAAGGATGGATGAAAGTTAAAAGTACGAATCTATGACTATAATAATTAGTTAAATGGAATTTGATATATGTGCTTAAAGAGTTAGAATGTGTCAATTGATTATATAATAAGAGGGTTTGAGACTAAAAGACTGTAAAAGTAATTTTAAGAGAGTGATAACATTCACCTTGTTAAATTATAAACATTGGTTCATGGGAAGCTTGCATGCAATCGTTAGAAGGTTATGAACCCAAGTATTCTATCTCGAGCTAATATTATAAGATACTGGAGTGCAGTTAACTCTTTTTAGTGGAATGTTGAGTCAACTTCAAAATTACATCATGAGGGAGCCAATACTTTTCTATAGGTCCCAATGATTCTTACTTGAAGTAATATTCCTCAATGACATATTACTTAAGATATATTTAGGTTCTTTATTCATTTGTGTGCATAAATTAAGGAATTTTGGTAAATATGCAAGAGTATGCAAGAGATTATGAATGGTGCATGTCTCTAGATTAAGATAATTAATCAATTGGAACACAATAAGACTAATTAATTAATTAGGACCTAATAGGCTAGTTTAAGTGATCCAAGCCTAAAAATGTGTTTAAGTTACTTATACTTATAGGTAAACCTATATAAACCTCCTCAAGGATTTAGGGTTTGCAGTCTCGCTATTCAATCTTTAAGAGAGATGAACTTTAGTCTCCACCCGATTAAAGAGGATTCCACCATCCTCACATGCTAGGATCTAAAAGAGAGTGTTATTGGGCAAAAGATCTCATAGTTTCCAAGATCTACATCATCTTTTCACTTATTCAAATCAATCTGAGAACATCCGAATCGTAGGTATAGTATTCTGAGCACTTAGATCTATAATTTTTATTTAATATATACTTTCGTTGCATAGATCTAAAGATCCCTAGGATAGATTTGTAAACACCCTATTGATCTTGGGCTTGGAATGATCTTTTTAAGGTCATTCCTACAAACATAGCCTCTTGATTGTACAAAGAATGTTAATTTTCTTATAATAATAATAATAATAATATAACTTGTAACTATATATGATAATATTAGTTTATAATATAAAAAAATTTATATAGCTTCTGGCTATATGAGTTTTCACATCTATTAATTTACTAACTTTTTCTGCTTAACTTCAAGTTATAAGTAATTAGAATTTGAGTGATGTTGTAATATAAAACAATTAATAAATTATAATAATTATAGAAAAATAATTTTTTTTTATTGTTATATACCTTCTATTTGTACATTATAATTAGAAATTGTCTATATAACTCTTGTTAAAGAATTGCTAATTGCTAATTGCTAATTTTTTTTGTATAATTTATGTTTATATAAGATAATTAGAAATTGTCTGCATAACGTCTTACTATAAGATAATTATGAGTATAAATTATCTTCATAGTTTTTAGTTATGAGATTAAGTAAATAAAAATTATAATAATAAAACCAAAATAGGACGAAATATCACTTTTTATATATGTTTTGAAATCAAAGTGTTTGAAGAAAATATGACCATATATCTTTATAAAAATGGTTTAGTGTTCAAGCAAGCAAAAACTCTCGTGGATGAATTTTTTTTCTTGTATTTCCGGTAAGCAAGAACTCTTGTGAATGAATTATCTTCTCTTTTTATTGTCAAAATGATGTGTTGGTAACATGTTATAAAATAAATGTAAAAGTTAATTGAGAACAAAGAGGAGAGAATAAGTTAGTTCTTCGTTTTTGCTTATACCCATATGATAATAGTACGAACATTCTAATACTGTTATTTTTTACAAATTACCATAAATATTTATAACAATTTTTATAATATAGTTCTAAATATTGGACCAACATTTCTTTTGCACAAATTTCTTAATCTCAATCATCTTCCTCTAAAAGTAAGCTTCCTTCTTGGGATTTTGTCAAAAAGGAGGAAATCAAGTTGTAATTCGTTTTTGAAATTACAATATTATCCTAAAACTCCTTCCCTTGTTTTGGACAATGATAATACTTTTAATATTTTGGCATGATGGAAAACACATCTAAATAGGCTTCTCGTGCTTTCTACCATGTCTTTGGTTCTACTATATTGCATGAGAAGCATGTTTTAGCATCAATGTAGTATAAGCACTCATGTGTACAAGAACTTAACACATTAAGGCAGAAGAAAAAATGCAAGCAAATATGAAATTAATGGAAATTAATTCTAGCAAGAATGATGATGCTGATTTACAAGCATGTACAATTTGATGTACTTGCATATATAATTTGTAATTTACTTTAATACCTATAATTTCTAGAATTAATAAAATTAATGAGGTGTTAATTTAAATTGATGTAATTAAATCAATATTTAGTTCATAAATTGATTTTATGAGGATGAGTATTAATTATTAAATCAGAATTCTATTCCACATACTGATTTCTTATAAGATTGATGGTAATGGAATCAATAATCAAGTCATAAGTTGATTTTACAAAGTTGAATATTAATCAAATTAAGATTATATTTCACCAACTCATTTAGTATATAGTTAGTGTTCATAAAATCATGATATTAGAATCAAGATTTTATTCTATGAATAGACCATTATAAAATTGAGATTGAAGAAATCAGGATGTTACTATATTGTGTCTCAAAGTTATAATTGATAGAATTAGAATCTGATTTTTGGATTTGTACAAGATTGATGCGGGTAATATCAGAATTTATTTCATAAATTGATTACTATAAGATATGCATTAATGAAACTAGAATTTGGTTGTGCAAATTAATTACTAACGATGCGAATAAAATTATAATTTTATATGTAAGTTGCATATTATGAAGGCAATATTAGATAAATTCGGGTTTATTTTCATAAGTCGATTATTAAAAAGTTGAAATTAGCAAATCACAATTTTAATTAATAAATTCATAGGACATTAAAAAAACATATGATTTTATTCCATAAATTAATTTTAGTGGAATTCGTATTGAAGAAAAAAAAAATTTGTCCTTGAAATTGATTTTATCCTATAAATTAATTTTAGTGAAATTGATATTGAAGAAAATTAGAATTTGTTTAATAAATTGATTTTTGTGTTATTTTATTTTTTATATGAATATCCATCAATTAAGTAATAAAATGTGAAAATTGTACCAACTTACTTGGTAAAGAGTTGATGAATTTTTAGGGCTTGCTGGGATGACTAATATCCGTCCCATTGAGTAATCTTATCCCAAATGCATTCCGATTTGAACCTCAACCACTTGGGTTTTTTTTTTTTTTTTCCTTAATTTATTAATTTATTTTCAGAAAAAATTATTTCTCGCGGCTCAGCCGATCTAGAAGCTTCACCCATTTCCAAACTCAGCTATTGGCCATAGTCCAAGTGCTCCACTCGGGCGCTTGAGCCCACACCCATCACCCAAGCCCATATCTATGTTAATGACTAACTTATGGGCTTGTTCGGCTTTCAGGGGAAAAAGCCATTGAACAATGAGATTTGAACCAGGGTATTTGGAATGGAAATATCAAAAAGGCCACCAAGCTAAGCCTATGGTTTTTTCAGAAACAAAAATAAATAAATAAATAAATAACTATGTACACATATGTTATTGCAAGATTTAAAATGAATATAAAGTTTTACGATTTATCAATGATATTTAAATAAAAAAACTAATAATTTGAAGATAGTAAAATATATAAGTATTGAAATTCAAACAAACTTAAATAATAAATATGATCTTAATAATTAAAAATGATACATTTAATAAAACTAAAATTGATAATAATTTAATAAATCTTTATATTATTTTATCATAATTTAAGCTATCAATATTAATGACAATAAAATGATGAAATGTTATACCTTTGTTAATTTTTATAATTATTTTTAATTTTAATAATATATAAATTATATTTTTAATGATGCCACAAGTTTCATTATAATTCAATTATCCATTTGACTATTAAACTATGGTCCAATTTTGAAAACATCCGATATAGAAAATAACTGCATGAGTGAAGGAATAACTATGGATGACTTTTCCCCCATTGCACGTCCCTATGCGTTATTTCCTTGTTTTTGAGTTGAGAGATGGTCCCCACACGCTTTTAGCAAGGTGGCATCTAGGCAACTACAAGGTTTTTGCGGGAGAATTTCACACCTAATGATGAAAAATAATAAGGAATTGAGACAATTATTTTCCATGAGCTCTTGGGTTGCTCTCCATGAAATTATTTTCTTGGCTATAGAATTGCTGAGGCTTGTTTGACTTAAACATTAATGTTTGGTTTTCCACACTCTCGAAAATACGAGATGCTTTAACTTTGTCTTAAATTAAGAAATGAATAAAAAATATGTCCATAAAATTCCAAAATTAGAACTAAAATTCAACCACATAAACAAATATTTTTGTCTTGTAAATATTCAACTTCTCATGAAATTAAGTTTCATAAATTTTTGTAAATTCATTGTAAAAAAAAAAATAATCACTAACATTAAAATCATAAAATTTGGATTAAAAATATATTTACTATAAATTTTCAAATTAAAATTCTAAAAAAGCGTATTTTAGTTTATTTAAGAGAGTTATAGTAAACCAAACTCTTTTTTAATTGATTGATATTAAAATTAAATTTCTTATAAAATAATTTTTTATTTTAATTATTTAATATAATAAATAAGAAGTATTAGAATTATATTTCTTTATATGATATTAATACAAAAATAAAAATGATGATGTAATAATTAATTTATTTATTTATTTTCACTAAGTATTTTTCATTCTTTTTTCACATTTCTATCCATTGTCTTTACAAACTCATCCCCATCACATAAATTTTTCCCCTCATAACTAGAATATTTATAAAAATATTCTTAGTACATTTCCTTATCCAATAAGGAAATTTAATATTGCAACAACACATCAAGGAAATATTTCATATAATATACTTTATAGAAAGGAATTTGTATTAATTAAGAATTTGAAACGCTTATCAGTAATAATATTATTAAAATATTAATTTGTTTAATTTTATGAATGTTTTATTAATTATTAAATCTATTTATTTTTAATAATGATATAATTTTATGTTATAATTAAGATAAAGATATTTGAATATTAATATTTTTTAAAAAATAATTTATTGTATTTCCAAATATCTAAAAATAACAAAATTTATTTATTTTTTCTTATTTATATAGTAAGATAATAATTTGAAAGCTAATAATTTAAAAGAACAAAGTAATTTAATATGTTTTGAAATATCCCAAAATCACACAATTGATTACAATAATTAAAATTTTATAATATTTAATGATGTAATTGGTTAGTAAATTGGTCATTGGTTAATAATTTATCTCTTCTTATTTTATATATTAAAGATATGATATTTGAAAAGAAAAAATAATTTAGCATATTTCAAGATATACCTAAATAGAAAAATTGATTACAATAACAAAATATTGGTTAATGATTATTAATGTAATTAATAAATAAATTGGTAATTGGGTAATAATTATTATTCCTAATTATGCTTAACATTATTTAAGTTAAATTTCATTTATTATGATTGATTTTTATGTGGTGCATCTTTATGTTTATGGATTTGTTAATTAAATATGTGTTCATTGTTGAAATTAATTTATTAATTTCTTATTCTTAATTTGAGGAAGGATATCAAATCTTGCTATTTTATTTTTCAAAAAATAATTGGAAAAGTTGATTCCTTCTAAACTTCTAATTGAAGAAAAATTTATTTTGATGATTATTGGTTGATTTTAGTTTTGTTAACTGTAAGTAACTAAACTTTGAAAAATGATGGTAAATTTATTTTTAATCCAAATTATATGATTTTTAATGTTACTGTATTTTTTTTAAGGACAGAATTTATAAAAATTTATGAAACTTAATTTCACAAGAAGTTGAATCCTTATTAGACAAAAATATTAGTTGCATGTGGTTGAATTTTAATTTCGGTTTTGGAATTTTATGGACATATTTTAGATTCATTTCTTAATCAAATTAAGTTATTTTTATTTGATTTTTATTTTGCGTAAAAATTTAAAATTTTTAGATTTAAATTTCTTGATAAAAATACCACCTATTTCAAATTAGTTTGGTTTTTTAATTAACATTTTTTCTCATTTACGGTAAATTCATTTTTCAATTCAATTACATGAAAATGAAATTGAGATAATTTAATTTATTTTTGTAAGTCAATAATTATTAATTGCATTTGCATGTTGTAAAATTTAGAGGTTGAAAAAACGAAAGGGAAAAAAATAAAATTAGAGAAAGTTAAAACATTTCTTATTTTCCCAAGTGAAAATCAAATATGAAATAGGGCTTAGCAATTGTATAGCCAAGAAAATAATTGTCTCAAAAACCTTGTAGTTGCTGAGATGCCACCTTGCTAAAAAGAGCATCTCTCTCTCTCTCTCTCTCATATAAACACAGAGTCTTGGTCAAAAAGAAAAGCGTCAGGCTGACAGAGAGAGTCTTGGTCAAAAAGAAAAAGCGTCAGGACACAAAGTGAATTTTATTTTAAATTTTATCATTTTTAAAAAGGACTCGGCGAATCATTGATGACAAAATAGGGAGGGTGAATTTTAAAATTGTATCCCAAACCTTTAATACACAAATTATCAAGAACATTTTTTCACTTATATGTGAACATTAAAGGACTATAAAATTTATATATAATAAAATTGTTATTAATAATACTATTACAAGTTTAAATTATTTTTATCAAAATCATTCTCAACAAACCTTTAATATGCTTTACTCCTAATTATTATTATTGTTGTTGCAGTGGTTATAAATTAATTTATAAGTTAAAATTTTAAAATTAATATTTCTAAATGTAAACAATAAAAAATAAGAAAAATTGATAAAATGTTGATTACTGATGGTATGGGATTAAGGAATGAAAAAGCTGCAGCATAGTCCAAAAGTGAGAAAAGAGGCAGGCAATAGCAGTCAGTGTTGACTTTGATGTCCACCTTCTTTCCTGGCCTATTCACCTCTCACAGAAAGAAAATGCACCGGCCTTTCCATGAAGCCTCGCCCTTTGTTCCAAACACAATGCATATAGGCATTAACAAAATTAAAAACTAAAAAGAATAAGATAAAATAAAAAATATGAAAGTTCCTTGCAAGAGGAAGCTCCTATGTTAAAAAGGTCGAGAGAGAGAATCTTCCCATGACGACCCAAAATTTTCTTAGTGTCTTGGAATTTGGGACTCACAACCAGATAGCTCCCAAGAATGGATTCTTCAGGCACCTCACGTTCTTTACGATATCGGAGATGGGATGTTTTTTGAGCTTTAGAGGGGAAGATACCCGCTTCAATTTTACGGATCATCTTTATTCGGCTTTGAGGACGAAGGGCATCAACACCTTTAGAGATGATGAAGGACTTGAAAGAGGAGGAGAGATTCAACCTTCACTCTTGGAAGCTATTGAAAATTCATTGATTTCTGTTGTCGTTTTTTCGGAAAACTATGCTCATTCAAAATGGTGCTTGGATGAGCTTGATAAGATCATGCAGTGCAGCAGAGAAAGGGGCCAAAAGTTCTACCAATTTTCTACCATGTGGATCCGTCTGATGTGCGGAAACAAACGGGAACTTTTGGAGAAGCATTTGCAAGATACGGAAACGTCACTGAGGAGAGGGTGCTGAGATGGAGGGCGGCACTGACCGAAGCCGGCGGTCTGTCTGGATGGCATGTGCGGCATGGGTATGTTATATAACTACTCCATCTCTTCCGTTTTGAGTTGCTTTTTATTCATTTACAACTCTATGTGAATTGAGCTTTCATTGACAACTCAAGTCACAATTATGTTTGATTTTTAAGTGTTTGGAAACTGAGTTTGATAAAATCGGGTAAGCATGACCAAAATTAACTGAGAGTCCGTTCTTGGCATCCCCATTGCTCACTTCCTATATGCTTGTTTACATATTAGAAATTTAGGGCGTCCAATTAGCAATGCTTTTTTGTACTTGCTTTTAAAAATTATTTTTAAATTAAAGAATAAAAAATGATTTTTTAATATTTTCTAAAAAGAAATAGGATTTGGTAACTCGTCTTTATATATCAATTATTTTAAAAGTAATTTTACTATTTAAATTTTATCAAAAAATTGTGAATTCAATTTTTATGATATCAATGAAATTTAGTTCAAGTCTTATTAAACTAAAAATAGTTTTCTAATTATAAATAAATTAAAAATAAGTAGTTTTAGTACTAAATAATGAATTCTATATATATATATATATATATATATATACAAAATGATAGTATTTTAGTACATATTATAAAAATATGATCATCTTTCTAAAGCTTAATTGATTTTTTATTAAAAGAAATAATAATTTAAAATTAATAATATTTTATTCAAAAAATTTAAAATAAATAAAATTTAATATTTAAATATGTAAAATTTTTTATCACATCTATATATTTACCATTCAATTAAGGACATAGTATTTTGGATTAGTTTTTTTTTTTTTTAAAAAATTTCAAATTATCTTAAAAAGAGAAGTTCAATTAAAGAATTTATGATATTAAGTCTCAATTTATTAAAAATTTTTTTAATAAATAAACTTTAATATTTTTAATATGTAAATATGTAAAAATTTTATTACATCTATACATTTACCATTTAATTAAGGACGTAGTATTTTGGATTAGTTTTTATCTTAGTTTTTTTTTTTTCAAATTATCTTAAAAATGAGAAGATTCATTAAAGAATTTAAGATATTAAGTCTCAATTTATTAAAAATAAATAAAGTTTAATATTTTTAATATTTAAATATGTAAAAATTTATTACATCTATACATTTACCATTCAATTAAGGGCATAGTATTTTGGATTAGTTTTTATCTTTAGTTTTTTTTTTTTTTTAATTTCAAATTATCTTAAAAATGAGAAGATTCATAAAAGAATTTAAGATATTAAGTCTCGATTTGGATTTTATTTACCTAGCAAGAAAAATTGGAAAATATGGTTATGCGCTTAGGAGAAACAGTAAGTTATAACTTATTATGTATTAATTTTGGTTTATTATTTTTTATAGTACTTGCGTCTATTTTTGAATTCTATTAAAAATCCATTTTCCAACGACAAAACTCATAAAAATAAAGTTATGTATGAAATATAAGTCATTTTGGATAGAATTTAGATCGTGAATTTCCACTACTAATTGTGTTGTGTTTTGAATTCTATTTTTTTTTTCAAATTGATAAACTTGCTAACAAATTAAAGAAAAAATGATTCTATAGATTAATTAAATAATAAAGTCATATTAAACTAATTTTGTTTACAAATTTTTATATTAATTTAGTTATTATTTGAGTTTAAATTTATTTTAAAAAATTACTAAACTTATTTATGAATAAAAAAAATATGAAGTTTTGCTTGATTTGAAGTTCATTTGCTTGGTAAAAAATTAACAAAATTTGTTTTCTATATTAGTTTTGAGTTTTGTAACTTTCCAACATTAATTGGATTGGTTTTTGAGTTTTGAATTTTTTTTTAAATTAATAAATCATATATATCAAGTACCATTTGATTTGAAATTTATTTATCTAAAGAAATTTAAAAGTTAAAGTAAATTCAAATAAATAAATAAATAAAGTGTAATTAAAAAGGAATCATATTTAAAAATTTTGATATTGATCGGTGGAGAGAGAATAACAGAAGAAAGACATCTATCGGACTTTGTTCATTTTTTTATTGTTTTCTTTTTTAAATTACTTCCCAATGCTTTTCTTTGTTTTTATAAATATGTAAAAATAACTTCTATTACTTGTTCTCCAAAATTGTTTTTTATTTCATCTTATTTTTAAAGATTATTTCTAGAGAATGACCACCAAACTGACCATAATTTTTTAAAACAGGGTTTTAATTTCAAAATAGAAAAACATTCTAAAAAAATGTTTTTGAACAAAAATTTAACCAGTTTTAAAAAATTAAAAATTTACTTTGAGTGATTCTTGAAAAAACACTGTTTAATGGAATCTTAGTCAATTCTTTGTATTCCTGATTGCTCACCTCCTATATGCTTGTACATATTCAATTTTAAGATCGGTTTAGCACTGTATTTTTATACTTATTTTTAAAATATATTTTTAAATTAAAGAACAAATACCATATTTTTTAGTATTTTTAAAAAACAATGGTACTTGATAGCTTGCTTTTAAAATCACTTTTCAACAAATAAAAATAAATACTCATTTGGATAAATTATTTTTAAAATAATTTACTATTTAAATTTTGTCAAAAATTTGTGAATTCAATTTATATATAATATTAATGAAATTCAATTCATATTTTATTCATTATTAATAGTTTTATAATTACAATTAAATTTAAAAACAAATCATTTTTAGTACTTTAGTATTAAAATCCTTTCATATATATATATATATATATATGAAATGATAGTATTTTAATATATATTATAAAAATCTGGATCTCAACATCTTTCTAAAGAGAAACTAACAAAGTAATTCATAATGAAGTTTAGTATGTGAATTTCTAATGTTTGAGTTCACTAACTTTCTAACATTAATTGGATTAGTTTTTGAGTTTTAAATTATTTTTAAAAATTAGTAAATTAAATGTATTAATTAGTATCATTTGATTTGAAATTTTTTTTATCTAATTAAAAATTTAAGAAGTTAAAGAAAATTCAAAAAGCACATATAATTAAGAAAGAAATCATATTTAAAGAATTTTGATATTTATTGGTGAAGAAAGAATCAAAGAAGAAAGAGATCGCATCATACTCATGTGCCTTTTATTGGTTTAATAAAATTATTTTTCCATGTTTTCTTTGTTTTTATAAACATGTGAAAATAACTTCTACAATTGGTTCCTTGAAATTATTATTTATTTCAACTTATTTTGAAAACTATATCTAGAGAATGACTACTAAGCCAACCATAAATTTTTTAAAATAGTTTTTTATTATCAAAAAAGAAAAGTGTTTTTAAATCACATCATTAAACAAACTCCCATTTAGCATTCGTGGGTTGAAATGATCCTTATCTTCAAGGACACGATCCACTATTCAAATGGAAATGGTCAGGAAAATTAAAGGCAATGAAAAATAGAAACAAAAATCAAATATGATAGATATTATTTAAAAATTTCTTGCGTTATCAAAAGCTCCTCATCATTTATTGAAAAAAAAAAAAAAAAGTTGAAAATATGATCAAGGAATAAATATAGAGTCCAATATATTGTTATTTATTTATTTCATAAAGAGAGCCTCAAAGGGAAATATATATATATATATATATATATATATATATATATATATATATATATATATATATAAAGCATCAATTCTTTTGGATAGACATGTGCTCTGCCCATTCCAGTTAGTCATATGCGTTTTGAGTTTTGTCTCCATGATAGTAATATTGATCAGAATTAGGCATTAGGATAAATCAATTGATAGCATGACAAATATTGAAATTAAACATCATCAATTTATTTTTTTCCCTGCCTTTCTTACAATTAATTTGTGGTTCGTATATTGTGCTTTTTATTTGGCAGGTATGAATCTCAGATTATTCAAGGAATTGTTCGAGGCATTTCGAAAATGCTGATCAGTCGTCCTGAACTCTTACATATTGATGACAACCTGGTAGGAATCGATTCCCGTTTGGAAGAAATGTCGTCACTATTATGTATGGAGTCAAATGATGTTCGAATGATAGGAATACATGGAATTGCTGGAATAGGCAAGACTACCCTCGCCAAAGGAATATACAACCAAATTGCTCATCAATTTGAAGCTGCTAGCTTTCTTTTTGATGTTGCACGGGTAGAGGCACACCATGGATCGCTTGAATTACTAAGACAACTTCTAGCAGATATCCAAGGGGAAAAAATTGCACGCATAAGCAACTTTTGTGAAGGCATTAGCTTGATAAAGAAGACGCTTTGCTCTAGAAAGGTTCTTATCATTCTAGATGATGTTAGGGCTTTGACTCAATTAGGATTCTTGGCAGGGGGCCATCACTGGTTTGGTTCAGGTAGTAGAATTATCATAACATCGAGAAATAAAGGTTTACTCAAGGTGCATGAAGTTGATGGATTATATGAGGTTCAGAAATTAAAATTTAAGGAAGCTTTTAAACTGTTTAGTTTGTCTGCGTTCAAGGCAGACCTTCCTGACCATAGGTTTTGGGAGCTCTCCGGACATGCATTAAATTTCTGTGATGGACTTCCGCTTGCTGTTAAAGCTATGGGATCTGTCCTGTATGGTAAGACGGAGCTTGAATGGGAAAATACACTGCTTAAGCTACAAATAGTAGGGGACAGGAGAATCCAACAAATGCTTAGAGTAAGTTTCGATGGACTGGATAGCACAGAAAAGGATCTATTCCTTGATATTGCATGCTTCTTCAGAGGGAAGGACTCAGATTCTGTTGGAAGAATACTTGATAGTTGCAACTTCTCTGCAATTGGAATGAAAGTTCTCAAAGATTGTTCTCTCATTAGTATTTTAGACAACAAGATAGAAATGCATGGTTTGATGCAAAAAATGGGTTGGGAAATCATTCGGGGAGAATTTCCTGGACAACCTGGCAAATGGAGTAGATTGTGGAATCCAGAAGATGTCCATGCTGTGTTGACACAAAAAACGGTAAGAGACAAGTGCCTGAACTTATTTAAACTTTTAAGGCATTTAATTTCACTTAAGAAGTTGCTTATGTATATGATTTTAAGCATTTTGTGCTTCACTTATCCCTGTTGTTGGTTTTAGGGACAGAGGCAATCGAAGGAATATCCTTTGATGTGTCGGCATCAAAAGAAATACAGATTACGACTGAAGCTTTTAAAAATATGACAAAACTTCGACTCCTCAGGGTCTATTGGGATGGACTTTCATCATATGATTCTAACACAGTGCACCTTCCCGAAGAATTCGAATTTCCTTCCTATGAATTAAGATATCTTCATTGGGATGGATGGAGTCTGGAATCGTTGCCGTCAAATTTTAATGGTAAGAAACTGGTTGAACTCAGTTTGAAGCATAGCAGCTTAAACCACCTTTGGAAAGGGAACAAGGTATGATCACTACTTATTCTCAATAAATTTGAAGTTCTTCCAAGAAAATTTATTCAACAATTTTTATTTTATTTTTATGTTACAGTGTCTTGAAAATTTAATGGTCATGGATCTCAGTCACTCTCGATACCTGGTTGAATGTCCGGACGTGTCTGGTGCACCATCTCTGGAGACACTAAATCTGGATGGTTGTACAAGCTTGCATGAGGTGCACCCATCAATTCCTAGGCTGAAAAATCTTAAGATCTTGAATTTGGGAAACTGCAGGATGCTTCACTATTTTCCCAGAATCATTGGATTGGAAAAACTTGAAGTTCTTAACCTCTCAGGGTGCTCAACACTTGAGAAGTTTCCAGACATCGAGCCAATATGGAGTCTTTATTGGAGCTTTATTTGGAAGGCACTGCTATCATTGAACTTCCCTCATCGGTTGGGTATCTCCGAGGGCTTGTTTTATTAAATATGAAAAGCTGCAAAAACCTTAAGATCCTTCCTGGCAGAATTTGTGATTTGAAATCCCTCAAACTCTCATCCTTTCTGGCTGTTCAAAACTAGAGAGACTTCCAGAGATCACGGAAGTTATGGAACATTTAGAAGAGCTTCTTTTAGGTGGAACATCTATAAGAGAGCTGCCCCGTTCAATTCTTCGTCTCAAAGGTCTTGTGTTACTGAATCTGAGAAAATGCAAAGACCTCAGGACTCTTCCAAATAGCATTTGTGGTTTGAAATCTCTTGAAACCCTCATTGTTTCTGGTTGTTCAAAACTCAACAGATTGCCAGAGGACCTGGGAATGTTGCAATGCTTAAGGAGGCTTCAAGCTGATGGAACTGCCATAACAAAACCACCTATCTCACTTGTTCAATTGACAAACCTTACAGAGTTATCATTTAGTGGATGCCAAGGATCAACATCTAACTTCTGGATCTCGGCCCTTATATACAGGTTACTCCATAGAGAAAATTCAGATGGGATTGGTTTGCAGTTGCCTTCTTTGTCAGGTCTACGCTTCATAGAAAATTTAGATCTAAGTGACTGCAATTTAATGGAAGGAACAATCGATAACAAGCTTTGCCACTTGGACCGTCTGGAAGTATTAAATCTCAACAGAAACCATATGGTTAGCATACCTGCAGACATCAGTAGACTTTCTAATCTGAAAGTTCTTTCGGTGAGGCAGTGTGAGCAACTTCAAAAATTCCGAAGCTTCCACCAAGCATAAAATTATTAGATGCCTGTGATTGCACATCCCTGGTGTCTTTACTGACTCCATCTCGGATAATAAGCCCACAAAACTGGTTGGTTTCCACTTGGCTTCGTCCTGTGGAATTCATGCTATGGAATTGCTCCGGACTATATCAGGATCATGTGGCAATGGCATTAGAGACACTTCATCAGGTCTCTCTCTCTCTCTCTCTCTCTCTCTCTCTCTTTCTTTCTCTCTCTCTCTCAATGGTATTATTATATTAACATTATAAACTGCATGGTGCAGAAACTTTTTCCAGAAATAGGATACAGTATTGTGATTCCTGGAAGAGGGATTCCAAAGTGGCCCTGGCATGAGAATATGGGAGCTTCAGTTTCAGCAACCCTGCCCCCACATTGGCTTGACAATAACTTCTTGGGGGTTGCTCTATGTGCTGTGTTTGCACTTGAGGAGGGCGAAACTATTCAGCGGCCTGGTGAGATTCGCTGTAATTTTGAATGCAGGGAAGGGCCTTGTTTCAGTCATTCCATCACTTGGACACACAGTGGAGACCGAATTGTTGAGACGGATCACGTGTGTATGATGTATCAACCTCGCCGTCAATTTGTGAAATCAAAGTCTACCTATGCCAGTGTGTTCAAGCACATCAAGGCTTCTTTTAGTCTATCAGGGGCATCGCATGAGGTGAAAAAGTGTGCGATCCGTCTTATATATGCCCCAAATACAAGTGGTAACAATATGGAAAATTTCCGAAGTGCCACCAGGAATGGCTCCGTACGCCAAAATAATTAATGGTAAGTCACCTCTGTTTCTCTCCTCAATTCCGTATGCCAAAGTTATTGAAGCAACTGAAATTAATTCTTTGGGAGGATTTCTATTTTTTTTTTAATTTTCTTTTCTTTTTTCTTTTTGCTATTTAACAAAATATTGAATGTGCTCAGCAACATTGTTCTGGATTTTTAGGATTTGAGAATTTGAAACCCCTACACTTGAAATTCACTATTTGGGTTAAATGTCTGAACAAAGGAATTGACCATTTTACACACTATGGACTGCTAAAATACCTCTAATAGAGTAATCAAGAATGACACATCTGGGAGAAGATTAACGTTTATGAAAGTTGATGTCCTTCCTTTTCTCTCCTCCTTCAGCCAATACTCTAGGCATCTAGGGGCGATCACACACTATTTTTACTATAAGATCAGCTAAAAGCAAGAACAAGACCAGCTATAAGCTGCATTCACACACTATTTTTATCACCTTCCCCATTATCACACACCGACTTTTCTTAGCTATAACTTCAGAGAGTGATTCATGCTTACTAAATTTTCATTTTTCAGTTTGAAACGTTTATCTATTTTAATAATTGGATTCCTTTTTGTCTTCTTATTTAGACATAATATATCTGAAGCCGCAGAATTTATGCCCCATTATCAGTGATTTCTGAATGGTATTTTTCAGATTTACTACCTTACAATTTATGGGGCATCTCAACTTGGAATGGTTATTCAGTCAGGAATTCCCACAATATGTGCTATGATTACGGTAAGTAGGACTTTTTGGAGAAAAATACAGACAAAATGTTCGATAAATGCAGCTAAGAAAACCTTTGTGGTGTTTGGTTTAAATTTATTAAATATAGTAGTATGGTGTTACCTGCAAAATATATGCTCTTAACTGTACTTTTCTGGAACATTGATTCATAGTTTCAAGGTTTTGCTGCTAATTTGTGCATCTAAATAAAATTGTAGTTATCCTTTTGGATTTATTAGGAAAACAGAAAGCCTTCTTGTTTTTTGTTATAATATATATAATTAGGATGGAATTAGGATGAGGGTGACACATCCCAAACATACCCAATTGCCATCCTAATTAAGCATATCTCACTACTTTTTGAGTTTTATTTTCAGATTAATGTTTAAGCTAGTTGCCTTTGTTCCATGACATTGTCATCAAATTTAAAATTTATTTTCAATCTTCAATGCATCCATTTCATCCAAGGAATTTCTTTGAGTTTTAATCATTAATTTCCATTCCATAAATAAATAAATCCAGAATTTTCATATGATATTTCAGTAAAATTCAATTACTATCGATATTTTCATATATGGTTGGAAAAGATTTTAAGATTGTTTGCAATATTTTTGCAGTCACTATAGGTTTACCTAAGTTAAAGCTAGAGTTCACCATGACCATTGGCTTAATTAGCATATATATCCCAAGCCTCCTTAGACCATATATGGATGGTTATTCCCTAAAATATGTGAAACACCTCATTGTGAGGTTAAATTAACCACAAGGCACATCACTACTAAAATTCAATTCGGATTATTGAACTCTAATCCAATTCTAAAAACATTGAGAGAGATAATAAATGCATGAACGAAAGAATAATTATAGACTAGTTTGCCTCCATTGAAGGTCCCACACGTTATTTCCTTGTTTTTTATTTGAGACAAGGTACCCCACATGCTTTTTTATTCTGACCAAGACTTTATTTTTCAACTTAATTATGTACCTTTTAGCAAGGTGGCATATAAAGCAACTACAAGGTTTTTGCCAAAGAATTTTGCACCTAATAATAAAAAATAATAAGGAATTGAGACAATTGTTTTCCATGAGCTCTCGGGTTGCTCTCCATGAAATTACCAGCTTGTTTATTTTCTTGACTACTGACGCTTGTTTATATTTCTTCTTTAAAACTTAAACATAAATGTTTGTTTTTCCACTTTGGAAAATATAAAATGTTTTATCTTTGTGTGGACCCCGTATTTCGGTTTATACGCTTCCACTCGATGATGATTTTTATTTTGAAAATGATTTTATTTATTAAGAAAATGACTTGGAGTCACCGTTTATTTTCGTTTTATTTTTCAAAGGGTAAACAAAATAAGAAAGAAAACTCTAAATGTGACTCCTTATTTAGAAAAAAGTGGTTTATGAAAAACCGGATCAGGTTTGGAGGTTAGGTTACTTATTGGGAAGGTACGATAAAGACCGTAACACCCCTCTAAATCCCTAAAGTCGGGTCTCTACTAATAAAATGAAATTAATATGGCAATCAATAAGAAAATCAATGGATACTCAAATCGATCATGCTCATATGGGAATTAGAACATGCATAGAGAAAGACCAGAATGGGAGTGGGTACGTACTTGGGCAAAAGCCCAATTTACTTTGCATGAACCAATTCCAATAACTCCATTTTTTTGGAATTACAGGATTAAGTTCATGCTTATTTTAAAATGCTTTAAAAACGAGAAAAATGTGGAAAAGACTTGCCGAATAGAAAATGGCAATTTATTTTATTGAAAAATGAGGTTTTGGAACCTAAAAAATGTTTTAAGGATGAAGAAAAATGTGGAGTTGTGATTATTTAAGAAGACTAAAAAGGTTATTTGAATAGAGGGATTTAGGAAACTATTTTCAAAACCAATGATGGTGAAATAAGAGGTGACTCGTGGCCCAAGGGTGACCATTCATTTGGTACACCATGCACAGATCATTTTATTCTGGGCTCACCCCAGTACATAATCACAAACAGCATCTTCATAAGTTGCCTCGAGATCATCACTGGACAGTTTTACATCAATTCTAGCCAGCGGTAAATTTAAGACCTCTTCCCGAAAATGTGTTGTATCCTCATAGCGTGCAGCAAGACAACAGACATGGACGAGTTTCACATCATCTGGCACACAGCATCTCAATGCATTGAAGCAACCTCAAATTTGTCAACAATCATATATTAGGGCAGCTTCTTCAAATATATGAATTCGAAGTGTATCATGTCGTTGCTCTGATTATCGCATCCCGTTTGAAAACAACTTATGGAAAAAAAAAAAAAGGACTTTTTGCTTAGGATCAACATTTTTTTACAGCCATTGGGATTATAATAGCTGGCCCTCTGCTTATGACACCAGGCCCCTTACCCATAGCAGCGTAACTCCTGAACAACCTCAGGATAGGAAGACCACTCTCCATAGCCAAACTTCTCTTCACGTGGAGGGCTCCTCCATGATGTTGATAATATGTCTCTTTATCACATTGATTCGACATTGATTCCCCCTTTGAAGATGGTGGTTCCTATGTTGAAAAATTTTTATATGGGCTAACATTAATTGAATAATTTGTATTTGCAAAAACGGGTTAATGGATAGTCTATTCTATAATGAGCCCAATTAACTAGTGATCACATTTTGGATTGGGTTTTGCATCTTTTGAGTAGAAGCTCAATTGAGTGGCAAGTGTAGGCTATGGGTCTCATTGAAGCCCATTATGGGATGGCCCAATGAGAATCCAATTTGAGTTATGCTAAGTCCCCTCTCTAATCTAGATAAAAAGGGTTTTCTGTTTTCCCATAGAGCCACCATAGCTATTATCAAGATCATAGAAAGGAAGACTTGGTTACAACAATCAATCACGTTTTTTTTATCATGGCTCAAACAGGTATGTTCTTTATAGTGATTTCCTATTGTTAGTATCCTTTAATCATGTATGATTAATCTATGTGATTATGTAAATATTTTTACATGTGGTATCAGAGCCTAACTTACATGATTTAGGATCTACATTTGGAAATCGAAAATAAAATTTTTAGTTTCTTATTTTATTTTCTTTTCGGAGCCAAATTTGTGATCCATGAAAGTGCATGTTTTTTTATAGTTTCTTTTGATTGTGAAACTTTAGGTTTTTTGTTCTTCTTGTCACAAGCTTCAAATTGATATATCATATGTGCAATTTCGTTGTTTAAATTGGGAGTAATTAAAATTTTAAATTTTCGGAATTTTCTTGTTTAAAGATTCAAGAAAAATTTTATTTGTTCAAATTATTGTGTTTTACTCAAATTAAACTCTTAGATTTTGTTGTTTACATATATTATAGTTGATATGTAGCATCAATTTCAATTTTTTGGCTCAATTTGGTGAAAATTAAAAATTTGAAAATATGGTATGAACCCTAGAAAATTCATTTTATTTAAAAATAAAAAAATAAGAAAATTGAGCAAGATTGAGAAGTTTTTTTTTGTTTAATTAATTGTTGTAAAGAGACTTCTTATATTGTTAATGTAAAAATACATGTAAAATGAGGCCGAAATAGGTGTTAAAATAGAGTTTTTCAATCTTGGCTATGGAGGTATGAAAAACCGAATTTTGTTAATCAATTATGGAGATCTTTAAGTTGTTTTTTTTATGATTAAATGTCCTAGAATTGTTAGAAACAACCTAAAGTTTAAAAGCCCTCAAGATCCCGATCAAAAAAAACTTTTTTTTAATTGTTTGTAATCCGGGTTGCAACTGGGTCATTTGACCCGTATTGCAGAATTTTGGACCCAATGCTGGAGGTTGAAGATGACCTCCAGCACATGCCACACGTGCCACATGTTCCCCACTCGCGAGTCAAGTGTGTGAGGCGCGTATAACCTCATCCGGTGTTCGTTTTGAGCCCCGTTTTTTTCTGTGTGCTCGTTTTTTTGTAATCTATTTTCTAGATATATTATTTTATTTTTTGGGGGTCAAAAATATTTATTAAATAATTATTACTTATTTATGTGATTTAATTAGCTTAAAATTATTTTTTGGTATAATTTTCTATTGAGAATTTACCAGAAATTATGCTAATATATATGGAATAGGAGTGTAGTACTCACTCTCTCTAGATTGAAACTTTTTCATGCATACTCTCCTGCTTGGTCTAAATCACATAAACTAGTTAAATAATTAATTTAAAGTGTAATAAATAAATAAAAATTGTTGTTCAAATTCTTGCAACTATAATTGATCATATGCATATATATCGCTAATATGAACTATTGTTGTTGGGCAATTTTTTTTTAATTTACCCAATTTTGGAACGTTGCATGTGAATTGTTGAGGTTATTTTACCAAAGTGATTTAACCATCAAAATTTGCAAGTTTATGAGTTCCTATTTTGTTGATGGGGAAAATTTTAGATTAATTTGTACAATCGCCTGCCCAAAGGGGGTTATTGTGCAAATTAATTTAACAACATGAGGATATTGAATGAGATGAATAATTTGATAAATTTATTTGCCCAAAGGAAATAAATTTTAATGAATTATTTGTTGATCTTCATGCTTAGAGAATAGTTGTTTATTGTGGACTTTGCCCAAAGGGGAGTTTATGATAGTACAATTGATTCTTGTATTATATTGCTTATGATTATTTAAGTTTTTTTTTTTTTTTTTACCTATTGCCCATAATTGATCTAGTTGCAAAATTTTGTCAATTAGTTTCCTTTGCTGTGAACAACAATAATGCTACAATTGAAATTCTAAGTGGGTCGAACTATAAGAGATGGAGATCAGACATAGAGTTTGTTTTAGGAATGATGGACTTGGACATGGCTCTACGTGAAGATGAACCTCCTAAGCCTACTAATGAAAACACTGAAGCTATGAGAGCTCATTATGCGAAATGGGAAAGATCGAACCGTTTGAGTCTTATTTCAATCAAGAGGTCCATTGCTGAGCATCTCCTTGGAGGAATACCTGAGAGCAACAATGCTAAGGAATTTCTCGTTGTTGTGGCAAATAGATACCAAACATCTGACAATGCTGAAGCTGGGCATTTTATGGATGAACTGATGAATATGAGGTATGATGATATGAAAGGGGTTCGTGAGTATATCCTAAAAATGGTGCATCTTCAGACTAGATTGAAAGCACTAGACATTCCCATTCCCGATAAGTTTATTGTTCATCAAGCCCTCAATACTCTGCCATCTTCTTTTAGCCAAATCAAGACTGCATACAACACCTTGAATCAGTCTTGGGGTGTGAATGACCTGATCACTAAGTGTGTGGCTGAGGAAGAAAAGCTGAAAAGAGAAAAGAATGAATCTGCTCATCACGTTGCTCTTGGAAAACCGAATAATAAAAAAAGAGTTGAAAAGACTAGAAAGCCCAACTTCCATAGTCATAAGAAAAATAAGAATTTCAAGAAGAGTGGGAGTGAAAAGCAAAAGAATGGAAATGCCAAGAACACAGACCTTAAGTACTATCACTGCAACAAAAAGGGTCACAAGAGGGTTGATTGCTTTAAGTTTAAGAATTGGCTAGAGAAGAAAAAGAAGGAACAGGGTATGTTATCTGTCTATGTCTGTTTTGAATCTAATTTAGTTAATGTTCCTTTAGATTCATGGTGGCTTGACAGTGGTGCTACTGTTCATGTTGCAACTTCTTTACAGGGGATAAGAAATCTGAGGAAGCCAAGTGAAAAAGAGTCAAAGCTTAAAGTTGGCAGTGACATCGGGATTGATGTTGAGCATATTGGGGTTGCTGTTTTAGAATTAGATTCTGGTTTTCAGCTTGTTTTGGACAATGTTTTTTGTGTACCTTCGTTTAGAAGGAATTTAATTTCCCTTTCAGTACTTGATAAAACTGGATATAGTTTCACTTTTGAAAACAAAAGAGTTGATGTGATTTATGACTCTAAAGTGATTGGAAATTGTGTTTTATTTGACGGGCTTTATAGATTGTTGTTGTTATCTACTTGTTCTTACAATGTTGAAAACAATGTTGCTAAAAGACCTTTGACTAAGGAAAGATCTTCATTGTTATAGCATAAGCGTTTGGGGCACATTTCTAAAGAACGAGTAGAACGCTTAATTAGTTCTGGGATTCTTCCCCGCCTTGATTCTGATGACTTAGAAATTTGTGTTGATTGTGTGAAAGGAAAATTGACAAAGAATAAGAAAAAGGGTGCAACTCGTAGTCAAAATTTGTTGGAGATTGTTCATACAGACATTAGTGGACCTTATTCCACTACCTTGTGTGGCAACAAGTACTTCATTACATTCATTGATGATTTTTCCCGCTATGGCTATGTATTTTTGATAAAAGAAAAGACAGATGCTCTTGAAATGTTCAAAGTCTTTCGAACTGAAGTTGAGAAACAATTGGGGAAAGTCATCAAAATTGTGAGATCTGATCGAGGTGGTGAGTATTATGGGAAGCATGATGATGCTGGACAACAAAAGGGACCTTTTGCAAGGTACTTACAAGATAATGGTATTGTTGCTCAGTATACTATGCCTGGTAGTCCTGAACAGAATGACGTAGCAGAAAGGCGCAATCGCACTCTTACGGAAATGAAAAGGAGTATGATGGGTAGATCAAATTTGCCAGAATACTTATGGGGTGAAGCCATTAAAACAACAAACTACATTCTAAACCGTGTTCCTAGTAAGTCTGTGCCTAAAACACCGTTTGAACTATGGACAGATAGAAAACCCAGTTTGAATCATTTTAAAGTATGGGGATGTCCAGCTGAGGTGAAAATCTATGATCCTTCTTTAAAGAAGACGGATTCGAGAACTACTAGGTGCTACTTTATTGGGTATCCTAGTCACTCAAAAGGATACAAGTTTTATTGTTCGACTCGTGGCACTAGAATTGTTGAGTCTCAAGTGGCAAAGTTTTTAGAGTTGGATGTTGCTGATAGTATACCCTCTCAATCCAATGAAAGAGTGGAACCCATGGATGTTATTTCTTTACGTTTGCCAGTCTCAGACGTTAACCTTGATGTTGGAGCTTTTGATTCTGGGATTCAACAAGGAGTTGATGTTGTCAATTTCCCTACTGTCGAAATAAGCCCTATTATGGATGAGATTCCTCTTGTGGAAATGAGGAGATCACAAAGAACTAGGAGACCTGCCTTATCCAACGATTATTATGTTTACCTTGGAGAGGGAAAGTATGACATTGGAGAAGAAGTGGACACTACTACTTATTGTGAAGCTCTCAGTAGTGATAAGGCAAATGAATGGTTGATTGCCATGAGAGATGAGATGCAGTCTATGTCAGACAATGATGTTTGGGAACTTGTTGATCTTCCCAAAGGATATAAACCCATTGGATGCAAATGGGTATTCAAGACCAAAAGAGACAACAAAGGAAATGTTGAAAGATACAAGGCTCGGTTGGTTGCTAAAGGGTATACACAGCGAGAGGGCATTGATTTCACAAAGACTTTCTCACCAGTCTCTACCAAAGATTCCTTTAGGCTAGTTATGGCGTTGGTAGCTCATTTTGACTTAGAGCTTCATCAGATGGATGTCAAGACAACTTTTCTCAATGGTGATTTGAGTGAGGAGGTCTACATGTCACAACCTGAAGGATTTAAGGAAAATGGAAAAGAGAACATGGTATGCAAATTGAAAAGGTCAATTTATGGTCTCAAGCAAGCTTCTCGCCAGTGGTACTTGAAATTTGACAAAATTGTGACGTCTTTTGGTTTTATAGAGAACAAGTTTGATCAGTGTGTTTACATGAAGGTTAATGAGAGCAAATACATTTTCATGGTTCTTTATATCGATGACATTCTACTTGCTAGTAGTGATGTGAATCTCTTGAATGATACTAAGCGTATTTTGTTTGCTAATTTTAACATGAAGGATCTTGGAGAAGCATCTTTTGTGTTGGGTATTGAGATTTATCGTGATAGATCTCGAAACCTCCTTGGGCTATCTCAGAGAGCCTATATCAATCGTGTGCTTAAAAGATTCAATATGCAGACATGCAAAGCTGGTGATGTACCTGTTGTGAAGGGAGATAAACTCAATAATGAACAGTGTCCAAAGAATGATTTGGAAAAGGATGCCATGAAGACTATTCCTTATGCTAATGCCATTGGTAGCCTGATGTATGCACAAGTATGTACAAGACCTGATATCGCCTTCATTGTTAACGTTCTTGGTAGATATTTATTGAACCCTAGACATTATCATTGGGTTGCTGCAAAGAAAGTCATGAGATATCTACAAAGAACGAAGGATTTTATGCTTGTGTATAGGAGGGTGGATAATCTTGAGGTAGTTGGATACTCAGATTCTGATTTTGGTGGTTGTTCTGATGATCGCAAATCTACTTCAGGATACATTTTTATGTTAGCTGGTGGAGCCATTTCATGGAAAAGTGTCAAACAGAGCCTAATTGCATCCTCGACCATGTATGCTGAGTTTGTAGCTTGTTATGGTGCATCATCTCAAGCTGTTTGGCTAAGAAATTTGATTTCAGAGTTGCAAGTTGTTGATTCCATCTTTCGACCCATTGTGATTTATTGTGACAATAATGCAACTGTGTTCTACTCTAAGAACAATAAGATTAGTACGGGTTCTAAGCATATGGAAATCAAGTACCTTACAGTCAAGGACTTAGTGAAAAAAAGAGATATTGTGATTGAGCACATAAGAACTGAGTCCATGCTAGCTGATCCTCTAACCAAAGGTTTAAAGCCCATAACGTTCAAGGAACATGTTGTGAATATGGGTGTCATTAAGTCTTTTGATTCTTTGGTTTAGTGGGAGCTTTTGTGATTTCCCTTATTTCAAATATTGTTTTATGTAAACATTGATCATTATTGTTCTACGACTTGCAAAATTAAAATCTTTTTATTATGATGATCATAATTAAGTATTATATTATAGCATGTCGTAATTGAATTACATACAACATGGTATCTTGAGATATTGAACCTTAAGAATTACAATTGTATACTATTGGATGTCACAAATACCACTATTTTGAGATTTTGTGGTGCACTATTGGTGACATATGACTTGTTAAAGTCAAGCAATTTCATTTTGTTGAGAAATTGCAATTACAATTTCATTTTGCTGGTAAATTGTAATGAGGACTGATAAAAAACAATGCATATAGATGATGATCACATATTGGCATTGATTTCTTACTACACTACTGGGTTTACGATCCATGTCGATATGGTTATAAATATTCGTGACTATAAGAGGCATTATGTTTGTTGAGATTAACATATAGACCATTATAGTCCAATATTAAGACCATGTTGGACCGGATAAGTTTAACAAGATGCTACTTATAGACTATCATTTCTTTAAAAAAAAGGTGTGGCCACACAAAATAAACTTTTCTGTATTTAACCCGAGAGTCTTATTTTCAAAATGAATTTAATGAATCCTCAAAAACAATTAATGTAGCCCAAGTGGGAGAATGTTGGAAAATTTTTATATGGGCTAACATTAATTGAATAATTTGTATTTGCAAAAACGGGTTAATGGATAGTCTATTCTATAATGAGCCCAATTAACTAGTGATCACATTTTGGATTGGGTTTTGCATCTTTTGAGTAGAAGCTCAGTTGAGTGGCAAGTGTAGGCTATGGGTCTCATTGAAGTCCATTATGGGAGGGCCCAATGAGAATCCAATTTGAGTTATGCTAAGTCCTCTCTCTAATCTAGATAAAAAGGGTTTTCTGTTTTCCCATAGAGCCACCATAGCTATTATCAAGATCATAGAGAGGAAGACTTGGTTACAACAATCAATCACGTTTTTTTTTATCATGGCTCAAACAGGTATGTTCTTTATAGTGATTTCCTATTGTTAGTATCCTTTAATCATGTATGATTAATCTATGTGATTATGTAAATATTTTTACATCCTAAACTCAGTCACAAAAGATATTAGGTTCAAGCTTGCGTCTTTTGCCTAGGCATACAGAATGACTTCAAGAGCCTTTGCAAATGACTGGGCATAGTAGCTCTCCATTCCCTGCAACAACTTTGCTCAATAACACTCCTTATCTGATCAAATGGTATAAGAAGTCAGACAGCAACTTAGCCTGCTTCTTAGGAATCCTTGCCATGCACCTCCTCTAACGGGTATAGGAATGACATTTTCAACCCGGAGTGAGAACCAGATCAGGTGGAAAACCTCCTCGCTGCCAACAGAAACTTCTGGTTGCTTGGGGGCTCCTTTTCTGAAGTCATTGAAAGACAGCACTATGGAGAAGAAGCCGCTAGAGTCACCATGATCCTAATGCACTTACAGCCCAATCATCTGCACTAGAGCATACTGTTCCTCCTTATCATCTTCAGAAACTAAAGACTCATCTAGCTTTCTAGAGTTTTCTGCACATGGATCTGCAGTTTTATCTCCATCTTCTTAATCGGGGTACGCAAACTAGCTCCGTAACGAGTATTCATATCGCTCAGCAATACCAACGTTCCTTGTTCTCTTGGTCATTTTCAATGGCTTGGAGGATCTCTACAGCTGTCCATGCTTTTATTCAAACTGTCCATGGAGTGAGGCATACGTCCATCTCATCTCAAACCTCATCCAGCGTGTTGAGCATTGTCTGATAAGTTGGAAGTGCCTCTTCTTTTTTTTGGATGTGCTGTCCTTTATCAGCGTCAGATATGTTCTGTTGCCCTCTTAGAGATGCTTTCTTCTGTTTGATTGGAGACTGTCAGGTACTGAGAGTGCCAAGGCTAGGAACCAGCCAAAGCTAGTAGCATGCACACCGAAGGGACCATGCATGTGGATTCTGGTGCCGGGTAGCCAAAAATTCCCCTCATGCGTGTTGAGACATGTCTGCTCTTTTCATCAAGTGAAAGACCACTATCCTGGCTTGATACTTTGACTATAGGCAAGACGATTATATCACGAAATTTCAATCGACAGTGAGGCGACTCAGAGTAAGAATCTCAGTTTTATCACTATAGAGGAGGTGCAATTATGCCATTTCCTCAACTGCAACCATTCTCTCGCATTCTAAACATGCGTTTTACGGCATTCATGAACCTCAGATTTCCCGGTCCTTCTCTTCTGTATAACCTCCAATGTGACATGTACTATAGACCTCGAATATAGCTTCCTTGTGAACAGTTTAAAACCCGTTCTCAATCACAAGCGATCTTGTTTGCCCTTTGTCAATGAACATGCCCTTTGATAGATATCCATGCGAACTGAGGGAATGAGAGTATAAGAGGAGAAAACGGTGAAGAAAATCAGTTGAAGTAGTGGAGTGAAGGGAAAGATAGTGAAAGGAAATGAGTGTATATGTGTGTAGTAGATACAGGAGACGTAAAGGGTGGGCAGTGAGACAGTTTCGGTGGTTGGTGTAGGAAATGGGTATGAATAGACTTAGAGAGAGAAGTGGGTTTAGTGGGGTGGCTTGATGAGTATATGCATAGGGGTGGGGAGGGTGGGGTGGGGGGGGGGGGGGTGGATTTGTTATGGAATGGGTTTAATAGGCGTAGAAAGAAGTGTGGGCATGGAGAATGGGTATATACGTGGGTAAAGATGGCATGGGTGGGGAAGTGATGATGAACGGCAAGTATGATGTGGTGAAGGTGCCATGATGACCAGATTCAGTTAGCATCCCTTTCATTAAACATTTAGCCAAGCTCTGAACCACTAAGGACCAAAGAACAATCAAGGCCTTAGGGTGATAGGTCCTAGTCAAAGCCAGAATATAATTCTCCTCGGGTGAAAATAAGCCACAGAGTTTGGATCAAATCTTTTACTGCCTTTTTATTGAATCTGATAGAATTTAAATACATAAAGTTCAACCACTTCCTACAAGTAAGGAAACAACTACTCAACACATTGCAAATAAGTAGCTATAACTACATAACCCACTCCTTTCACTCCTTTACAAATATGTGAACATTGAGAGCAACTTGGACTAAGTCTTTGACAGCACATCTTTGATAGCACATCCATCTTCCTATGCACAGTCTGTCCCCCTTACACGCACCCTGGATTTCTAATAGGCACACGTGTTGATCTTCTTAGCTTATCATTGCCTCCTTCTTTCAGTCTAACTTTGTCCTCAAGGTTCAAATTAATATACTTGTTGCGCAGCTCCTAGGTATTTTCCCACGTAGCATCTTCTTCTGGAAGCTTTTTCCATTGGACAAGGCTTTCTTCAACAAAACTTGACCCTTTCTTAACCCACCTAGTATTCAAAATAGCTTCAAGTTCCATAATAATCTCACCATTATTAGTTAGGGGCAGTAACTCAGTGCTGGTGGCCTTAGTCTCCCCTACCTGTCTTTTAAGCAGTGAAACATGAAAAACAGGGTGAATTCGGGAACCTTCAGGCAACTTGAGTTTGTAAGCTACCTTTCCAACCTTTTCTTCAATTTGGTATGGGCCATAAAAGCGACTGGCCAACTTTTGGTACGCCCTCCTATAAACAGTTTGCTGGCAATAAGGATGGAGTTTAAGGAAGACCAAATCCCCCACTTGGAATTCCATGTTCCTTCTTTTTGAATCTGCCACTTGTTTCATTCGATTAACTGCTGCATGTAAATTGATCTTGAGCTGTTGTAAAATGGCATTTCAAGATACCAATGTTTGGTCCACCTCATTCACAGAAGATGCTCCAACTTGATAGTTTGGAATACTTGGTGGTGGGCTCCCATAGAGAGCTTGAAAAGGGGTCATCCCCATAGAGGAGTGGTATGTAGTGTTGTACCAAAATTCAGCCCATGGAAGAAAAGAACTCCATTTTCGAGGTTGTTGAGAAACAAAACAACGAAGATATTGCTCGACGCACCTGTTAACTACCTTAGATTGACCGTCGGTTTGGGGATGATAGGCAGAGCTCATGTGTAGCTTAGTACCTGACATTTTGAAGAATTCAAGCCAAAAATGACTTATGAAAATGGGATCTCTGTCACTAATAATTGATTTTGGCAAGCCATGAAGCTTGACAATCCCTTCACAAATTTTTCAGCTACCATTTTTGCCATGTAAGGATGTGACAAAGCTAAAAAATGAGTTGATTTACTCAGGTGGTCCACTACCACAAAAATAGTGCTTTTGCCATTAGATGGTGGTAATCCCTCAATAAAATCCATGGTGATGTCGTCCCAAACTTGGCAAGGGATGGGCAATGGTTGAAGAAGACCAGCTGGAGATGAAGTTTCTGCTTTATTCTTTTGGCAAACAGTGCATGAGGTTACATATTGTTGAATCACCTTATGCATTGATGGCCAATAGAATTGTTGTGTCAATCGCTTGTATGTTCTCAATACCCCAGAATGTCCTCCATATGGTGAGTCATGGAATTCCTGCAATAACTGATTGACAAGTTTGGAATTAGGAGGAATTACTGCACGATTTTTGTAACATACCAAACCATTTTGCCACTTGTAGGGTGCTCCAGGATTTGCAGTGGCAAGCTTGCCAATTCGGACCATGTAGGAATGCTCGTTGGCTTCCTTCTTGATTACATTCCACAAAGATGTTTGAGGGACAAAAAGAGTGTTAAGGCTGGGGCCGCCTATTACTCTTGACAAAGCATTAGCAACAAAATTCTCCCTTCCTGGTTTGTAAGTGATCTCATAGTCATACCCTAGCAATTTGGATACCCACTTTTGTTGTTCTAGCGTCACTATGTGTTGCTCCATTAAATACTTGAGGTTGTGTTGGTCAGTTTGGATGTAGAATTTTCGGCCCAACAAGTAAGGCCTCCAAGTCCGAATAGCTTGAACAATGACAAGCATTTCTTTGGCATAGGTAGACCATGATTGCTTAGTGATTCCCAGGGCTCGGCTCATGAATGCTATGGGTTTCCCTTATTGAGTTAACACTACTCCAATGCCAGCACCTGAAGCATCAGATTCAATGACAAATGGTTCATTAAAATTAGGCATAGCAAGGGTAGGAGTAGAAGTCATTGCTTGCTTCAAAGCCTTGAATGCATTCTCTGCTTCTTCCGTCCATCTAAATTGCCCATTTTTTAAGAGGTTAGTGAGTGGCCGAGCTATAACTCCATAATTGCGAACACACTTTTTGTAATAACCTGTAAGGCCTAAGAATCCTTGCAAGTCAGAAACATTAGTGGGTCTAGGCCAATTAAGCATAGCCTTAATTTTCCCTTGGTCCACCTTGACACCTTGTAGAGTTACAATGTGACCCAAATATTCAACTTCTTGCTGGCCGCAGGCACTCTTGCCAAGCTTGATGAAAAATTTGTGATGCCTTAATATTTCAAAAGCCTTTTTAACATGTTCAATATGCATGATCCAATTAGGACTATAAATTAAAATATCATAAAAAAAAACTAACACAAATTCTCGAAGATATGGCTGAAATATTGAATTCATAGTAGCCTGAAAAGTTGAAGGAGCATTACACAAGCCAAAGGGCATAACCACATATTCATAATGACCATTGTGTGTACAAAAGGCAGTTTTGTGAATGTCTAATGGGTGTACCCGTACCTGGTGATAACCTGATCTGAGATCAAGTTTAGTAAAGAAGGTTGCCCCATATAGTTTGTCAAGCATATCATCAACGGTTGGAATAGGAAATCTATCTTTGATGGTTACAGTATTAAAGGCTCTATAGTCAATACAAAAACGCCAAGTTCCATCTTTCTTTTTTACTAATAGAACAGGTGAAGAGAATGGACTTGCGCTAGACCTTATTAGCCCCAATTTTAACATGTCATGAACTTGTTTTTCTATTTCAATTTTTTGAAAGTAGGCATACTTGTATGGCCGGACATTAATTGACTCAGTCCCCTCTTTGAGATTGATGTGGTGATCTATCTCCCTTTCTGGTGAAAGCTGCTTTGGTTCCTGATAAATGTCCTCAAATTCTTATAATAATTGCTGCATTTCTAGTTGAATTCCTTGAGGCACTTCTTCCATGGCTGCATGTAGACAGATGGTGAATATGGAGTTTCCCTGCTTTATCTCTTTTGAAATTGTTTTGAATTTTATAGGTTGAATTGGTTGGTTGTCAATTCATTCTAATTGATGACGCTGGTCCTTCCACGAAAACTCCATTGTCATTCTTTTTCAATCACAAACCACTGTGCCCAATTGTTCAAGCCAGTGGACTCCTAACACCATATCCAACCCAATCAGTGGTAATGAATAAAGAGTTAAGTTAAATGCAATAGGTCCTAGTCAAAGCCAGAATATAATTCTCTTCGGGTGAGAATAAACCACAGAGTTTGGATCACCATTAGCCACTTTCACATTAAAGGGTTCAGTTGGCACCACCGGTAATTGCAATAGTTCAGGTATCCTCTCATTGATAAAATTGTGGGTTGACCATCTATCAATAAGAACAATCAGTTCATGGGGTCCCACTTTAGCCGAGACTCCCATGGTTCTGGCTGTTGACCACCCAGTGAGAGCATGGAGTGAAATTTCAGGTTTTCCTCGAAGGTGGGTGTGAGCTCCCGCTTCGTCATTTTCCTCTTCGTCATAGTTTCCTTCAAGCAAGAGCAACTGCGGTCCTTTGCATTTGTGCCCTGGTGCAAATTTCTCATCGCAATTAAAACAAAGGCCTTGAGCACGCCTCCTCTGCATCTCAGCCCAAGTGAGTCGTTTCATTGGCGAAAGGGTCTTCATTTTCGTTGGAGAAGAGCCAATAGTGGTCCTGCTGAATGGACGTGTAGCCGTCTTATGACGGTTCAACTACTCATCTCGCATCCTAGCCAAACTGATGGCTTCTTTCAAGGATTTTGGCTTAAACATCCAAATCTCATATGCTATTTTAGCTTTAAGACCTCCCATAAATGTGCTAACCAATGCCTTTTGAGTCCACCCCTGAACTCTATTCCCCAATCTCTCAAATTCCCTTTGGTACTCACACAAGGATCCCGTTTGTCTTATTTTTTATAAAGACTCGTCAAAGTCTTCACAATCTATTGAACCAAAGCGAGACCATAATTCCTCTACAAAAATGTCCCACGTCACCTCCTTCCTTTTCTCATGATAAGCCTTACGCAACCACTGCCACCATTGATTTGCCTCCCTTTCCAAATGAAAGGAAGCCAAATACACCTTTTGTGTTTCAAAAGTGCCCTAGTATTCAAAGAATTGGTCGACATGCGTAAACCATTCTGTTTGGTCATCACCAGAATACTTGGGAAATTCAAGCTTGGCCAACTTAGAGGAAATCATTGGTCGTCCCCCTTCTGTGTTTTCATGAGAACGACCATAAGAAGACTGTCTGCTGCGTTCATTGACGTTGCTAGAGGTTGGGTCTTGCCTTGTACTCAAAACTTCAGAGATCTTACTGATAGCATTCTCTAGTTGATGTAGTTTGTCATTAACACCCAGCTCCATTCTGCTCAGATTAGATTGAAGCCCCCCAAGACCCACTTCTAAATTCTCGATTCTTTCTTTGTTGGTGGCCATGATGTATAGCTCTAATACCAATGATAGGTCCCAGTCAAAGCTAGAATATAATTCTCTTCGGGTGAGAATAAACCACAGAGTTTGGATCAAATCTTTTGCTTCCTTCTTATTGAATCTGATAGAATTTAAATACATAAAGTTCAACCACTTCCTACAAATAAGGAAACAACTACTCAACACGTTGCAAATAAGTAGCTATAACTGCATGACCCACTCCTTCCACTCCTTTGCAAATATGTGAACATTGAGAACAACTTGGACTAAGTCTTTGACAGCACATCCATCTTCCCATGTACAGTCTGTCCTCCTTACATGTATCCTGGATTTCTAATAGGCACGCGTGTTGATCTTCTTAGCTTATCATAAAGAGACCCATAAGACGGGGCCTGCTTGTGGTTAATGGCGTCAGAACCAGATAATTGCTCCCCAAAATGCTCAAACATTGTTTTTCCGGTCCCATATCAAATTCTTTCTCTCCGAAGTCTCCAAATAACCTTAATAGATTGATCCTCATTGCTGTTGTCACTTAAATTCTTTCCAACCTTCTAACTCAGCTAGATTCTTCATTCTGTTCATGTCCTTAGCCTTGAGAGAGAGAACACAGTATAGGATCCTTCGCTTTCAAAAAATTCATGCTTCTCTTTCTCAGGTTCTGCAATATCTTCTTCACTATCACTATAGATCAATGCTTCACTACCATGTTGTTCATAGTAAATCCGTCTTCACCCAACCACTGACTGGTCTTTAGCCATTCTTTGATTTTTGTTCTCTACTTGACTTTCTGAATCTTAAAGCGGAGTCACTCAATTTGGAGACCATCACTGCTCCGCGAACAACAAGTGTGGAAGAGAGCTTCATTGCCATGACTGGAAGAGCATCAGCTTCTTTCTCATTGATCGGTATGACATCCTTAGTAACGAACTGATCTAGATCAACCATAACTGTAGTATTTCCATGAGATACAACTTAACCATTACCTTGCTTCTTTCCTATCCAAGATCTTTGTGCAAACCCAAACCATCTGGAGGAGCTTTATTCATCCTCAACACTCACGAGCTTTATTCTATGATAACATTATCTGGCTCCCTTAGGTAGGGATGTACAACCTGATGTACAACAAGGTAGGATACAAAGAACAAGGAAATGGCAAAACAAAACAGAGCACAAACCAATGAAACACATAAAACAACCAAAGCCATGTTTCATGTTTAGATCAACAGGCTTGGCTGTAGGTGAGTGAACTAGAATGCGTCCCATGGAGATACGAACAAAACAAAACTCCTATATGATGCATATTGAAGACTAAAATAGAGTTGTGTTATTCTCAAATCACCCCAAGGAAAATAGACGAGATAGCCACAATAAAATCCATGAACCAAACATGAATAATAAAACTGAACGTATAATCGAACAATCCACAGAAAATATCAAGAAAAAGGGAATGAGACTATATACTGATAAAGAAAATCGAAGGATCCATGGCAGTCATACCTTTCCTGTCTTCTCCTTCTGGTTTTTCCTTCTCACAGCCTACCTCCCACCTTTTTAGCTTAGTTGCCTCTCCCCTCAAGCTTAAACTCTCTTCCCCTCAATCTTTTCATTTTCTCAAGCTATCCCTCCTAAAGAAGTGTTCTGTCACTCCCCCTCTAAGGTGTCTTCCCCTCCAAGAAGATCCCACAATCCAAAAAATATCTCATCTCTAAATGTAACAACCTACGCTCCCCTCACCCCTTTGACTTGCTCTCCAAGCAAAACGAATACCTCTACCAAATATCTTTCCCAAAAACGGCAGCAAAAGCACCCCCTCTAGCTTGCTGCCCAAGCTCCAGAAGTCTCCCACTAAATATCTCTCTCAATCCCGCAGCGAAACCTCTCTCCTCCGCAACTTGATACGCTCCTCCATAATGGTAACACACTCTTCCTTTACAGGTGTCACCTTTCCATTGGCTTTCTTAAGCACTACTGTGATTCCCTGGCAACCATCCTCAAAGTGACATGTGGCCGTCCAGGATTGCTCCACTTGACAAAAACGAGTTGCAGAAAATGAGCTCCAGACGGGGGTTCACACTTTGTCTTAAATTAAGAAACAAATCTAAAATATGTCCATAAAATTCCAAGATTAAAACTAAGATTCAACCACATAAACTAATATTTTTGTCTCATAATCAATGAATTTTCTTTAGTTAGAAGTTCAAAACACAACTTTTAATGTAATAAATAAATATCTACTAGAATAAACTATTCCAATTAATTAAAAAAAATCATAAGATTTGATACCCTTCCTTAAATTAAGAACAAGAAATTAATAAATTAATTTCAACAATTGAACACATATTTTATTAACAAAGATCAACAAGTAATTAATGAAATTTAACTTACAAGGATTTAATATTTTTTTAGGATGACACCTTATTAGGAACAATAATTATTACTCAATTATCAAATTTTGTTATTAATTACATTACTAATCATTAACCAAAATTTTGTTATTGTAATCAATTTTGCTATTTTGGTATATCTTGAAATATGTTAAATTAATTTTTTTTTTCAAATTATTAATTTTCAAATATCATATCTTTATTATATAAAATAGGAAAATATAGATTATTAACCAATGACCAATTTACTAACCAATTAAATCACTAAATATTATAAAATTTTAATTATTGTAACCAATTTTGGGATATTTCAAAACATATTAAATTACTTTGTTCTTTTAAATTATTAGCTCTTGAATTATTATCTTCATTATATAAATAGGGAAAAAATATTTTTAGATATTTGGAAATACGTTAAATTATTTTTTTTTAAAATTAATATTCAAATTTCTTTATCTTAACTATACAAAAAATAATTGACATCAAAATTAAAAATTTTGAGGATTCATAAGATATAAAATTTGTTTTCAACTTTGGTTATTATATTTTATGAAGAGGGATATAGAGGTGATGTTAGATAAGTTATGTTGGGACTTATCCCATGATTAAATATGTTATAACCAACTAAATATAAAATATAATATATTATTTCATTTCTTATTATAAACTTTTCCCATTATATTTTGTCTGTTATAATTCTAAATAATACTTTTGAGACCAAGAGAAATTATTATCTTAACGAGGTTATTGATTTATCCATAAATGAATAATTTATTAATTTATTGATAAATAAATATTTATTAATTTATAAAGAATATTAGGTTTTTACTGTCCAATATGTATGCATGTATGACTTATAAATTTAAAAACAATGGATGTGATAAAAAAAAATTAATGTATAAAAGCTTAAGAGACTCTAAAAATAAGGTATAAATATTAATTATAAAAAGAAGAGGTATTGCATTAAAATTTACTAGTATCCTAAGATTACCTTTAATTGATAGGATATGTATAATAGGATATGATTTTTCAATGGAATATGATATCCTTAAATATACATATGTTATGGACATGATATTTTAAGGTATCATATTTCATTAGACATGCTATATTATTTTATATTTATATTTAATTTGTGAAATGAATAAAAAATAATATGAAATATATATTATTTTCAATGTTTAAAATAAAAATGATATCACATTCAAATATTTTCTATTTAAAAAATTAAAATTTTTGTTATATTTAACAATATTGATGATTAAAATATTTAAATTTTACAAATAATTTTTTTTATATTATGTTATTTAAAATATAAAAATAATATTAATAATATTTAATAAATATTTGTTTAGTTTTTTTTAATCATAAATTTAATTTATAATAAAAAAATTATTTTGTAAAATAAGTATATTAAAAAATAAAATATTGATAAAAAAATAAATTTTTAATACATGATATATGTATATTTCATGTCTTACCATGAAATTAACATATCCTATATGGAAATAATATATATATATATATATTCTATCACTTATCCTATCTAATGTTTAGTTGAACCTAGGATATGATAAATGATAAGATAATTTATCTCATTCCATCACCAACAAAAATATGGGATATGATATAATATCACATTTCTATTAATATCTCATATTTTATCCAACCAACCAAACATAACTTTAAAAACAAAAACAAAAAGCTTAAAAAATGTTAGGATTACAAGAATGAGTGAATTGAGAAAATAGAATGTATAAAAAGTTACAATATTAGATAATGAAGTTACTCAATAAATATATACTATACATTTCATCATGCATGAATTTACATTTTCTTGGGCCTTAAGGGTTTCTAAAAATATTATTATTTTATTCATTTAGAAAGGTCATTAATTTAGTATACTAGACCTAGTTAGGATTAGAATATTGAAAAGAGGTTATTAATTCATCGAAGATTCATTTATCAAGGTTTCATGGGTAGACCAAGAAAAAGGGTAATATATTGGTTGGTCATATGCATCTTTTCCCCATTGAAGCTTTTTTCGCTTTCTACCTGCTATTGTTTTTGGGGACAATCATCTAAGCATATGAATAATGATATAAATAGTGAAAAAATGATAGGAAAAGATGAAGGATTTTCCTTTTTAATTTATGATTTATTTTGTGAATTTTGAAATAGATAAAGAAACTTATTCATTATAGTAATAACATTTTTATAATTTGATAAATAAATGGATAGGAAAAAGATGAACTATTTTTTCTTTTTTAATTTATGATTTATTTTCTGAAGTTTGAAATAAATAAGGAAACTTATTCACTAGAATAATAATGTTTTTATAATTTGGTAAATAAATGGATAATATTTATATTTACAAAAGTATATAATTATCTAACAATATAATTTTAGTAACATTAGAGGGTTTGTTTTATTATTATTATTATTATTGAGAATTCAATCTCATTATTTTATTACAAAATAGAAGACTGTCCTTTCCAGTATTTTTTTTTTAATTTTAATTTTTCGCTATTTTTTCAACTGCCAATTTATCACATGATGAGAAAATAAGAAAAAGTGATAAAAACAACATTTTATCCTTTATTTAGCTAAAATTCATTTCCAGACATTTAATAAAATTATAAATATTTCAAAATTATTTATATTTTTTCATAAAGAGCCAAGGAGATTTTTTTTTTAAATATATTCAAATAAATTAAAAAGAGGTTATACTTTATATAGTAGTAGTAATAATAATAATAATAATAATAATAATAATAATAATAAATTTAGAATATTATTTTAATCAAAGAGGGCAAACTCAATATTTTTTTTACATGCATTTGACAAAAAAGAGGGTCGGCTTATATCACCATTCTAAAATAGTTAAAAAAAGTTAATTTTATTAACCTTTTATAAGGTTTTAGCTAAATATATTTAATTCTTATTGGTTTGAAATTTTCATTACACATCTCACAAATCCTTCTTGTTTGAATTTTTCACTGAACTCCCTTCTAATTCAAAATAATTATGAAATTTGATAAATTTTCAAACTAAGACCCTGAGTAAAATTGTCCCTAACAGGGGAAGGGGGTCACCTAAGGGGTAATTATGGAATTGTAGGGAGGTTAGCGAGATTATTTCATCTGTTTTCTCCTTGTTTTTAATTCTTTGTTTTTTCCTTTTTTAAAACGATGTAGTCGTCTAAGACAGGATTTTGCCCCATTCAGCGTCCCCACACGTTTTTTCTTGTTGCCCAAGACACGCGTTTTCAATTTAATTATTGGCATCCGGACACCTTAAATTTGATTATATAATATCATTTAAATTTAAAAACAGGTCCTATTAAAAATAAAAACAATTTTATAGTTATAAATAATGAAATAATTTTTATTAAAATATAAATAATAATATTATAATAGGATCATAAATTATATATATATTTTAAACATTATTTTAATATATATTATAAAAATATGGATACCATCCGGCATAAAAGTATAATTGATTTTTTTTTTATTAAAAATAGGTAATGGTAATCATTAGTAATATTTTATTTAAAAGGAATTGATTTTTAATATGCTGGCCAATTTTAGTACTTATTTATGCACAAAACATTTTAGACTGGTTTTGCAATTAATTGAAGGAATTTTTAAATTTTAAATTACTCTTAAAAATGACAAAATTTGTAAAAGAAGTTAATTGTTATTTATGCCTTAATTTATAATCCATTTACCTAGTATAAAAATTTAGAAAATATAGTTACGTGTACGAGGAAAATAGAAAAACAATAACTTATAATGTATCGATCTTAATATATTATTTTTAATAATAACTAGTTTTATTTTCAAATTTTAAATTATTTTTAAAAATTATTAAACTAGTTAATTAATACAACACATAGGGTCTCCGTTGATTTGAAGTTCTTATTTTTTTTAATAAGAAAATTCACAAAAATATAGTTATGTGTAGAAAAAAAAAAATAAAGTTATTTTGAACTAATTTAAATTCATAAATTTATAGTAGTAATTATGTTAGTTTTTGAATTTTAAATTATTGTTTTAAAATTAATAGACTAATTAACAATCCTAATTCAGTACATTAAAAAAGAAAAAATGAATATTAAAGTTGGTTGGAAGATTGGAGGAAGTTCCAATGTTAGAAGGTAGAGGGATAAATCTTCTGACTCTCTTGAAATTTTGAGTTTTTGACACTTAACAACCCAAAAATTTCCTGAGTGTCTCGTAATTTTGGACAAACAACGTCCCCGACTATGGCTCCAAAGAGAAAGGGAAGCTCAACTAGATCAACTCTCTCTCCTTTTCCATGGCGTTGGGACGTCTTTTTGAGCTTTAGAGGCGAAGACACCCGTTTCAATTTTACGGATCATCTTTACAAGGAGTTGATGCGGAGGGGTGTTCGCACCTTCAGAGATGATGAAGGACTTGAAAGAGGAGGAGAGATTCAACCTTCACTCTTGAAAGCTATTGAAGATTCAATGATTTCTGTTGTCGTTTTTTCGGAAAACTATGCTCATTCAAAATGGTGCTTGGATGAGCTTGATAAGATCATGCAGTCCATGGAAAAGGGACAATTAGTTTTACCAGTTTTCTACCATGTGAATCCGTCTGATGTGCGGAATCAAATGGGGAGTTTTGGAGAAGCATTTGCTAGATACGAAAATGACTCTGAAGATAGGGTACTGAGATGGAGGGAGGCGTTGACGAAAGCGGCCAATGTGTCTGGATGGCATGTGCAGGATGGGTATGTATGAATCTTTGCTTTCAGCTGCTTTCATTCATTTACAACTATATGAATTGAATTCTGGATTAATCTTTTAGGCACCATGCACTCACATCAGCAAGGACATGACCAAAAAAAGAAAAAAAAAAATGAAAAAAAGAATTGAGCCAATTCTGGGTATCCCTGCTTGGTCACCTACTCCATGCTTATGCTTGTTTGTATATAATTTTATTTAGCATTCATGTGCTGAAATGATGTTTTCTTCAGGGAAACAATGGAATCTTCCAAGAAAACTGAACACGATGGCAAATAAATATAATAGAAGTTGTTTTGAAAGCTTATGTACTTCGATCGGAAAAAACTTAGAAAGGTTGAAAATGTGATCAAGGAATAGTTATGGACGGTAGCTTATTGTTAATTAATTTTTGTTTGTTTATTTATTTATTTATTATTTTCTTCCTTTTCTTTTCATTCCCTTTCCATTTTCCAATTATTCTTTTTCTCTCCAGTGTCAATATTTAAAGGAAGTCTCTAAGAATGAAATATTTTATAGAACATCAATTTTGTTTCATATGAATTTGTTCTACACATTCCAATTAATAAGTCATACATAAAGATATCAGTTAATTGAGTTAACTTTTATCTCTTCGAGGTACCCTACATGCTTGCTATAGTTCAACTGTTGTGAAGAAAACTAAACATCATCTGTTTAATTCTATGTTTATTACATTTGCAGCTCATTATTGCGTGTTCTGTCATGCTTTATAATTGACAGGTATGAATCAGAGGCTATTCAGAAAATTGCTCAACTCATTTGCAATAGCCATGTTTCTAAAAAGCTCTTAGATCTTGATGATAAACTGATTGGAATGGGACCTTGTTTGAAAGAAATTGCTTCATTAATATCTAATGACTCAGATAATGTTCGCACAATTGGGATACATGGAATTGGTGGAATAGGCAAGACAACCCTCGCTAAAATTGTATATAACCAAAATTTTTATAAATTTCAAGGTGCTTGCTTTCTTTCAAGTGTTAGCGAGAGGGATTTGCTTCAGTTACAAAATGAACTTCTTAAAGCTATTATTGGGGACAATTTTCCAAGTGTAAGGAACATTGATGAAGGCATTAGTATGATAAAGAATCGACTCCGCTTTAGAAGGGTTCTTGTTATTCTTGATGACATTGATGATCTATTTCAATTAAAATCCTTAGCTGGAAGGGATGAATGGTTTGGTCCAGGTAGTAGAATTATTGTAACGACTAGAGATAAACATTTACTACATGTGTGTGAAGTGTTTCGATTATATGAGGTTAAGGAATTAAATTTTGAGGAAGCTATTCACCTCTTTTCTCTGCATGCGTTTAAGATGAACAGTCCTCAAAAAGGTTTTATAAAGCTCTCAAGATGCATAGTGGATTATTGTAAGAGACTTCCGTTGGCTCTTAAGGTTCTGGGTTCTCACCTATATGGTAAGACAAAACCTGAATGGGAAAATGAGTTGGATAAGATGAGAAAATTACCTAGTGAGAAAATCCATAGTGTGCTTGTTAGAAGTTTTCATAAGCTGGATCCCACACAAAGAAGTATATTCCTTGATGTTGCATGCTTCTTCAAAGGGGAGGATGTAACGTTTGTTACAGAAATACTTCATGCTTGCAATTTCTTTCCATCTATTGGAATACGAACACTCAGTGACAAATCTCTCACTAGTGTTTCGAATGGCAAGTTATTGATGCATGATTTAATACAGCAAATGGGATGGGATATTGTTCGGGAGAAATATCCTGATGAACCTGGCAAATGGAGCAGATTGTGGGACCCTGAAAATGTCTATGATGTATTGACAACAAATGCGGTAAGAGCTTAAATACCTGACCTTATTTAAACTTTAAGGCTTTTTTATTTTAACTTAAATAGTTGCTCATTTATATAATTTCAGTTAGGTTTTATGCATTTCGTGCTTCACTTATCCCTTGTTCATGGTTTTTAGGGGACACAGGCAATTGAAGGCATATTCCTAGACATGTCCGCATCAAAAGAAATACATCTTACAACTAATGCTTTCAAAAAGATGAAAAAGCTTAGATTGCTCCGAGTCTATCATAATTTAAAAAATATTTCTAACACCATACATCTTCCTCAAGATTTTAAATTTCCTTCTCATGAGTTGAGATATCTCCATTGGGATGGATGGACTTTGGAATCATTGCCATCAAATTTTCATGGTGAGAAATTGGTTGAACTCAGTTTGAAGCATAGCAGCATAAAACAACTTTGGAAAGAGCACAAGGTATGATTACTACTCCTTTATCAACAAAGTTTAAAGTTCAGCTAGCCAAGCAAATTTGTTGGAAAATCTTAATTTTATTCTATTTTATGTTACAGTGTCTTGGAAAGTTAAAAGTCATCAATCTCAGTAACTCTCAACACCTTGTGGAGTGTCCGAACTTGTCGGGTGCACCACATGTGGAGAGGCTAATTCTTGATGGTTGTACAAGTTTGCTTGAGGTGCACCCATCAGTTGCAAAGCTGATAAATCTGACCATCTTGAACATGAAAAACTGCAAAATGCTTCACCATTTTCCAAGCATCACTGTATTGGAAAAACTTGAAGTTCTTAACCTCTCTGGCTGCTCAAAACTTGACAAGTTTCCAGAGATCCAATGGTATATGGAATATTTGTCGGAGCTTAATTTGGAAGGGACTGCTATTGTAGAACTTCCTTCTTCAGTGGTGTTTCTTCCACAACTTGTTTCATTGGATATGAAAAACTGCAAAAACCTTAAGATTCTTCCAAGCAACATTTGTTCTTTGAAATCCCTTGAAACTCTGGTGTTCTCTGACTGTTCAGGACTAGAGATGTTTCCAGAAATCATGGAGGTTATGGAAAGTTTACAAAAGCTTCTTTTAGATGGAACGTCTATAAAAGAGCTGCCCCCCTCAATTGTTCATCTTAAAGGCCTTCAGTTATTGAGTCTAAGAAAATGCAAAAACCTCAGGAGTCTTCCGAACAGCATTTGCAGTTTGAGATCCCTTGAAACCCTCATTGTCTCTGGTTGCTCGAACCTCAACAAATTGCCAGAGGAACTGGGAAGCTTGCAATACTTAATGATTCTTCAAGCTGATGGAACTGCCATAACACAACCACCTTTCTCACTTGTTCACTTGAGAAACCTTAAAGAGTTATCCTTTAGGGGATGTAAAGGATCAACATCTAACTCCTGGATTTCGTCCCTTGTATTCAGGTTACTGCGTAGAGAAAACTCAGATGGGACTGGTTTGCAGTTGCCTTATTTGTCAGGTTTATACTCCTTAAAATATTTAGATCTTAGTGGCTGCAATCTAACAGATGGATCAATCAATGACAATCTTGGCCGCTTACGCTTCTTGGAAGAATTAAACCTTAGCAGGAACAATTTGGTTATGGTACCTGAGGGGGTGCATAGACTTTCTAATCTAAGGGTCCTTTCTGTGAATCAGTGCAAAAGCCTTCAAGAAATTTCCAAGCTTCCACCAAGTATAAAATCATTAGATGCTGGGGATTGCATATCCCTTGAGTTTTTATCAATTCCCTCTCCACAGTCACCACAGTACCTATCGTCTTCCTCTTGCCTTCATCCTGTATCTTTCAAACTGTCAAATTGCTTCGCACTAGCTCAGGATAATGTGGCAACCATACTGGAGAAACTTCATCAGGTTTATCTCTCTCATGTGTGAATTTGGTATTATATCTTAAAACATTATAATTATTTATTTATTTATTTATCTTTTGATGCAGAACTTTCTTCCAGAAATTGAATACAGTATTGTTCTTCCTGGAAGTACAATTCCAGAGTGGTTCCAGCATCCAAGTATCGGATCCTCAGTAACAATAGAGCTGCCTCCAAATTGGCATAACAAGGACTTTCTGGGTTTTGCTCTATGCTCTGTGTTCACACTTGAGGAGGACGAAATCATTCAAGGCCCTGGTCAGATTTGTTGTAATTTTAAATTTAGAGAGGGGCCTTATTTGAGTAGCTCCATCTCTTGGACACACAGCGGAGACAGAGTGGTTGAAACTGATCACATATGGCTGGTGTATCAACCTGGTGCTAAACTTATGATATCCAAGACCGGTAGCCTCAATAAATTCAAGAAAATTACAGCTAATTTTAGTCTCTCTGGGGCATCCCATGTGATGAAAAACTGTGGAATCCATCTTATATACGCCCAAGATAAGAAAGTGAACCATCAAACAAGGTATACAATTGCCAAGAGAAGCAGTGATAGAAGTGGTTATTTCCGTCTTGAGGAAACACAACCTAAGAAGAGGCTAAGAGGAGGAGAGAACTATGAGGAAGGATCTCATGCTTAAACTCATCCAAGAATGCTTATACTCCAAAAATGGCTTCTGTTAGCTTATTGGTGAGTCACTTCTCTCTTTCTTCTCATTTCTATATGGCAAAGTCATTCCATTCTCTGAATGTATATGTCTAGTTCATACGTGTGAGTGTTTAGCTAGGTTGGCAATTCCGGACAAAATTCCTAAGTGTCTCCTAACTCGGTTTTTCAATCTTTCTTCGGACTACTTGCCTAATGAAAATCAAGTTATTGAATTTGTCAAGATGCAAAGGTATGTAGTTGAGGTTGGAGTTCGATGAAATTGAATCAATCATATTATTTAAATGTTATTTTTCTTGAAACATCTTTTAAGGAGTTAGGAAGCTTTGGGAAACATTTTTTTTACTAAGTGTTCAAAATGCCCTGTTACAGTTGCACTTTCTTGATGAAATCTCATTCGTTAGATTATGGGCTTCTTTCATTTAAAAACCCAAAACTTGCTTCATGTTCTGTAGAGAGAGACACAACAGCAACCATCCCCTTTGATTCTTTTCTCCTTTCCTAATTTGGGGTGTTTGGATGCCAAGAAAATCCAACTTTCCTATTGTTTTCCAAACTATTTTTAATGGATTTTCTTGAGAAAAAAATAGGTTGATTTTTCAGTCATTCATCTCTCAATTTCTAATCTATTTGGGTTTGGGTAAAAACCCATTTTCTTCTTGTATGGATTTAAGAAGACGTTGAGATCGAGCTTGGTGTGGACTCCAAGTATGCTCTGGAAGAAGAATATGAGAAACTGAAAGTGAAAGGTACTAGTCAAGTGGTTCAGGAAGGATTGGTAGGCTTGAGTTAGGTAAAACCTTGTATTCAATTTTTGTTCTTCATAGTAGACGTTTTTGATCGGTTGTAGGCTAGTGATTTTTTATCTCTTCGGAGGTTTTCCACATTAAAATTTGGTGTCATTGACTTTTTCTCTCATTTTGATTTATTTTTAGTTTTTTGATATCATTGGTTACTTGAGCATATATGTTAAATGGATGAACAATGAGTTGAAATATGTGTGATTATCCATTGGGTATCTTGAATAATTTTTCTGTTCTTTTTAGTCAATGATATCTTGTAGTAATTGGAAATCAGTTAAGGAGATAATTGTTTTTATAAATTAATCTTGGGGAGTGTTGAAACATTTGCATGTGACTTACATTTGAAATTTGTTAGGGGAGTGTTGTTGTATTCATACTTGCTTGTGAATTTTATACTTTGTTGAAAAGTTGGAAGAGAAGTTGATAGATATTGAGAAATTCTGAGGTTAGATAATTTGTGTTGGGAGATTTTTTTAAAAAAATTGTTCAACAACACCTATTCATCCTCCTCTCTAGGTGTAGTCCATCATTGAGATTCACCTTTCAATACGCAATTTACATTTTCACTTGTTTATCTTTTATTATTATTCCTTACAAAATTTATTATCTTGCACATATTTGAAGTGTTTAAAAGTTATTCTAATTAATAAAAAAATTTGAATTTTAAAGCTACTTTTAGTTTCTTGTTGCATGTTACATTTTGTGGTCTTGTTCTCTTGTTATATGCTTTAAACTTCAAATTTGAATAATATCGTTAGGCCTCAATACGAAAATTAAATGGGTGTTCAGTAAAACTTTGTACTTATTAGTTAAAGACTTAAGTTGACTTTAAATTAAATTATTTTGGATTTGTTGATTTAAAACTTATTACTTTTTTTTTTACTTTAAGTATTAAGGTTGTTTTGATAAAATTAACTTAAAATTTATTCTAAATCATTAAATTGAAATATTTATCTTCATTAATTCTAACTAATATTTATATTTTCATTGATTTTAAAAAATAAATTTATTTATTAAATATTAATATTTTTTAAAGTATCGTAGATACATAAGTTAACTACAAAGATATTTATTATAAAAGATGAATTGTGAATGTAAAATCATAGTTGTAAAATATAACTTCATTATACATGGATAAATGAGGCAAAAAAGTTTTGAGATTAAAAATAAGTTAACAATTTTAACTTAATACTTAAAGTTATTTTTTATTTAAAGTTGTGATATTAAATTATTTTACCAGACATGCTTAAACTACTTAATGACTTAAGCCATTAAATTATATTAATTCATTAAGTTGATTTATCAAAAACCCTTTAGTATAGCCTATTTGTTAAAGATTTTGCCACGGGTAGATGCTCCAATTTCAACCATATCAAAGCCATAGTTGACTCCTTTAAGACTTCACATAACATCTTATCACTAAGACTCGAAAAAACAACACTGTGTGCTTTATCAAAGATCTTGGTCTTGTCCTCAAAGGATAAAGAACTTGGTAAGTTTACCCTTAAGAACTTCTTGAAGACCCTCTTAACTAGTGGTGCTATCATCTCCATTCTCCATAGTGCCAAATCATTCTTCTGATTGAATATCAACCTTTTTTAAATCCATCTACAGGCTCTCATAACAGTTTGTTGAGTGGATTTTACCTAGACAAGATCAATTAAATAAGCCCAAGAATTTAAATACAGCAAAAAATAAAGTACAATCACAACACCAAGATGTTTCGTGGTTTGATGAAGATCACCTATATCCACAAGAAAAAATCCACAATGCTCTACTAGTAATCAATGATATTGAACCCTAGTTTCTCTCTTTTGCACAAAATAGAAGGCTCTCTCTCACCCTTTCTTCGTGGCCAAACAAAAGAGTACTTATTTAGTTAGATTCACTCAAGAATTTCCTTTCTTTTTTTAGATTATTTCTTATAATGATTTTTCTACCAAGATCATGTATATTCCCTTTAGGATGGACGAAAGAAAACACATTTCTGCCTAAGATAACTCATTTATACCTACAATATTCTTGAACATAAGTTTGGTACAAGTCAATAACTAATGATAACAACTTCTAACTAAAAAGACAACCTAATCCCGTTGGCAGCAAACCATGTACATGTGCACAATGTGATGTAGAGTCCACACAAACGGACCAATAGCAATTTGTGTGCATTGCCTTACATCACCTAGAATTTTGCACAAGTGGACTTGTGTCCCTTTGTGAACAACTTTAAGTTCTTGCCTTGCACTATGTCTGTGTTCACAAATAGACCGATAGTATGCATAAATGGACCAAGTGTCTTTTGAACTTGATTTCTGTTGTCCTAATTGTTCAAGTATGCTAATTTACAGTCACTTTTCAATAGGTGGTTTGAAGAATTTACAGTCACTCATCATAGTATGCATTTGCTTGATCTTGTCTGTATGGCTTTCTCATTACTTAGAGATCAAAATCATAAATTAAATCTTGTAGCTAGAAAGCACCAAACAACACTAAATGTAGTGGACATCTGATGCAAGAATTGTGGGTGCTCAAAACAATATACCTTTCATGAATGATCAGTGTTTCTCTTTGTTTAGTTACTAAAATTGTGATGAACCAGAGGATGAAGATCTTTATTGGCGTTTACTGATGAAATCCAACTTGGAATAAAAAGACATGGTCAAGATGCAATGGAGTCAAAGCACAGAAAGATGGCAGATTTTGCTAGCTGGTAAGCATTGTATAGAAAATTCTCTTCATAGACTCTTCCTTAGAAGCTTTCATGATAGAGATGCGAAAAGATTCAGAGTGTTGTGAATGGCAAATTTTGCACTTGAATTGTAGAGTGCTCTTATAGCATACATGTGGGTTTATATATTGAAGGTTTTGTACACTAAGATGGTTTATAAGCTCGTAGGTTTATGTCGGATGTTAAGTTATTCCAGTGTTTTGAGAACCGGACACTAGCCGGTCCGACCACCAACTGGTGGCCTTTCCGGTCTTATGGCCCTTTTTGAACCATTCATCTAATGAACCGGTCTCGAACTGCTTAAACTAGCAATTGAACCAGTTCTTCAAGAGTCGGACAGTTTAACAACACCTCCCTTTTTAGCCTTTTTAGCAAAATGAGCTAAGTCGTCCTTCATTTCAATGCCCACTCTTTTATTTTGCAAAAAGTAGCCACTAGCTTTATGGCCCAATAACCACTTATGTTACAGTGAATGGGAAGGAATTACAAAGGTCTTCATTTCTCCTCTCATTTTCCATGTGGGATCAATGCAAAGGGATTTAAAGGAAAAATCAACTTTAATGTTGCAATAGGGGAGGTTGAATTGACAGGTTCATAATAGGATTATTGCTCCACTCTGCTACTTTTTTTGTGTCATAATTTAACAGGGAATAAATTACATAGGTTATGTAAAAAAATAATATATATATATATATAATACTATTTTTTTTCCATTTTCAATATATTTTCATATTTAAAATATTGTATATATTTTATTTAATAAAATTTAAAATATTAACACATTTATATGAAAATGAATAAGTAATATTATAAATATTATTAATATTTAAACCAGGCCAATGGCAATCCAATAAAGGGGACAAATGACGTGTCGGTGGACAACAATCTTGAACAGTACTCAACAGAGTCACCAAAAGGCCATGAAGATGGGAAAGATATGGAGAGGTTTGGTATTCAACAATGGGTTGCTGGTCTAGCGGAACATGACACTTTGTTTTTGGTGGGATGTTGCTTCTAATGGATCAAGTGCCACCACATGCTCATTACCGGAAGGAACCAATTACCTCTTGCAATCTCCCCATATCCGATGGATTTAAAATTCTGACCTTATGGCCTCCATGAACAAAGAAAGAAAAATACAAAAAAAAAAAAAAAACAGAGTATAACACAAGAAGAGCAAGCAAGCAAACAAGCCATTGAACTAGATCCTGTTTCATGAATTAATCAAAGGATCCGAAATAGATGGAAGAAACAGGGAGTAGTAACATGATTAATAAAAAAAAAATGGAGCTCAAAAACAAATCTATATGGCAATTATTTATCAAAGAAATCCAAGAAACTAGGAAAGAACCAAAACAGAGTAAGCATGAAAGTAAATTCAGATTCAACACAACTCAATACGCGATAAAATAAACTAACGATGCTCAAGTAGCAGGATGAGATGTTGATTTTCGTGCAACGATTCCTAGTGAAAAATTAAAGAAAAACGAACAGAAAACACACAAATTTAAACTGGTTCGACAGATTGCCGACGTCCATAAAAACAGGAAAGAAGACTTTTACTATATCACAAATTAGGATTACATAAAAAGGTATTTATACTAACTCTCAGGTAATGAAACTCCAAAAATACCCCTGAACCACACCCCCCAACCTATCATTCGCCCTTTTTCTCCATATGTCTTTCATTCAATATGAGTCACATACTACAACATGAGATGATAGAGACCAGTGATAATGAGGAAGAATGAATAAGAAATGTGCAAAGAAACCATACCTAAAGTGCTCCTCTGATCCTCCAAAGATCAGTAAGCTTTCCTCCTTCTTGCTACTCTCAGCTCACCTACTATAGCTCCTTTCCCTGCCTTCCCTCACTCTAAAACCCAAAATGTCCCTCTCTAGCTCTCTCTCAATTTCCTTTTTGTCTTTGCTTTTCTCTCGCTCACCTCTCTAAGAACGCAGAAAAATCAGTAGGTTCACTCCTCTGCTCACAACTCTCTCTTTTTCTCACAGTCCCAAAATGAGAATCTCCCATTTCCTCTCTCTAGCTGCACACTCTCTGGTTCCTCCCTAAAAAAATGGCTCCCTCTCATTTTTTCTCCTCTTCGTTTTTTTTTTCCTCCCCGTTTCTTGCCCCTCACGAAACTCCTGATGTCCCTCCAACAGTCTTTGCTACGTGTCTTCCTCTGGTTGCCTCTTCAGAAAATCACTGCCTCCATTAACAGACACGCTGCCACTTTCTAATACCCTCTTCAAACGACATGTGCTCCTAAAAAACTTCACCATCCGGCCAAAAGAAGTGGGAGCAATAGCAGTCCCCAAAATGGGGTCTACACAAGTGTAATTCCGCAACTAAAATTTTGTATGTCTGCGGCAGCTCATGGCTGCAACCATAAGGGTGTTAATATCCCACATTGTTAGGGCATATTACTGTCCGCAACTATAAGCTTCCATATGAATGCAAGCTTACCTTGCCCGCTGTTATAGGTGGTGAGTGGGGTTTGTAGCCTATGCAATGGCTGAAGGTTCAATTCTTTTCATTGGTAGCTAGGTTAATTGCACACTCATGTTACACTTTATTTTTGTTAAAAGTATAATGTCATGTTAAACGTATAACTTCCTAATATATTTTACATACTTGAAAATAATCCTTGGAATAACCATTCTTAGCAACATACAATAAACTTCTTACAAATAAACCATGTCATTATCAAGAGGCAAGTATTAAAACAATGCTCCATGGAGTTTAGTTTAAATTTAAAGACTCTTGCAGTATCTTTGTTTACAATTTCTAAGTTCCTAACCCACTCTCTGATTGCATCCCTAAAATTTCCATTGGGAGATTTAACCTACTGTAAGAACAAGAAAACTTTTAATCATTAATACAAGTTTAACAAAAAAACCCCAATTAATCTTAATGTAAAATTTATGCCAAGCCAAACATGTGTGATTCCAGAAGCAGCCAGTTCAGGAATGGAGTTGATGAGGAGTTGTACCATCCTCCTTTCTTTTTGGATGATTCCCAATTGAACCCCTGATCAGTATCCAGTCCAGTCCAGTGCATAGCATTGTATCCAGTACAAATTCACATACCTTTAGGGATCCAAGTCACTTTGTGTGGTCTTTCCAATAGTTTATGCACATCAAGATACAAAACCCCATTCCTTTTATGCACCCCCATTTCCCATGGCTCATGCCTGATATAAGCAGTGGCCAATATCTGCAAAATATTCTGCCCCACTTAAATGAAAAAATAAATAAATGCACAATGTTACATATACAATAGTTATCTCCAAAAAAACAGAAAGTCAAGAACCCATAAAAGAACCGATACATGATTTGGACAACCCTATTACACAATTTTATCCAGGCTAGGGAACACAACTAATTCTAAGACTTTAAAAACCATGTTTGAAGAAGATGAAACGTGGAAATAATCTATTTAAATTACTAAAGAGAATTTGAATAATAGTCAAGTTTATATGAAGAAATTAACAATTACCTTATTCAGTTTGTTATGGAAAGTTTGGAAAAAGAAAGAAAAAGGTTGAAGTGAGTAACATAATTAAACAAAAGCATTAATTGAACACATGAAAAGCAAGAAGCATCAAGGACCTCATACCACAAAATGAATATTTCCAACTGGGTCCTGATTCTGATGCCAGCCAAAAGGTCACCAAAACCCTCAAAACCCAAATCTAGTTTAGGGAAGAAGAAAAAAACACATAATTAGTAACTCGTACGTCTTTTGTTTCACAAGTTTCGCATTAGAATTTTGTCAAAATTTTTATTGTAATTTTTCCAACAAAGTGCACATTTTTTCTCGATAGAAGTATCATAACCTTCATTGAGATCAACTCCTAGTGTAAAGCTTTGAAATGCGTGTAGAGAGCTTACTAGAGGAGCCTTGATGAGGTAACTAAAGATGGTGGCAACTAGGTGGATGGAATGAAACTTGCCTTGCAAAATTAAACACCCTTTGAGTAAATGGATCATATCATATGAGGGTAAAAACCAAAGCAAGAGGGTCCCATAAGGATGTAGAAGAAAATAGTCCTCCCCTTCAATTTTGAGTTGGATATGGACACTGAGCTTAGCAAGAAGGACCAAATCTAAGATGATGGGAACCACCAAAAGCGATTCCCATGTACAATGATGTTACATCAAGAAATCACTGTACATACCTTTGTACAGTGATGTTACAACTTACCTCTCATATTTGAACATATGATCTCTTGATGTTCTCTAGGTTGTAGCAAGAAAATTGATGTTACATGTACAGTGAAAAGGTAAAATGATATTAATCTTATCCTTGACAAAAACTGATGGCTTGTATGTAGTTATACATACCTTTGAAGGGGATCCTTGATATTAGGACCCCATTTATCCACGTCACATACATTGGTCTCATTTTTCTCGTAGGTATTCTTAAATTCAAATTTAGCAAGTAATCATCAACGATATTCCATTCAGAATAAATAAATACAACTCAGAGAGTACAAGCGACCTTTCAAACCAAAATCTGTGAACCAAGTCTTAAACAACAGTTTCCTTTTGCTGATATAGCTAATTGGCTGGAGGTTTTTTCAGACAATCACCACTATTGTCTCAAGTTTGCCTAATCCACGACAACAAGCATGCAAAAATGCTCCTCAATCTTCAATTGCTCTTGAGAGATCTGATGCAATATCTCCTCCTTTCTCAAGTTGTTCATCATCTCTAAAGACTAGCAGTCCATAGGCAACCAAAGTTGTATAGAGATGATCTGTGAAATTCTTTCGAGTATCTTTACCTCTAAAACTCAAGAATACATTATAACTACTATGGATGCAAGTAAAAGTAAAAGAAGAGGCTCTTTGAGTGGTAGATGAAGTCATTTGTGAATTGATGGTGTGAAAATTACAGGAGTTTGGAGAACAAGAGAGGGTCTTTGGATGCTCATTGAGTAGCTCTTGGCCTTTAGCAATTTTGAAGTTTTCTATGCAACTTCAAAGAAGAAAGGGCGAAACCTCAAAAGTGAAAACAGGTTAGCTGGCTGAAATGCTTTATTGCGTTTGTGGAGCTAGCATTGCTGCCAATATTCTCAATTCTTTTTCTTTTGAGTCTTTTTGACATCGAATGGTAGCTGGAATGTCCTATTTGTGGGGCTAGCATTGCTGCCCCTATTAGTAATTGTACCTTTCTTTTATAATTCCTATAGTATTCAATGATTTTTTTTTTCTTTAAGTATATATATACTTATCTTTACCTATTATTATCTATCACAGCAATTTTTTTTTAAAAAAAAAATTAAAATATGACACTTTAAAAAATATTTTTTATAATACCAGACTATATGCCACAAATAGGATGAATGTGGAAAACATTTGTTCAAGAGACCTTTTTTTTTTTAAAAAAAAAAGGTAAAATAGTTTATTTGGCTAGAAAATAAATCTAAAAACATCTTTGTAAAAGCCATTTTCCAAGGGAAAAAAAAACCCTAATTAACATTTATATTTATAAATAATAAAATAAAAAATAATTCATTTAAAATCAAACTTATATTCATAAATTTGAATTTTAGTGGGACATTATTTATGAATACCTTTTCTAAAATACCCATTTCACTTTAATCTTACTTCTTAATTATTTATTTTGAGAATAAATAAAATTCTAGTTTTCTTAGGAGGATTGATTGCAATGTCATAAGTTTGAAAAAAAAATGAAATCATTATAGATTTTATTTGATTTGAGTTTCAAAATTTTATTTGAATGAAAAAACATTAAAAAAAAAAAACTTTTTAGGTCACATCAGTTCTTGGCTATATAAAATTTTTATATAATATTAAATTATATATTTACATGAATTATTTTCATAATAAATTTGAATAATTTTTTTTAAAATAATGCTTTAATTAATTTTAGATTTTATCTTAAAAATCAATTAATTTATTTATTTTTTTAATTTTTTCATAACAACACTAAAAATAAATGGTAATGTTAAAACCCATAAAATTCATGCATGAATTAGGCACAAAACATCTCATAAAAAGATGTTTAGGAGTCAGCACATTGTCCAAATTCCAGCATCAAGAAAGATGAAATTTTAAAAAGTAGTATCTCTATAGAAAACATTTTTAATATTAAAATATAAATATAAATATAAATATAAATATAAAAGAGGATTCCTCACGTGACCAAAACGACTGTATTTTTGGACCAACCGTATTTTTGAAATATTTTTTAATGTACGTATACAATTGTCAAAATTCTCTATCGCCCATTGACTGGTTCATATTGAGAATAGAAAAAGATAATATAAGTTTCATGAGAGGGGTAAAGGAAATCTGAATCCAGCAGAGAGAAGGAAAAGAGTACTCGATTTCCATGAACTCTATGGCAAGGAAAGATGCTATGCAAAGTTTGAATTCTTAAAATCCTTTCACATTTTGCGGTTGCATCGTGACTCTCGTTCTCGATGATATTAGATTTCACAGCTATCATTGATTTGTCTCTTTCTCCACTTTTTTAGTTTGCAAATTATTTTGTTTTCCCCTTTTCTTAGTCACCAACCAAACACTTTTGCCATTGGTGTTGTGTCATTTTAGTGGCTTTGGTGGTGTCGCATCGTTCTCTCCTACCATCCAGGTCCAAACTTCACTCCAGGGGGCAATGCTCTAAAACTAGGTATCTGTGGAGATCAAAATTTGAAGGAAAATCAGTAACCCTTAAATTTATTTATTGATCGATGAAGAACACATCTATGAAATCTACATTGATTTCACACCTCTCACTAATCATATTCCAACTGATCAAATAATTGATCCTCACAAATAAAAAAGAAATTCCTGAATTACATGGGCATAACTGAATACATCCCTCGCATGTTTTCTGGGTAATGAATTGACTGTAACAAGGAGCCTTGCTTGGAAGATCAAATCTATAATTATGAGGATCATCGAGCAAGTATTATACCACATAATCACATTGCCAGAGGTTACATTCTTCCAACAGTTAGCCAAGGCACTAGCAGCATGACCATTTCCATGTTCTTATTTGAAATGTGGTGAAGTACACATACATATATAAACATATATATATAAACAAGAACTCAGAAAGAATTCATGTGGTATCAGTACTCTAAATTTCTTTTCCTTTTTATTTTCCCATTCTAGTTCCTAGGAAGCAAAGAGAGTTGCCTAATGAGCTTACATTGCAATATTAGATGTAAACAAGAAGAACCAAAATGAACATTATGATAACAGGATTAATAAAAATGTATTTACCTTTTATTTTGCTAAATCATTGATTTGATCTTGAGAATTCTTTTTCTCCCTGATTATGCATATTAATTTCTAGGGAAGTACACATTCTTCTCTATCGTGGACCTTTTCATATCACTGCAATCCGCATAAAAATGAAAGAAATTCGTTTGAGATTATATTTAAATATGGATTATACTTGGGAAGAATCCAAACAATAATGGAGCTACATAGATACACGTTATTAACAGGCAGTATGAAACGCATAATGGAGCTTGATTGAATTAACTAAGGTCCTTATCCAAAAAACCACTTAAGCAAAAAAGTCATGCAAACTCTATCTAAGGTTAAATATTTTAAATAAACCTTTACCATAGATTAAGATCCTTAATTCATAGACTAAAATCCAAATTAAAAAAAAAAACAAAAAAAACAAAAAACCTCCAATAATTGGACTGCATTTGTAAAACATTTATGCCTCTTCATCAATGAAGATCGTCCCATTATATGATAAATTTTCTAGGATTTGACTCACAGATATAGAAACAGATAAAGCAAATTCACCCTAGATTAATCATTTCAAATAATTTATGATTCAAAATTAACAAGAACTAGAATCTCAATATACTTAAATTTTAATTTCTCATATTAAAAATCAAAATGAACTTTTAATTCAAATTATTAAATTAGTGTTTCAAACTTCCATATTGTAATTAAATTCTAATGATTTAATAATTCAAAATATCATTTTTTTTTAACCTTTAAAATGTGTTTAATAATTCTATAAAAAATATATAATTCATGAGGCTAACAAAGAATCAACATTTACATACTATTCACCCCAAATAATTAAATCTCCTAACATAATAGCGAATCTAGGAAGTAGATCTCATAAAATCAAGTTAATAATTTAAGAACAAATTAATATACAACTCTCTTCATCTAAGCTAAATAATCTGAAATAATTCAAGAAATATGCTGATTAATTAATCCAAAACTCCTAAATCTAGTTGAAAATTTTGCTAACCATAAATCATTATAATTGCTAAATATATGATTGAATATACTTAGGTTTCAAAATACTTACCTTTTATTAACTCAACTTGGTGCACTAAGAAATCAAATTTTCTCCTTTTACTCATGAAGTTTATGAGTCAACTTTGAAGATGGAAAAAAAAAAAAAAAAGATTTCACTTTATAAAATTGAGTGGGAGATTGATGATTTGTAACACAGGCAATACCTCCAAGAGTTGCAAAAAGCTCACATAGAAGGTGCTTGATATGGATTTTCTACTTAAGTCAGCAAGTTGGAGGAAAAGTAGAACATGGAGAAGAGAAATTTTTTGTGTACCTTGTAATTCTAATGGAGCACTCAATTTATAATGGATAAGTTCATTTGAAGATTGGGATGATGCCTAGGGTTGGAATTATGAGAAGATTATGATAACCCTTATCCCATGTTATCCTTATCACTCTTAGGATTTTATAGTAGGTAAGCCTTATCTAAAAGGAATTTTGGAAATATTGTGATCCTTTAAAGGGAAAAGGGCCTTGGTGGGACTTAATTGGAGTGACTAAACCAAAAGAACAACATAAAGATGCAGATTTAGGCAATTTGGCCTTAATGATTGCCATGAATCATCCTCACCCTAGCAGCTCAGACCTAGATTGAGATAAGCAAGCTTGAGTTAGTTCACATGAGCATAGCCTAACTTAATTAGGCATATCTAAGCTAGTTGTGTATGGGCCCCACTCAACCTTCTTAAGGAAGCCTTGAAAAGGCTTAGAATGGCACGATGACACGGGCTTAGGTGAATATATAGGCCACTTGGACCTTTCTTAACTTAGGCCTACCTAAGCATATCTGAGTAGGTAGGCGGCTAGAGTTGAATTTTGTAGACAAGATGCCATAGGCTCAAGCTCATATTATTTGTGGTACTTATTATTGACTAAATTATATTTTAATTAAATTAATTATATTCTATGGGTTAAGCTACTTAACTTTCACAAGGTTTCACCATAACATATCAATACTTAATTCTTGGGTTTTATTTGGGCTTTTTGATTAATTAAAACCCATCTTATGGCTAATTAATGAAATAGGACCAATGAGCTAGATTAAGTGACCTTAGTCCATATTTTGGGCCCCAGCCACTTGTCCATTTCTAGCCTATATAAAAGCTTTTAGAGTTTAGGGTTAGGCTAAGTCTTAATCTCACATCTTCTAAAAGAATTGTAGTCTCCATCTTCCTTATAAGAGTTAATATCCAAATAGGAGTCATTAGGTAGAAGACATACAAGAGGTCTTCAAGAGCTTCATGAAATTGAAGAGAAATAGTGTGCGGGAACATCCAAATTCAATGGTATGGTTTATGAAACTTAAAGATCCTATTTTTGAATCGTTATTACTTTCACTTTGCTAGGTTTGAGATGCCAACAAGGCCAATTTGGAATCTGTGATGCCAACAAAACTTCCTAGCAACCTTAAGTTTGAGAGTCATTTTGTAGGGGCAAAGGCTGCATTGGACATGTAGCTCTTCCAATCACAAAGAGGAATTGAATTCTATCAAAGATAGGGTTGGGTTTGTTACTTTAAGTTCTACTAATCTATATTTTTTCTTCTGGTGTTTTCCAATGGTCTCTCCTTTCATTACTTTTCTTATGTTTTTGTATTTTAGATTATTCTCATTTATAGTAATTAAGAAAAATAATTACATTTATCTTTTATGTATTTCTTAGCTAAAAATAAAAAAGAAACATAGAAAAAATTTTCATACAATTTTGAAGAGAAAAATGAACATTAAAATGTACCTTTTGGTATTTGACCTCAAAACAAAAACTGTCATATGCTTGAAAGCCATTCTCATCATTTTCTCATGGCATTTATTAGTTTTTCTAAAAACAATTTATATTGAACTAAGAAATGGAAAAAATGAAATGCATTTTCATCATCTATAGTAACATTTCACAGAAGTTGTGTGCTATTAAAACCATTTAGTCATTAATGTCTACTAGAAAAAAGGAACTTCAAGATGCTTCTAGATAAAATTTGAAAACTTTACTCTTACCATCTTCTTGCCATATGAGGCATTTTCAATTTTTATGATCATATCTTCACCATTGAATAAATTAAATTCAACTACAAGGCCCATTATTCACTAGTTGTTGATTTGAACCCTCCTTATCTGTTGGGATGAGCCCTCTTCACACCATCTTTCCTATTGATCCATTGGAAATACGGCTTCAGCTTCCATTCTTCTCAAGGCCAAAGATGCTTCTGCGTCTAATCAATCGTCTAATGCTTTCCTTTCTTATCCACTACAATGTTGAAAAAAAGAAAAAAAGAAAAAACATGTAGATACTAATATAGTTTCTGAATAATACAAAATCAGTTGTTATTTAGGGAAACTGATCATATTTGGGTGTTACATAACTATAACTTAAGTTTTTCATTTTGACTAGAGATTTTTAGGAACTGAAAAGTTGGGTATAATATGTATTATCAAATTAACATAGGAACTTAAAAATTAAAATTATAACTAACAGTTAAAAAGGCTTTGATTTGTGCTCAATGTTTGTATAAAAAGTTGATTAAAGACATGTTTTTGAGTATATGAATACAAATCAATGCTTTTACCTTGAATTTGTGCTAGGGATAGCAACAAGGTGAGTTCAAATGAGTCACCTTCCACATCCTAAACCCATTCCATCTACACAAAGTAATTCCTATCGCCACCCTAAAAAAAAAAATAAAATAAACAGGGCAAAATGAGGCAGGTATGAGAATTTCCCATACTCGTCCTACCCCATTTGATTTTTATTTTTATTTTTAAATTACATTAAAATTAATATAATTTTATAAATAAGTAAATATTATGATTTTTGTAACTTATTTTATTAATAAGTAATTTTTTTTGTTTTATATGTATTAAAATAGGAAAATAAAAAAAATAATTAAATTATTTTTAAATTAGTTATATATAATTAGGACAAGACAATAATCAAACCTGCCCTAAACCCATCCCTAGTTTAAAGAAAAATCTCAAACTCACCCCTAACCCTTTTATCTTAATTCCAAACCCATCCCATTAGAGGTAGGGTAGGGTGAGGTTAGTACTCGAAGAAATCTACCTTATTGTCATCGATAATTTAGTGGACAAATCAATGTTTTTGGCTTCAATTTATGCTAAGGCACAATTTAGTGGACTAATTCTTTATTTTAAAGAAAATGCAGAAATAAAGAGGAGAAAGATAACTAAGAAAGTGTTGAAGGAAAGATGACTTAACATGATTACAAAGAGTGTGGTTAAGTATTAATGAAGGAAAAATTATAGTATGAAAGGATCATGACATAATCTTGCGATTTTTGAAGATTAGAAGTGTACTTTAAGTGCAAGAGGACATCTTAGTTTGATATTAGAAAAGCTATGAGGAATTAGTAAATCAAAATTTCCATATGTGGTTATGAAGACAAAATGCCACATTGAATTTTGATGTGTTACAAGCATAGAATCAAAATGTGGATATGGAAATCTAGAAAGATAGTATCTAAATTGAAATTTTGATGCGACCATATGTATACATCAAAATTTTTATGTGGTGGAGAATGAAGTAGGAGCTCACATCAAAATTTCAATGATCAAATTAATGAGAGGGTTAATATATTGAATTTTTGATTTGTGGTTCATGTTAAATAGATTTCCATTATAAATGATCCTTTTTTATTCAAGGTGAACTTTAGGTGAGGTAAAAGGCTTGTAATAGTTACTTTTACACTTGTTTTAATGATAAGGCATGATGAGATGTTGCCACATAGCTTATAACTTTATTGAGAATCTTCTAAACATTTTTGTAATTCATATTTTAAATTTAGTTTAGAGCTTTTTGTATTTTTCTTTTCCATCCACTCTATTTTCTTGCACTTTCTTGGCTATAAAACATGGGAACCAAGGTTGAATTTCTTATGATTAGTGGCTAGATCTTTATATATCTAGAGAATGAATGCATTTAAGGGAGAATTTCAATGATGAGTATATCTCTTGTTATAAATTCTATCTCTATTCTCCAAATTCTTGGATCTCAATTATCAATGCGACAAAATTCTCTTTGGATCTATCAAGACATGATATCTTTGATGCTTAAATTGGCTCACTGATTTATTAATCATAGACTTTGATTAAGGATGTGCAAAATCTTATATTACATCTTGAGATGAATTTGGACTTAGAAGTTGCAAAGACATAAATTTGAAAGAGATATATAGATCATCTTGAAGAATGCCAAGATTCTATTCTTAGTAGAAATTTGATCTTAGATGTGTGGCCTTTTATGAACAATTTCACCATCTTGTTATTTACTTTACACTTCTTACTCCATTTTTCTTTAGAATTTTATCTCAAAAATCACATTACTTCTAATTTGTAATAAGTTAGAGTCTAAATATGTAAATGAGATAGTTTAACTTCAATTCTATTGACTTGTTCACATGAGTCCCCATGGATCGATAATTGAAAAGATGTACCATATAACTTCTCATTTTAAATTGTTTTGGTTGGGACAAAAGATTAGTGCAATATAGTTTTGTAAATTTGGGATTGTTGGACATTAAACAACTATCATGACTAGACTTATATCTACAAATTTTACAATATATTCATTAGAATGTTAATGGAATTTAATGCTATGGTAATAATCACTAATATTATTAAATGTTTATCCTAAATATATTCTTATATGCAAATATGTAGGACCTGTTGAATACTCAATGGTTGCCATCTAATTTTTCTTACTATTCACAACCCAAGGTTCTATTCTATTATCAATCTAATCACTGATTACATTTTTTTCCCTTTTTTATCCATGAATATATATCTTTACTTATATGACTTAGACATCTCATATTTCTCAATAAAGTGATTCAATTGATAGGATTTGGTATGATACTTATGAGATCGATAATATTGATGACATTGATATTCAAATATTTCTTCTTAGAACATATTAATTTGACCCCACATTTGCATATATTTCGTAATGTTGTGTAACTAAAATAAGTGTCTCATAAAAATTAAAAATAAATGAATAAAAGTTTTCATATATGTATACTATGTATTTCTTAGACAAATTTTTTCCCATATAATTAGATCTATAGAAACAACTATTTTTTGGGGAAAATGCCGCCAACTAAGGAAAAATGAAAAGCAGGTATTCAAATGAAGTTATAGTTGGCAAAAAGATTAAATTATATGTCCTAAGAATGAACAAAAGCAACAAAATCTATACTTAGCATATAAGGAGTCAAGAATATGTTAGTTTAAGTGAATAAACAAATCTAAATATAATAGCTACCTAAAAAATTTATGGTGACCTTAAAATTTTTAGTGCCTAATATATTAAGTAAATATAGTAAAATAAAGATCAAAAGCCTCATCAACATTGCTGGTGATAATATGTGGATGGTCCATAAATTTGAGAAATGCATAAATGTAAGTATTTAACAAGTTGGATCTTAGTATGCTATTGGTAGCACAACCATGGCATCATAATAGGCTATGCTTCCATTATTTGCATCAACTATATCCTATGGTATGTTTTGAAAGTTGGTGTTTGATAAGAAACCAAATGTAGAATGATACTTAGATCCCTAGTAGTAGAGCCCTTGAGGCCTAGCTCAAGTTTGGGAGTTCTAGGTTCAAGTCCCCATAGGGATAAAAAATTACCTATAAAAAGAAAAAAAAAAAAAAAAAAAGATCCCCATAAGTGGCTTCATATGGTCTAGTGCTCAAGTTATAAAAGGATTTTGGTTTTATTTTAGCAATGAAGTGGCATGTAAATCAATCAAAAGTGGAGTCAAATGAGGAAAGAGAACTGGATAAGAATGCAATGGACATCCAAATCTAGCATAGGTGGATTTTTATCGAAAATTTCCTATAGTCTCATTGTGAATCTAAGACAAATACCTCTCATGCATTGTGGATCAAACTAAACTATTAGGCTTGATTTGTGTTTTTTCTCATCACAAATCTAGTGCTGGTGGATTTTTGTCATTGTGATGAACTCACACCACCATCTAGTTGTGGATAATTTCTAAGATGAATACACCCCTAATTCATTGTGCATCAAACAAAACTATTGGGCTTGTTTGGTATTTTTTTTCTCATCATAAATCCATTCTTAGAGCCCTACAAAGAGTTTAGGTATGAGATAGACATTTGAGCAGTAACAAAAAATTGAATCTATTGTATTTATCCATGGACTAAATTGGTTGTGGACTACTATATGAATATAGAAATAAAGCTATTAAACTTTGACAAGTTACTTTCTCTTAGAAAACAAGTCAAAACTATCAAATTTGAGGGTAAGTCTATCTAATGTAAGACATGAGCTGATGAGTTTCACTTTTATTCTCTATATAAGAGAATAGTGGAAGACAATTTGAAGATTTTGGAAATCTCTCTACCTCCTCTCTTTTTCATAAACCCTAGCATCCTAAGTACTTTTTTATGCACTCATGGAATTGAAAAAACCCTTCAAGAAAACCTTAGTTCTCTTGTATTGAATAATTGAGGAGAACTAATTAACATCCCCTAGTGCACTAAGATCTTGAAGAATGTACATTGTTTAAAAAACTTTTGAAGTTGAAACTAGGGGCATAAAAAGGTGTGATTTGATTGAATTTTGGAAAAGAATTTATCAAAACCGACATGGTTTATTTGAATCAAAACAAAACCAACCATTTAGTGATGAAAAATTGAGTCAAACCAAGATTGTTTAATGTTGATTTGGTTTAGTTAAATGATCTGTTGGACTCAAATTAATTTAGATTTTAAATCCAATTGGTTTAGTTTTTATCAATTTGGAGATAATAAAACAAAAAATCAAATCAATTAAGACAATTTTTAAAATTCCCAAATCGAACCGATCTTAATGGTTTTTTAAAACCAAACCAATTTGCTTTATTTTGGTTGGTTTGGATCAATTTTATTGGTTTTCGCTTGCATCCTTGGTTGAAACATTTCATAGATCATGAGAGATTGAAGTTCAAAGTGAGCTACAAATCTTCATCACATTCAAAGACCATAAGGTAACATCTAAATAGTTGTTTAGATATTTACTTGAGTTGAGCTTTCTTGGTTGTTTTTCTTCATGCAAGTCATAAGAAGAGAATCTAAAACTTTTGTTCTACATCTATTCAAATAAAAAGAAAGATTTTGTTTTTATAAAAATTTGTTTTTCCAAAAACCCAAACAACATATGTTTCGAAATCAAAGTTCCTAGTTTTAAAATTGAAAGCTTTAATTTTCTTTGGAAATTTTAACAATCCTAAGGACATAAGGCTTCTATTTAGGGTCCAGTTTTCCATACTATAGTTTAGTCAATTCCTTCCTTCTACCCCATTCTGATTCTGTGCTTGAACTATATTTAGGGGAGTATTCAAATAACTGTGAGTTGGGTGGAAACCCTGACTATGAGTTTTATGTGCGTACTCTTATCATGTGAATGCTTTTATACTTATTTACCATATAAGTGATCCCTTCCCTACGTCTATATAACTAATGACTTAGGGAAACATGAGATATATACAACTAATTTAATTTTTGTCAAGCAAAACCTAGCTTTTAGAAAGCTTCAAGTTGAGGATGAGCAGTACCATAAAAAGCCCCTAAAACTATTGTGTCTTTGCCTCTAGACATAGAATCCATTTGTCTTTTCTTCTACTAGACATAATTTAAAACTTGGGTTGTATTAGAGACATAAGGCTTAATCTCATAGTCTTTTTGTTTTCATTAGTTTGGAACTTTTTTGTTGTTTTCTAAACTTTCTTTCCATTATTTGTCATATTTTATTAAATATTTGATGTTGAGCTGGTGGCTACACAATTGGTCTCAGTCTCATGTGAGCCCATTATCTCTGTAGCCCATCCTCAAGGTTAGGGTTGCCACAATTGAACCTTGTTAAAAATAAATCCTTTTGGTGACCCAAGTCCATTTACGGTTAATCAACAAGTTATATTAGTATGCTATGTTAATTAACAAGTTAACACTCACTTGCCATTTGGTATGTTGTGTGGGATATTTAGACTATCTTTGGAAAATATTAGAACCTAGCTAATGTAAATGAAATACATGGTCAAATTAATGATGCTATAAAGAAATTGTTCCCCAACCCCCTCCCCACCCCCAAAATAATAATAATAATAATAATAATTGTAAGTAGATCAATGAGTTAATTGGATTAGTCCGAGTAAAAATGTCTTACAAACTAGTAAATATAAGACATAAAAACTTAGTAAAAAGAAATTGGCCTTTCTATAATTTTAGTATATGCTAATAAAATTAAATGTAAAATACATACCTTCTTCCGACTCCACTCATCCTATTGTACTTTCCAAAAAAGCAAACCTAAACAATGAAAAAAAAAGAATATGTTTTATCTTATTTAGGATAACAATGATTTGTAGCATCACCATATTGAAGGAATTACTTAATTTCTTAGGATGATTGACATAATTGCTTTTGTCTCCATACCTCTTCTTGATGAACAAATGGTTATGTCTTTTATCTTGTTATACTAGTATCATTATACTCCTTTTACATCATACTTCTATAGCATGAAGTAAATTGTCTTATTCAACTACTTGTTCCTTACACTAAAAGGGAAAACATACCACCTTATCAAATGCAGAGAGTGATGAATTATGAAATATAAAATTTTTTTATGCATTGAAGAAGAAATGACAATAGACTCAACTTGATAAGGTCCTTCTTCCACGTAACAATTCAAATAAGTCATCTAGCCTAGAAGCACTAATATCATCTTCTAGCAAAGTACATATTTCCTCTAGTGCATCACAACCCCAAAGATAAATGTAGACTAGATATTAGAGTTCATGAAATAAAATAAAAAATGATAAATGTCTCATCATTTCTAAAAGTAGAATTTGAAAGGAAAAGAGCCCATACCTCTAGATGAAGGTGACATGTTCTTATCCTTAGTGTTTCTAAACAAGATGCTATACATGAGAGAATTATCACCTAAAACACTAACACAAAGAAGAGTCAAATTTTGAAATGAAAATTTTATCAACAACCATAATTTCACTTTCATTATCATATTGAAGGGACTTTTGAATATATATCAAAATCATAACATCAAATCTTGTATCAATGTGTAAAAAAGGTTGAGAAAATGACACATCCATCTCCCTAACCCTCTCAAAGGTTAAAGGACTTAATCATATCCAAATGGAAGATATAACAAATAGTTGTCCCAAGCACATCAAATAGGCATGTCACTTGGAAACCCTAGGATTTTGCTTTGGAAAATCTACTAAAATTTATAAGGCCCAAAACATATTGAGAACTTTCAAACTTTATTTTAAGAAGAATTTTTTGGATTCAGGAAATAAAGGTAAAAATAGTCAATTTGAGCTTTTGATTAATCAAAGCTTAGTCTTGACTAGTGAATTTGTTATTATATCTTCAACAAAACCCAAATGCTCGATTAATCAAGGATGAAACTTCTTGCTTGATTGATATGCATTTCTTCATAATCAATATGTAAGTTTCAGAATACCATTTAAAAAAGCCCTATTTCCAAATTAAGAGTTCATTTTAAGGCTGCTTTCTATTAGTCTGAACTTCCTTAAAAACTAAAAAGAAGAAATAGTAAACGCTTTCAAAGGAATATTTTGGGAAGATCAAGTACATCTATGTTTAAATCTCTTACCCTTATTTCTTAAACTGAGTCATCACATTAAAGAATGCCTCCCAAGTGGCTAGGCTTCACTAAGGAATATGGGGGCAAGTCTTGGGGGCTCCCTTTTTTCGGCTCTGCCCTTGTAGGATAACACTTTCCCACCACCAGACCAAACCCAAGGCCACTTAGGGTCTGGACTTCATCCCCATCTATTAAAAAAAACTAGAATCTTGCTGCTACATTGTCCCACCTCAAATATGATCTAGGTTATGCCAAGATGCATGGACCTAGGCCATTCCCTTTTTTATTCACCACAGGCACATCACACAAAAAAAATTATAAGAAAAAAAGAAAAGCAATTTTAGAGATATGTCAGGCCCTATGTTCCTAAACAATGATATTTGCAAATTGCATGTGGAAGAAAATCAAAGAAAATTAAGCACATCAAAAACAAATCCACTAAAAAAAAGAAAGAAAGAAATGAAATCCCGTTAAAACCAAATTTACCAAAAATAAAAGAACTCAAATCTCGTAAAAGGTTAAGAACTTCAAGCTATCAAGATCAGTCAAATCTAGATGAGGAAATATATCAAAGAAAGCAACCATGCAAAAATGGAAATGAATTAAAGCATGGAAAATAGAAAATTCCACTACATAATGGATAAAAAAGCCAACATCAACAAAATCATGATATCGAAACCTCTAAAGCCGAAAGAAAATATATTTTGCAAAAAAAAAAAAAAGGAAAAGATTGTGAGAATACCAGGTCTGGCTGTTCTTCGAATGTCCAGCAAAGCAGTGAATCCTCCTAAAGATGAAGGGTGTAGAGGGAGAAACGAGGAGTTTTTCGAGAAAGGGAGAAAGTGAATCGCGACTCAAGAGATCAAATCAATGGCGGCAGAGGCTGGCTACGGAGGGATAACACATTTGGGAAATTAAGGGTTAGTGATTTGGGAGACAAATGGGTGTGGTTATGGAAAGAACCGAGTGTAGAACACGTCTTTGGAGGTTAGATCCACGTAAGAGATGCGCCCACATGTCCAATCCACTGTCAGATTTAAAATTTCAAGCTCCTACTATGCTGATATTATTTTGGTGGGTTGATATCTCTCTAATTTGGTAGGTATGTGCACAAAAAATAAATAAAGACAAATACCACCTTAAACCATACATTTAATTATCTTCTTTATGGGAATCAGAATATTGAATGTGAAACGAGCACAATCTCTAGTCTAAGAAAATAGTCCATGAATTTTCCTCATGTATTTCTCTTCAAAAGTTATGAAGTTATATTAAGAGTTCATTTATTTGGAGGATGTTATAAGTGCAATCTCCATTTTATTACCCTTTTTTTTTATGAGAGCTTGAAGAGTTTGATCTCAAATAAAGATTTTTGATGATGTGATTTTACGGGCACTTAGCTTGGACATTTGTTTTGAATCTTGAATTGACTTAAGTTTTGGTTTGAATCGAGCTTTGATTTGACCTATGTTTGATTGCAACTTGGGCCTTAATATGACTTAAACCTTGATTTATACAACATTGATTGAGAGATTTTTTTTTTTTGGTAGATTTGAAGATGAAGCTTGAAAGTTAGAAAATTTTAAAGATTTTTATATTTCAAAGGAACTTTGAAGAAATTGAAGATAATTTGAAGAAACTTTCGAGATAATTGAAAGATGATTTGAAGTCGTTTTTAAAGATACGAAGATGTTCTTAATCTACTTTCAAAAGTTTCTCTTCAACTCTAACTTAGGTCTTATAAATTGTCTTCTAAAACATGCTATAAATTAATAAGGATGCAAAAAGATGCAAAGGATTAGATATAATATGATTTAGGTGTCATTCTCCTTAAGGGCGATCACAATCATAATAATAGTCCAAACGTTTTGTTATAACTATGATGGCCACACTTGCTTATATGATAAGTAGTGATGGGACATAACAATTGATATGTTTAATACTTATTAATTTACATCCTATCACTAGTGCCACCTAAATAAATAAATAAATTGTAATAAAAGGAATATAGGAGGTGGCTAGTCCCAAAAAATGAAGTAAAATAAATAATTAAATGTAACAATTTTTTAATCCAAATTAGTGCTAGCCACCAAGGAAGCCGGTGAACAGGTGGCAAATGATCCATTTTTATCTCAATACTACCAGAGCCAAATGATATCCTCCTCTACCTCAGTATTTTTGCCTTGAAAAACTAACTGCAACCTTCTCCCTTTGAAGAAATTAAACACAGGTATGGGGTGCATTTCCTTGGTTTTTGTTTTTTTCTTTTTTTTTCTAATTCAATTTCCTCCCCTTCAGATTTTTTATTATTCACAATCCAATTTGAAGAATTGGGTCTTTTATTTGGCATATGGAATTTGGAAGACCCACTTAAATACATCGATTTGAGTCGCAACATCTTGTTTTTTCATCACAGATCCACCAGGTTGGGGAACGCATTTGAGATAAGTATTTTAGAATCATTTGGAAAGCATTGGAATAGAATGATCCATTTACATCAAATTGCAGGATCATTCTGCAATTGAGACATTGAATGATCTTCTTCGGCAGAATTTTATGAAATGATGCTACTTCTGTTTTCTTTTTCTTTCTGATTAAAATTTCTCAAAAATATATCCTGAATTATACAGAAGTAATTAAGTGATATATCTCTCTATATATGGGATTGAAAAGTGCTTAGTCTTGTATTTTAGGTAGCATATTTTCCATGGATTCCATGAAAGGACAAGGAGGCATCCAGATGCTGCTGACTGCAGAGCAGGAGGCCCGACGGATTATTTCCAATGCTAAAAACTGTAAAACCCCAATCCTTACATATCTCTTTCCAAAATTACAGTACTCGTAATCCGAAATGATGCTATGATTGAACAATGTGTTTCAGTAAAGTTGACGAGGTTGAAACAAGCTAAAGAAGAAGCTGAGAGGGAAGTGAAACTCTACCACTCCAATATGGAAGCTGCCTACCAGAAGAAAATTTCTGAGGTATCAGCACAAATATTGTCATTGCCAAAGGTTTTAGAATGACAAGGTCTCACTTCACTTTTGATTTATATAGACGAGTGGGAGCAGTGGGTCAAATGTAAAACGGCTTGATGAAGAAACTGCAATGAGGATTCAAAGCTTGAAAGAGTCTGCTTCTAGGGTTTCATCAGATGTTGTTGCCATGCTCATCAAGCATGTCACAGCGGTGGAAGCTTGATATGTGGTGGTCAGTACAACTACTTCATCAGTTACATCGATTAAAGCTCGATCTACTTTAGGCCTAGGGCTTCTACTTTTATGGTCTTTTCTAAAATTGTAGAAACCCCGAGCTCCATTTGGATCAGGGAAGTAGCCGATAAATGTTATTAACTTCACGATCCTGATTTAAATAACCACTTTTCTCTATGTTATTCTTTCTTATTTATTTTTAGGTTCTCAGTTGCAGAGGACGAGGCATATGAAAAATGAAAATTGCAATAAAGGAAGAATGAGAGATGAGAGTTATGGAATAAGCTGCCAGCCTTCTCCAGACAGATTTTTTAAATTAATTCATGTAGTCACCTTGATGAGTTGATTACTTAATATAAATTCCATGGAGAGCGAAGTAGCAGATGAGTTGTTGCAATTTGAATGATTTGTAACAACTGTCACGTGATTTCTTTGAGGGATCGATTAGAAAATCTCATAAGACTGGACGTTACAAATTTTGAAAATTTATGTGTGGACAGATTAAATAGAGGCTAAAAGAACTTAATTTTCTTTATTTAATTTGTTATATTCTCTCTCTAGATAAATACAGATCATATCAAGTGATTCTTTAGTTAATTTCTTTGATAGCCTTGAGAACATAAGGTGTAATTTTTATTATTTTTTAACAAAATTAATGACATGAATTGATTCCCCTACATTTCTTTAGGGAAGCTTTTTACTCACTATATATTATTTTTTATCTAAGAATTGGATAGATAATGTTGTTTATCCTATGTTAGCTTCACTTAATCCTTAGAATGGAGGAATGAGACCAAACTGATTAATATTGGAAAATATAAGGCCTGTTTATTACATGTTCAATTATATATATTTATTTTTAATAAAATAAATCAATATTTATGCTTTTATAAGATATTAATATCCATATTTTTATAATTAATATTCATAAAAAAATATATAAGTTATGATTTTAATTATAATATTACTATTCATATTTTATTAAAATTACTTATTTTTAATTTATTTATAGTCACAAAATTATTTTTATTTTTAATAAGACTTGAATTAAATCTAATTTATGTTATATAAATAAATTTATAATTTTTTTTACAAAATTAAAATTAAAAAAATTATTTTTAAAAATAGCTTATTAAAAAAAGTTTTGGGTTTTCAAAAATTTTTGAAATGTATTTTTAAAAATAACTTGCACTAATAAATCAAAATGCCTTCTATTAGAGAGGAATAAAATTTTTATTTATAAGTGAGATTTCATTTCCTTTGAAATCATTCTGGACTTCATTCTCATTAATATTTAAGTTATCCAAATATAGGAATGAATGAGAAAATGAATGAGATGTTCATTCTTACTCCTCATCCTCGCATACCAAACATGGCCTAATAGAAATTATTTATCCGTGCGTTAGAGTTCAAAAGTATAGATTAAACTCGAACAAATTATTTGCATTGTTATTTTAGTATTTAATTTGTGCAAGAATTCAATTCTATGTATATATATATGTATATATATATACCATAACATCAATATATATGTTCTGAATATGATACCAATTAACTTTACCATATCGGGCATTTAATGATAATTTTTATTATTTTTCTATGAATTTATTCTTTAACCACATGAAGATGTTAAATATAAAGAGAATTAGGAAGAATTGTTTGTAAAATTGTGCTTACACAGTTTATTCATGTGCACACAAATTTATAAAATAATGCCATTGGGCATACAAGAAATATGGAAAAAAAAAAAAATCATCTTGACTCATAGAAGTATGGAAATAACAAGAAATTATGTGATGTCCCACATCGGATAGGGGAGCAAGTTCCTGGCGCTATATATGTAGAGACTCCTCTTAACCAAGTAGACGCGTTTTAAAGCCGTGAGGGCCCATTTGGGCTCAAAGCGGACAATGTCTACACGGTTGGGAGCGGGTCGTTACAAATGGTATCAGAGCCGATCCCCGACCCCGGTGTGGGGGTTTGTTTGGCTTCGTAAGAGGTGTTTGTCTGTTTGGCCCCGCAATCCCATGGGACACAATGAGGACGTTGTGTTTGCATGAGGGGGTATTTGTGATGTCCCACATCGGATAGGGGAGCAAGTTTCTGGCGCTATATATGTAGAGACTCCTCTTAACCAAGTAGACGCGTTTTAAAGCCGTGAGGGCCCATTTGGGCTCAAAGCGGACAATATCTACACGGTTGGGAGCGGGTCGTTACAAATTATACGATCAAGGTCCTAAAGACTTGCATGAGAATTAAGGGACCATCAATAATGGAATGACTTGAGCTTGATGTCATTGTGAATCTTTTTCCCACATTGAAGATACCAATCTTGAATCCAAGAAGAAAAAAAGGTGTTTACTCAGGGTTTTGGTTATGATGTTTACAAGTTGATTGTTAGTGTAAACATAAGCTAGACATAGTGAGCCACTAGTTAATTTATCACCCACAAAGTGCTAGTCAAGTGCAACACGTTTCATGCATCATTGAAGCAATGGATTGACACATACGTAAGTTGCACTTAGATTGTTTAGAGACAAGATTTAGTGGTTTCAAGGGACTAAAACCAAGCTAACACAAAATATTAGGTATCTAGGTTACTTTTGCAATTGTAAAGTCAACAACCCTATACTCTTACTTCATTAGATCATGACCTTGCAATGGTGATTTTTTTTAGCATTAGGAAATGAGATTGTCATTAAGAAAAATAACATATGTAGTGATATAGGGGTTAGGATAGAGCCCTTAAAAGTAGTGACATGATATAACATTTTGATTTCATGATAACAATTTTTCTTTTGTCTATTATGTTTGTAGTGTGATAGATTTGAGCATTATGTTATGATCACTTGTATTGTAAATGACTTGAGTATATTAAGAGTTGTATAGAAGATTTAAGTTATAGGTTTCTTACAAATTAATGAGTTAGTTCATAATTGACTTATGGACTTGGGCAATCCATTAAAAGACATAGTGCGCTATCTCCCAATTGGTAGATGACTTGTCTTAATCATCAGGATAGGTTTCCAATGGTGAGTATACTAGTGAATATGATTACCACTGAACATAACTTTAAGGGAGTCATGACTAATGGCTGTTTGGTTGTCATGACTACTCAAACCTACTATGTTGCATGACTTATCAACCTTAAGAGAATATTGCATTAGTTATGAGGTCATCAATTACTTGACCTATGGGTGAGATCCTGAGTTATCATACATTCCCTATGGATTAGCTAACTAGTGGTTAGGGCAAGTGACAACAAATATTCTTGGTAGAAGCACCATGATATCCCATAGGATTGAGATAGTATGTTCCTTTGAGTGATCCTTAAAAAAAATGGGTACATTTTAAAGAAAAATACATACTTCTTTCTAAGGTGGACTATAACTCTATTATGCCTTAGTTGGGTCTAAGTTTTCACCAATATATGCCTCAAAATGAAATTGAGGTTACCTTCTTGGCCATTTCTAGACCCTAGTTACTTCCTTAAGAGAAATATGTACATTCTAAAGAAAAATATAAACATTTGTTAAAAAAAAAAAAATACATACATTTTTAAAGTTTGACTGTAACTCTATTCAACCTTATTTAGACCTAAATATTTTCATAAGGAAATCTATCTTTCCTTGGCTCGTTGGTCATTTCTAAACTCCACATACATTCTTAAGAAAAATATGTACATTCTTAAGAAAAATGCATGCATTTTTTGAAGGCAAACTGTGATCCTATTATGCCTAAGTTTTTTATTTAAATATTTACTAATGTGAACCTTAGAATGATTTAAAGGCATTCCCCTCCCCTATTAGCCATTTGTAAACCTTACGTGCATTCTTAACAAAACTACTTCCAAAAGTGAATATTTACACTTAAATAATGTTGAATAGGGTCACATCCTACCTTAAAAAATTTTACTCATTTTTTTCATGAATGTATGTATTTTTTATAAGGATGTATGTAGGGTTTATAAATGGCCAACGAGGTAGGGGAAAGGCCTTAAATTTATTTTGAGGCTTCCATATGTGAATATTTAGACCCAAATAAGGCTTAAAATAGGCCACGGTTAGCCTTAAAAGAATGTACGTATATTTATCTTAAGGATGTATGCAAGGTGTAGACATGGCTAAGGGGTAAGGGAAAGCCGCAAATTCATTCTGAGGCTTACATTAGTCAATATTAAGCCCAAATTAAGTACAAGAGGGTTATGATCCTCCTTTACAAAAAAAATATGCATATTTTTTCTTAAGAATGTATACATTTTTCTTAAGAATGTATGTAGGGTTTTGAAATGGCCAGGAGGAAGGGGGTGGACTCAAATTCATTCTGGGGTTTACATTGGTGAATATTTAGACCCTACTTAAGCATAGTAGGTTCACAGTCCGCCTTACAAAAAACCTATGTATTTTTCTTTAAAATGTATCTAGGGTTCTACCATGCTAAACGGGGTTTGGGAAGCCTTTAATTGCATCTTGGGCATACATAAGTCAAATTTTAGACGCAAATTAGTCATATGAGGTTATGATTTGTAAAACCAAAATTTGGTTAATCTCGATTTTGATTATTACAAAATAAGGTATGGAACTAATGATTATATTTCAAGTGTAATCACTAGGCAAGATGATTTCCAAAGTGGCAATCACAAAGAACAAAATAATGTCAAAGGGAAATCAATAAGAAAAAAAAAGATTTCAAAGAGAAGTGTTTTTCAAAACCTAAGCTTCATAGGATCTCTTTATAAGGTTGTTGGTGCACTAGGTTTTTCATGCATTACATTCTTTACTTATGCACCAGAATCATCCAAGAGTTATTTTGTTTCAAATATTTTAAAATTAGATGATTTCATATGTTCAACTAAAACCTTGTGTCAAATGCTTTTCAAACTCATTTAAAAAGTTTTAAGTTGAACAAGATGGTTATTGAGTAAAAAATGGCTCAATTGGTTAAGGAATCAACTCAATTGATTAAGGAATCTACTCAACCTGTTGAACCAACTGAGGAACCGGTTAACATGTTCAACTCAATCGGTTGAAAGGTATAAAAACCTTCTCTCTCTTATAGAATGCTTGTTTAACCGATTGAAATTGAACCTCATTCGATTGAGTATCGATCGAACAACGGTCGAGGTTCAATGGTTACCTTCAATGTATTAAATGCTAACGACTAATGAACTGATCAAATTGGAACTCAACCAAACAAACCCCTAATGACTAGTTTGACCTCTCTTCTCTATAAAAATGCTCAAGTCTTTATTGTTTGAGAGTTTAACCTTTCAAAACCTTCTTAAATTTATTTGAGTCTTGGAAGAGTGTTTTTTTAATGCACCTTTATTCTAAAACCTGTAGATCATTAATTAGTGCACAATTCAATCCTAGTTTATCTTGTATCATTTTAGCCTAAAGTTTTGTACTAGGATTTTGTTTGAGAATATTTTCTATCTTTATTTGTAAATCTTTGAGAGGAAAAATATAAGTGTGAGGTATCACTTAGGGATTCTCAAGTGTGGAAGTATCACTTGAGGGGTTGTTCAAGAGTAAGGTATCTCTTGAGGATTGTAAAAGGTGCTTAAAACCAAAAGTCCAAGATAGTGGATTGGAACCATAATTCAATTGTATTACTTGAAGGTTTGATTTGGAAGCTTTGAATTAGTGGAACCTCAAGCTTGGGATTGAAGCTAGAAGAGAGTGGACGTAGGTTGGATTGTGTCGAACTACTATAAAACTTTTGTGTTTACATCTTCTTTTCCCTACTTTTTTTATTTTATATGCAATTATCTTTATATTATTTTTATTATATAAATTGCATATAATTGTCTCTTGCATTTACATAATTTAAATTTGCAAAAAGAGACAATCACCCTATTCACCCTCCCCCCTTCTAAGGTGATTACCTTTGATTGAATTAGTCAATTTTTCTAACATGATTAACTTCAAATCATATGTACATTTTTTCTTAAAAATGTACATATTTTTCTAAAAGATGTACCTAGGGTTTTACCATGTCGGGCAAGGTTTAGGAAGACCTTAAATGCATCCCAAGACATACATAAGTTAAAGTTTAGATTCGAAGCTGAATGAGGGAACTATTTAACTTTAATCACGCATTTTTCTAAAGGATATGCCCAGGGTCTTACTATTTAGAATGGGGTATGAGAATGCCTCAAATGCACATATTTCTTTGTTAGATCTAAATTAAGTCGAATGAGGGAACAATTCAACTTAAATCAAATGTAGGTACTTTTTAAAAATTTATATGTATTTTTCTTAAGAATGTACCCAAGGTTCTACCATGTTGAAGGGACGATGGAAGGCCTTAAATGCATCTTGAGGCCTACAAGAGTAAAATCTTATGCCCAAATTAGGCAGAACTAGGGTAAGATTTAACTTCGATGAAATGTACATATTTGATACTAGATGTACCCATTTTTCTAAGAAGAATGTACATTTTTTTAAAACATGTAAGTATTATAACAATTCTACAAAAAATTAAAATTAATTAAGAGAAAACTAATATAAAATACTAAATACAATTTTTTTAATGAAAAAACATATTTTCTTGTTTTATGTAAATTTAAAAATTAAAATTTTTAACCAAAGAAAATGTTAAAACCAATATCAAGTTCAAATCATAAGAAAAAAAACTAAGACCACCATCACTTCTTGTGATTTTGATATGAAAATTTTAAATTTTAAATTAAAATAATATAAACTATAAAATAATATTATAAATATATTTTTATTATTTTTAAAAATAAAATAAGTATTTTTTTTACAATTTATAAAAAAAATTCATATCATGAACCTTTAAATAATAAAATGTATTTTCTAAATCCAAATTCTAAATTATCAAATGTATTATTATAATTAATATTTAAAATTATCAAATATATTATTTGTAGGATGATATTTTCATTATTTGTTTATTATATATTTATATTTAACTTGTTGTAACTATTTTTTTTTTATAATTTTATGTTTAATTATCAAAAAATAATTAAAAATAATAAATATTAAATGGTGAAAGAGTGAAAATTTTGAAATTAAAAATGCTTTACTAAAGGACATGTCGGCCTATAAAAGAAATGAAAAAAAAAAAGAAAAAGAAAAAGAAAAAGAAAAAGGAAAAACATGTGCTAGGCGTGTAAAAGTCAAGTGTGAGGTGTGTGGAATGAGGCAAGTAAAAGTGAGGTGAGGGAGAAAAAAAAATTAAAATAAAAGGATGCCGGGTGAGAATTGATTTCCCATAAAAGTTCACATTATCAGAATAATTTTCTTTTCGTACTTGTGGGATGAAATATGAAAGTTTGACTTCATAAAAGGCAAATTTTTTATAGATCGGATATGAAAGCATAGATATTTTTAATTCATAATTCAAGAATCAAATAAATTAAATCGCAGTGGAATCCGTGACATAATAAATATATATATTATATTTTATATAAATTAACTTTTGAAATAAGAAATTAAGATTAAAAATAATAATATTTTATTTTTTTTCACAATAAATAATAAAGATAAATATAAATATATAAATATATTAAATTTTATTAAATAAAAAATGTATGATATTTTAATGTGAAGATATATTTAAAATGGAAAAAAAATATAATATATAATTTTGTATACATATCAAAAGTTGTGTATCTTATTGTTTTATAATTTAAAAAAATTAATGTGTTATTTTCATACAGATTAATATATAGTAAATAATTAATATTAATTATTTAAGGGTTTTTGAAAGACATACTAATTTTATATGTTGGTTTCTGACAGTAGAAAATAATGTCAAGTTTTAGTACCCAATGTTCAATTTTGGACAAGGTTCTTTCCTACACCTTAAATTTTGGACAAACAGGTGGGCTGGATGTGAAGGCTCGGAAGAAAACAAGCCCAGCCCATGAAGTGGATAAGTCTGGGAGAACCGGCTGGTCCGGTTTTCAAAATAGAAAGGATAGTTGTTCCTAAAATTTTCTCAATTTATCACTGATTTATTAGGCCATGTGGTGGGATGGTAGGTGCGAGGTCACGTGTCAGCTTTTAAAATTAAAAGGGCATGGAGGTGGCTTAGACTCGAGTACCCTCGCATGGGAAAGCAACTTGTCACCATCTGGGCTATGTTACCCTTTGCCTATATATTAAGTCATGAAATGTTATATATTCCTCGTTTCCTAAATATTTTAATATAAAAATAAAATTTTAGTAAATAATTCCAAAGGCCTAATTGTATGATGCCTAAAAACTTGAGAGGTTAGAACTTTAGATCTTCACCATCTATCCTCCATTTATGTGTAACCATGACCAACAAATATTGTAGTTAATTGTAAACAAACAAAAATAGAAAAGATCATGCTATAAGAATGAAATTGAACCCACAAACCAAGGAATACATCCCTATTAATTCTAGCTCTACTAAAATAAATAAATATTAAACCCTTAATTAATCATTTCAAACCATTTACATTTTCAAAATTAACAGTAAATACGAGGTGAGATTAATTCAAAACTCAGAATTATTTAAACAAAACAAGGATTTACATTTCATAAAATCAATTTAATTATTATTTCCTAAATTAAATAATACACAATTTTGTTCATCTGAATTGAATTTTAATTCATAAAATTCAAAAAACCTATTGATATATCTACCCACAAGCCCCAAATTTAGTTAAAAAGTTTCCTACTTTTAAGTTCAGTTAATTACACAAACTAAAGTACATGGACTTATTCATTGAAATATACTCATATTTGAAAAATTACTTCTTAATACCCATTTAGTCTCACTAGTTTCAATGATAAGGTAAGTGTTTGCTCTTGTAGTTACACTTATTGAAGTTAAGGATCAAGCTAACAATCTAATTATGAGATGAGAAATTTCACAAAATTTTCTATCTTCATCTCCGAAGTTCACGAACTAATTACTCTCAATTCTCTCACTAGTTTCTCAAACTTCACTAAAATGGTATTAAAGCAGGAGATAGCTCACCTAAAACAAGTATTTATAGTAAGGGGGGTTGTAATGTCAAATTCCAAAAAAAATCATTCTCACTTCTTATAAAATGTAAATGAAGTATATCCTATTATTTCTCAGATCTATTTGAAATCGATATACGCTCGTCGTCCTTAATTTATAAAAATTTTGAACAAGGCGATTTTTCCTACTTATCGACTACTAGGTGTACTAAAATACTAAAATATTTCATACAAAGCATATTAACCATTTCTCATCGCTTGTAGTCACAACTTACCACATAAAAGAATATATAAAAATTATGGTAAATATAATGAAAAGAAGAACACTACTATTTATTACTTATTAATATTAAATAACATTAATTATTATAAATATTTTATTTAGTATTCATAATTTTAGGTTTTATTTGAAGATGATAATTATTAGGTTAGTTTTTCAGTTCTAGGTTTTATTGAAATTTCCTATTATCCATAATATGTCATACAGAATACAAGTATTAATATAATTTATTGTATTCATTGAATGGTAAGTGACTATGTGGCCATGTGACCATTTGACCATGTGACAACATCAATATTAAATAATTTATTACAATAGATTTTTTTTATATTTTTAAATTCTTGTAATTAGTTGTAATTTCCTATTTTTGTTGTAATTCCCTAATTCTAGGATTGTTTCCTATTTTTGTTGTAATCCCCTAATTCTGGGATTGTTTCCTATTTTTGTATTTTAGGTATATTGTTTCCTATTTTTGTGTTTTAGGTAACTCACGACAATGCCCAATTTTGTGTATATATATTCATTCTTAATCAATGGAAAAGTTAAGCCATTGTTTCTCAATAATTCTCTCTCTAATTCAACATGGTATCAAGAGCCTAATCTTCTTGGGCGTATTTTCTTCCTTTTTTTTTCTCCTCAATGGCTTCTGGTGCATCCCTCTCTTCCACCAACGATCCTATCACCATCCAAAACTCCCAAGATCCTCAACATCCCTTCCTTACAATCAATCTCTTCAATATCACCAAATTGTCATCCACCAATTGTCTCACATGGAGCCTTCAAATCTAATCTCTTCTTGAAGGTTATGATCTTCATCACTTCATTGATGGCACTCCTACTCCACCATCATCATCACTGGTGTTGCATCCCCAAATCCGGCATACACAACCTAGAAAAGTCAGGATTGTCTCATCTTTAGCGCTCTCCTTGGTGACATCTTCGTTTCACTACAACCACTTATTGCCCACACCACCACTTCCCTTGATGCATGGCAAACCTTAGCCAATACTTATGCCAAACCATCTCGTGGTCATATTAAACAATTGAAGGAACAATTAAAGCGGCGTACCAAGGGCTCAAAATCAATTAGTGAATATATGCAGGCGATAAAGACTCATGCCGATGAACTTGCCTTTTTGGGAAGCTAGTTGATGATGAGGATCTTATTGATCAGGTTCTTGAAGGACCCAGTGATGAGTACAAATCCGTCATTGATGCCATTAATGCCCGTGACACATCAATTTCTTTTGCTGAGCTCCATGAGAAACTTCTTAACAAAAAGCATCTCTTTAGATCGCTCAACCATCTCATCACTACCAGCAACGGAAAATCCCACAACCTTCCTGAATCGTCCAAATTGGTGTCCACCAGCCACCACTCCACAACAACCAGGCCCTACCACTGCGTTTTCTCCTCATGATCAACGCTAACCCAAACCTTATTTGGGTCGTTGTCAAGCATGTGGTATTCAAGGACACACTACCAAACGATGCCCGATGTTTCAGCTTGTCACTAATCAACAATCCCTAACACCTCATCCTCAAGGCACTTAGGGATATTGCCCCTCCACACCCTGGCAACCACAAGCCAATCATGTTGTTCTCGGTAAAAACACTACTCTTACTTGGCTGTTGGATAGTGGAGCATCTCACCACGTTACGTCTGACATGAGCAATCTTTCTCTTCATAGCCCGTATCAAGGATCTGATGATGTCATGATCGACCATGGATCGGCCCTTTCCATCACACATACCGGTTCTACCACCATACCTAATTCCTCTCACACCTTTACTTTACAAAATGTCCTTTGTGTCCCTTCTATGCAAAAGAACTTAATTTTAATTTATCAATTTTGCACTAATAACCATGTTTCTGTTGAATTCTCACCCTTTGCTTTTCAAGTGAAGGATCTAAACACGAGGGCAATTCTTTTGATGGGTGAACCTAAGGATGGCGTATATGAGTGGCTGACTACAATCCCTTCTGTTACCTCTTCACCGTTGCTTGCATTTTCCAATGTCAAGACCATTTTGTTTGAGTAACACTTTAGACTAGGTCATCCATCATTTACTATTATGCAAAATATTGTCTCCAAGTTTTCTTTACCATTGTCTAGTCCGTTATCCTCTTCCACACATTGTAATGTCTGTTCATGTAATAAAAGTTATAAAATTCCATTTTCTTCTTCTACCTTAACCTAATCCCATATGCTTGAACTTCTTTTTTCTAATGTATGGACCTCTCCTATTTCTTTTGTTGATGGTTTTCAGTACAATGTTATTTTTATTGATCATTATACATGGTATATTTGGTATTATCCACTTAGAAGGAAATCTCATGTGTATGATGTCTTTGTGCGCTTCAAGGCATTGGTAGAAAGCAAGTTTAAACACCGGATTGTTACCCTCTATTCTGATAATGGTGGCAAATATCAAGCCCTTGATAATTTTATTTCCACAAATGGTATGTCCCATCTTACTACACCACCACATACACCTGAAGTCTTTCCGAACGACGTCGTTGCCATATTGTTGACACCGATCTATTTCTTTTCACTCATGCATCGATGCCTCTAACTTATTGGACTTACGTCTTTGCCACTATTGTATATCTCATCAACCGTATGCCCACACCCACACTACATCTCTCATTTCCTTTTGACAAACTCTTTGAGTCTCCACCCAACTACACTAAATTTCGGGTGTTTGGTTGCTTATGTTATCCGTGGTTTCATCCTTATTCTCAACATAAACTTAACTCTCATTCCACTTCTTATGTTTTTCTTGGTTACTCTTCAACACAAAGTGCCTATATCTGTCTTGATATGTCCACTTCTAAAACATATATTTCTTGTCATGTCAAATTTCTTGAAAACTCTTCTTCCTTTACTACTCACCAATCCCATCTAGCTCATCCCACCCCAGAGATCATTTCCAACTAGCTTCCCCCAGTCCAAACTCTACCCATTTCAAATGGCTCACTCAATACGCCTCCACAAAGGGATTTCTTATGTCAACATTCGTCTCAAAATGCCCAATCAGTCAACCACCCCTCCTCACCAATCGACCGTTTACCACCAGAACCACACAATTCTGAGACCTCTTCTACTTCAACCATAGCTCCACCCACCCATCAAAATACTCATCCCATGACCACTAGAGCCAAAAATAAACATCCACAAACCCCTAACCAAGATGAATCTCACTGCTACCCTTTCTCAACCATCAGACAATGAGTCTCATACTGTTAACCAAGCCCTAACTGATCCCAAATGGAGACAAGCTATGAATGATGAATTTGATGCTCTTGTTTGGAATGGAACTTGGGAGCTTATTCCATCTACTTCTATGCAGAATCTTGTTGGATGTAAGTGGGTTTTTCATATTAAACGACTTCCTGATGGTTCTGTTGACACGTACAAGCTAGATTAGTTGCCAAAGGTTTTCATCAGCGACCTGAAGTGGATTATCATGACACCTTTAGTTTGGTTGTCAAGCCGACAACAATACGACTTGTTCTAAGCCTGGCAGTTGCAATAGTTGGATGTTAATAATGCTTTTCTTCAAGGCCATCTTTTCGAAGATATCTACATGGCCCAGCCTCCTGGATTTGTTGATAGAGACAATCCAACACATGTATGCAAATTAAAGAAAACTATATATGGACTCAAGCAGGCCCTACAAGCTTGGTATCTTGAACTTCGCCAGTTCCTCATTGAGTCTGGGTTCACAAACTCTCATGCTAACACTTCTCTATTCATTCTCCACTCAAGTGATATTACTGTATATCTACTTATTTATGTGGATGACATTATTATCATAGGTACCAACACCAATATTATTCAACGCTACATTGACCTTCTGGCACAAAGATTTTCAATCAAGGATCTTGGCATCTTGTTCTATTTTCTCGACATTAAGGTTCTTACCACTCCATCTGGTGTGTTGCCTACTCAACGGCGCTACATCTCTGATCTTCTTGCCTGGACAAAAATGTCTAATGCAAAACCTGTTGCTACACCACTTGTTACAGATGGAAATCTCATACTTCATTCAGGTGCAACTCTGACTAATTGCACAGAATATAGAACCATTGTTGGCAGTCTACAGTATCCTTGCCTCACTCGCCCAAACCTATCATATGTTGTTCATAAGCTATCCCAATTCATGCATTGCCCGACATCTGAACATTGGAATGCTACAAAATGACTATTTCAATATTTGAGTGGCACATTGACTCATGGATTATTTCTTCATAAGGCAAATCCACTTTCTCTTCATGCCTTCTCAAATGCAGATTGGGCTAGCAACGAAGACAATTATACCTTTACGAGTGCCCATATTGTTTATCTTGGTCATCATCCAATTTCTTGGTCATCCAAGAAACAACGTACAATTGCTCGATCATCCATAGAGGCTGAGTATTGATTAGTTGCTGCTACTACTTCAGAAATCAATTAGATTTGTTCATTTCTCACAGAGTTTAAATTCACTCTTCCTATACCGCCTGTTATCTATTGTGGCAATGTTGGTGCCACCTATCTCTATTCTAATCTAGTCTTTCATTCGTGCATGAAACATGTGGCAATTGACTATCACTTTATTCGGGATCAAGTTCAATCAGGTGCTCTTCATGTTACTCATGTTTCCTCAGCAGATCAACTTGTCGACGTTCTTACTAAACCGCTTCTACGAAGGCGCTTCCAAGAATTACGGGTCAAGATTGGCATCTCCTCCGGAGCTCCATCTTAAGGGGGCATATTAGAGAATTCATTACAATAGATTTTTTTTTTTTTTAATTTTTATATTCTTGTAATTAGTTGTAATTTCTTATTTTTGTTGTAATTTCCTAATTCCAAGATTGTTTCCTATTTTTGTGTTTTGGGTAACTCACGACAATGACCAATTTTTTGTATATATATTCATTCTTAATCAATAGAAAAGTTAAAGTCATTGTTTCTCAATAATTCTCTCTCTAATTCAACAGTAAGAGTATATAGTGCCTTTTTCTTTGTTTAGTTTGCCATTCAATGGATTTCTCGTAAATTGTGGAAGAAAAGCAAATCACCGCATGTGCAAGCATTTTACCGAATGGTTTGTCACAATCAATATAATAAAATGTTAGGAAAAAGTTACAAGAAAAATATCATTTCCAAATAATAATAATGTCTTATTGATTTTTTGCCACATGACTTTGGGTGCTAAGCAGCCTTGCTCTTCAATTCTCTTCCTTAATTTCCACTCCAGGATTTTAATGGGTTAAATGGAAAATGGATTTGAAATCATAGTTAATAATTAGAAAAGTTTGGTGTTGGTTGGAAGTATATCATATTTTTATTTTTTTTCTATTTAAAAATAATAACTCCTATATAAAATTCAAGAATTCTTAAATACTTGTAAAATAAAATTAACAAAAGTGAGGTATTTAAAAATTTTAATTATTATAAATTATAAAATTTCTAAAAAAATTAATTTTTAAGAACATAAAAAGGTTAATGCCTTTTATACCAAAGTTGTAACATTTTACATAAAAGTTATTATAGCTTTTTATTTTTAAAAATAAATAATAAAAAATTGTGTTTAAACTCTACATATCCTTGTTACTTTCTTGAATTTTAGCATGAAAAATATATTAAGGAAATAGAAGTTTTTAATTTAAAGTCAAGGGCCTTAGAAAATAAATTCAAACATGGTATTTTGTAACTTAAAACTAGCATAGTATAACCAATGATTAAAATATCGTTAAATACAAATATATCAGTATTTGAATTTTACAGATATATTGAAAATATAGGAGAAATATCGGTGGATATTTTTGTCAAAATATCGATGAGGCGAAAATTTTTCAAAATTCATAAGAATGCTTGAAAAAACTCCAAAAAAATGTTAATACTAATTTTTTTTGAAAAAATTAGCATAAATTCTTTTAATATATTTATATCCATTTATTTTGAAAATTAAAATACTTTTATTAAAACATGTTTTTTTTTAAATAAAAAATTAAATTGATTTATATAAAATATTTTATTTGAGATTTGATTTCTAAAAATTTATTACAAGTGACAAATTTTCTATTAACATTAATTTATTTAAATAATTAAAATTATTACTAATTTATCTTATCAAATTAATTTTAATTTATAGAATATCAGGACTTCATTAATTTTTTATATTGTAGCAATTTTTGAGTAAAATTATATTTTTAATATTTTAAAATAAAACATTTAAAATTAAATGAATAAAAAAAAGAATAAACGAATAAAAAAAAGAATGAAGTGATAGTAATTTTTTAAAATAACATTAATGAGATAAATATAAAAAATAGTTAAAAATAAAATGATAATATGGATTTAAATTAAAAATAAATAATTAAAAAATAAAAAAAGGATAAATATTTAAAAACAAAAAACTTTTAGAAAAGATCTTTGATATTTTTTCGATATATTTATGATATATCTTATATATTCGTTTATATGATATATTCGTCGATATATCCCATATATAGTCGATATATTTTTGATATTTTGATACACTTCCTTTGTTATTATATGTATCGATTCATATTTGATTTTTTGGTCGATTTATCAGTTTCAAACAAATATATCATTGATATTTTAATCATTTTTTTATATTTATTTTCTTTTCTATATTTGATATTCAATATCCTATCCGTAGTAGATAAAAATGGGCTTTTTAATTCATGAGTATAACACCATAAAGATGAGAGGCAAGTACAGTGTCAAGGGGGAAGGGTGTAGCCGTATTATTAGTTCAGTTCACGAGGAAATGGACATATAGAAATAAAATATGCTGGAAAACCACTACTTTGCAATTAAGCACCAAAAAAGACAAAAGTTGACGGCCTTCGATGAACCCAACTCATCTGCAAAATTTCTAGTTATACAAATAGACAAAATTTGTTCGACTTTTGGGGCCCGTGCTCCTCCCTAGAAACCTGCTCCCTCCTAGGAACATGCTCCCACCAAAGTTGGAAACCTGCTCAAACATTAAATACAGTTTTAATATTTATACGAAGGTGAAGAGTGGTATCGATGATTCACTTTTATCACCAGCGGGCCGGACATATAAAAATAAAATATGTTGAAAATCACTACTTTGAAATTAAGCACCAAAAAGGACAAAAATGGACGGCTTTTGATGTACCCAAACTCATTTGCAAAATTTCTAATTGTACAAATAGACATAATTTGTTTGACTTTTGGGGCCATGCTCCCTCCTAGGAACCTGCTCCCACCAAAGTTAGAAACCTCGTCAAACACTAAATACAGTTTTAATATTTATATGAAGTTGAAGAGTGGTATTATGATTCACTTTCATCATCAGCCGGCCGGACATATAGAAATAAAATATGTTGAAAATCACAACTTTTGAAATTAAGCACCAAAAAGGACAAAAATTGACGGCTTTTGATGTACCCAAAATCATTTGCAAAATCTCTAATTGTACAAATAGACAGAATTTGTTTGACTTTTGGGACCCATGCTCCCCCCTAGGAACTGCTCCCATCACCAAGTTAGAAACATGCTCTACCAATGGAACAGTTTTTGTAACGATATAGATATTATCCGCTTTGAATTTAAATGGACACGACTTTAAAAGTCGTCTACTTGATAAAGAGGAGTCTCTATATATATAACACCAGAAACATTCTCTCCTATTTGATGTGGGACATCACAAACACCCCTCATGCAGACACAACGTCCTCGTTGTGTCCCATGGGATTACCGGGCCCAATAAACCCCCACATCGGGGTCAGGGATCGGCTCTGATACCATTTATAACGACCCATACCCAACCATATAGATATTGTCTCATTTGAACCCAAATGAGCCCTCACGACTTTAAAACGCGTCTACTTGATGAAGAGAAGCCTCTACATATATAGCACCAAGAATATTTTCCTCTATCCGATGTGGGACATCACAGTTTTTTATATTTATATGAAGTTAAAAATTTGTATTGATGACTCTTTCACCATCAGTCGAACGTATAAAAGTAAAATATGCCGGAAAACCATTACTTTGAAGTTAAGCACCAAAAAAGACAAAAATTGACGGCTTTTGATATGCCCAACTCATTTGCAAAATTTTCGGTTGTGCAAATAGATAAAACATATATATACATTTTGTCACAAACCATTTGGTAAAATGCTTGTACAGTGATCCACTTTCTTTCCATAATCCACGGAAATCTATTGAGCGGCAGACTAAAACAAATAAGAAACACTGTATACTCCGACATTGTCACATGGTCACATAGCATTTCGATGAATACAAAACAAGGAGAAATTTCTTCCACAATTCACATCAATCCATTGGATGGCAGAGAGAAAAGATACTTTTCTTAAATCAAATATATTTTTAGAGTATTTTAAAAAAAAATCAAATATATGAAGAATATTTTGATAATTTTTGTACTATATGGTGTTGTTTGGAAATATTCCATGTTTTTAACTTTATTTTTATTTTTATTTAAAAGTAATAGTAACTCCTATGTAAAATTTAAGAATTCTTAAATACTTACATGTAAAAAAAATAACAAAAGTGAGGTATTTAAAATTTTCAATTATTATAAATTATAAAAAATAATTTTTGAGAATATAAAATAAGTAAATGCTTTTTATTCGAGAGTTATAATATTTTATATAAAACTTATTATAGTTTTTTATGTTTAAAAATAAAAAATAAAAAATGTATTTAAACTCTACATATCCTTGTTACTTTCTTGAAACTTTAGCATGACAAAAATATTAAGGAAATAGAAGATTTTAATTTAAAGTCAAGGGCTTTAGAAAGTAAATTCAAATACGGTATTTTTTAACTCAAAACTATGTAGCAGAGAATAACCCCATAGAGATAAGAGGCAAGTACGGTGTCAAGAGGGGGAGGGTGCACCCGTATGACTAGTTCACGACGAAATGGACATATAGAAATAGAATATGCTGGACAACCACACTTCGAAAATAACATTGGAAATTAAGCAGCAAAACGATAATTATTGACAGCTTTTGATGTACCCAACCCATCTGCAAAATTTCCTGGAAACCTGTTTTGACTTTTGACTTTTGGGGGCCGATGCTCCTTCCTGGAAACCTGTTCCCACCCACCAGGCTAAGATTATAAGAAACCGCATAAAATGTTACATTTATCTGAAGCCTCAGCATCATAGCAGAGAAATCTCAGTTCTTTGCAATTTTAGCACACCACCTGTCTTGAATGGCTTCAACCAGTACCCAATTCTGGTATGATGTATTTTTGAGTTTTAGAGGGGAGGATACCCGTAAGAATTTTGTCGATCATCTTTATGCAGGTTTAGCTGCAAATGGAATTCGTACATTTAGAGATGATAAGCAACTTGAACGTGGAGGGGAGATTTCAGCTCGACTCTTACATGCTATTAAAAATTCACGTATTTGTATAGTAGTTTTCTCTGAGAACTATGCTGATTCCCGATGGTGTTTAAATGAATTACTGGCTATTATTGAGTCAAATGCAAGCGATGATAGCAGAATTGTTTTGCCGATTTTCTTTCATGTGAATCCTTCAGATGTACGACATCAGAGGGGAAGTTATGCCACAAGGCATACTTCTCCCGTTGAAGACGCAGACGAGGATGAAGTTGCGATGATAGAGAACTGGCAAAATGCTTTGACTGCAGCAGCCAATTTGAGTGGATATCAAGTGGACCCAAATACGTAAGTATAACTTTCCTTCATCTCTCGTTTGCAAAATTTCTCCTTTCTGTCTCTTGATTTATTTTCCAGTAAACTATAACAAGTTTTACAACCAATATTTTGGTATATGCAATTTTGTCCCGTGGAAGCAATTAATCTCATCTCCCACCCTTCTTCCTAAATTATATTGTCTACTTATACGCTTAGACCACGTTTGATAAAAATTTAATACTTTTTATTTAATAATTTAAGTTTAAGTTAAATTATTTTTAAGTTGTTAAGTTAAAATTTATTATTTAATTTTCTTTTTATAAAAGAATGAAAGTTTTTAGGAATATCTTTATAAATTTCTAAGTTTATAATAAAAAATGATTTTGTGAAGATTATATAGGATAGATAGAGATGTGAGGAAGAATGAGAGAGTACACCCACTAGTGAAGTGAAGGCTTGTAATTCAATGTGTAGATACAAAAAGTGAGAAAATATGAAATGTTTCAACATTTCAAAATTATATTTAATTTATGTTATTTGCAATATTTTCCTTAGTACAGTTAAATGATCTCCTTCATCACGATAAAACCTTATATACCTTTGTGTGTGATCTCCTTAATGTTAAAGCTTTTGCCTTTATAAGAAAATGGTATTAGATCTTTTGCCTATACAACAAGGCCAACCCCAATTTTATGTATTCCTTACAAATTTTAATCTAAATCCTTTTAATTTAATTAGGAGCATTTGTAATTAAAATGGTCATCTCATTCGAATTTTCCATTGATATGATATTTAAAAGTTCTTTGTTATATTGAAGTGCTTCATTAAGCAAAACTTTTTTGAAGCAAATGAGAAAGATTTAGGACCTAAAAAAGCTCATTTTCAATCCAATCAATTAAGGGGTTTAAAACTTATATATATACATTCATTTAATGAGGAATTGAAATGCAAGGGCCGGTCTTTACAAAGCAAAAACACCTCAATTCATTACAACATGATATTGTGCATATTTATACAATTGAATAGCAAGATAAGATAGGCTAAGGCATATGCTATAATCTTAGGAGATTTATGCAATTGAATAGCATACTATGGCAAGGTCTAAGGCTAATAGAGAGAATAATCTTGGCATTTGAAACCATTAGAGTTATTTATTTATTAATTTTGGCTAGGATATGATGGAACATATTTTTTTTCCTTATATGTCCTAAGAAGTGGTGAAAAGTATTCTCATAAGAGACACTATAATATCTTATAAAATTGAGATAGCATGTCCTTTTTGGGTGATCGATCCTAAGCATTTGTTATAATATAATTTGTGACCATAGTAATTCCTAAAATGAAATTTGGCATCTATCTTTTGTAAACTGGAGTATGTCAAATGATCACAAAATAGAGATAATCGAGACTCAAGGATTGTAGAGGTAATTTTGAAAGGTTAATAGCATTTACCTTATTGGATTATGAACACCAGCTCATAAGGAGTTGGTGTAATTTCATGGGATACTAAAGTGTAATTGACTATTTTTAATGAAATGTTGAGTTAACTTTATAATTAGATTCTTAGAAAATTAGCATTTCCTATAAGTCTCATTCAACGCTACTCAAGCCCATATTCTTTGTTAGCACAAAGTCTTAAGGTTTTATAGAGAATTAATCATTTATGTGCATTAGGGTGTTTTGATAAAAAAAAATGCAAGCTTGTGTAGGATTTTATAATTAATTAATTTGGGTTTTTTCTGAATTTGGCTAATTAATCCATTAGAGTCTATGAAGATTTATTAATTCATTAGAACTAAACAAGTTAGATTAAGTGACCTAAACTCAAGTTAGACCAAAGTCACTTGAGCCCATAAGAAAGCTTATAAAAACACTCTTAAGGGTTTAAGACTAAACATTCTTGACTATTGTCTTCTAGAGAGCTTACATCTCTTTAAATAAGTTAGATCAAGTGACCTAAACCCAAGTTAGACCAAAGTCACTTGAGCTTATAAGAAAGCTTATATGAACACTCTTAATGGTTTAAGACTAAATATGCTTGACTATTGTCTTCTAGAGAGCCTACATCTCTCTCTCTCTCTCTCTCTCTCTCTCTCTCTCTCTCTCTCTCTCTCTCTCTCTCTCTCTCTCTCTCTCTCTCTCGCTTAAGAAAATTGTATAGCCAATTTACACATATGTTGTGATACTAATGTCAAAAATTGAAACAATGTAACAATAATATGGGCACATGGTTCATTCATTGATCGGGTCCAATACCTCTTACTCATCAAGGACATATTGGATTTTGTGATGCCATATATCATAATTATCACCATCTAGCTTCTCCCCTTTGTAAGATAAACAATAATTATTTTTATGCCATTTCCTAGACAATGCACAAAAGTAGGGATATTATTATGGTATACATTGAGGATTATTGCAGCATGAATCTTAGGCCGGGGTAAAATTAAGAATTCCCTAGGTCACAAGATTGAAAGTAGAACGAGGTTTCCAATCATCTCTCGCACCACACTAGGTCATTACCAATTTTAAACCTAAATTTGTTTCACCATAAAGAAATAGAAAATATAGTTATCCTTTATATGATGAGTAGAACTAAAGAATGTGCAGATTTGATATACCTAGCCTCACAAAACTGGGAAGAGAAGGGAGAGGGGAGATACTACTTGTGCTTTTGATTGATGCTTAATATGGGAGAGAGAGCCTCGTTTCATAGAGCCCTAAGCTATAAGGGGAATCGTGAGTTAAAAACCTCTCTCAACAATCCTCCCTCATCCATTCTGCTCAGCTCCACATTAAGCAGTTCCTAAAATCCCTCCCGTATTAGTTAGCAAAAAAGGGACTGAGGAAACACAAGAACCCTAAGGTAAGCTGAAGTTTTGGCAAGTGAATTGAGAAGGCAAAAAAGTCCCTTATAATTAATACATCGGCAAGTTGCAAGAAGTGCTTTTACAAACACTCTTGGCTGCCCTAATTCACTAGAATATCGGAGAAGTGTTCTCATGAACAACTTGTTTGAAATGGAAAAAATGAATGGACAGGAGGATAGTTTATGCTTCAATTTACAGTCAGCATATACTAGACTGGAAAGATTAGACAACATTCTGGTGGTCATTTTTTCTAGGATTCTAATAATAGCATCATTTACTGTAGAAGGGACATAACATTGTGACACCTTAATTAAGACAATAACTGAATACCAAACATGTATCATTCTAAGGCTAACAAAAATCACATTTTCCATTTTATTCCAGATTTTTTTTCCTTTTCTTTCTTTTTTTTTTTTTTTTCCTTTTTTGCATAGGTACAAAATGAAGCTAGATATGGAATTTAATTAAATTTGATTCAATTCCTTTAATTTATATTGTTTTGTTCGTAATTTAACTGCTTTGAACAAAACTGAATACCATCAAATTTACTTTGCAAATATTTACATCTCTGTAGTTCACTCTCTGAAACTTCACATCTTCTTTTGTATCTTATAATTGTGTATAGACATGAATCCCAGCTTCTTCAAGATATTATTAGTGATATTTCATCTCACATAAATCGTGAACGTTTACATGTCGGCACAAACCTGGTTGGGGTGAATATACATCTGAATGAAATAACGAAGTTGATGACCATTAAGTCAAAAGATGTTCCAGAAGATGTTCTCATGGTGGGGATATGTGGACTTGATGGAGTAGGCAAGTCCACAATGGCTAAAGCTATTTATAATGAACTCTGTTATCCATTTAAGAGCAAAAGCTTTCTGGACAAAGTTGGAGACGTTTCCAAAGAGCCTCATGGTCTACTGGATTTGCAACAACAACTTCTTTGTGATATCTCACCCAGAGGAGAACCACAAATAAGTACTCTTGATCAAGGAATTATTGTGTTACAGAGAATGCTTCACCGTGAAAAGGTTCTTCTTGTCATTGATGGTGTGAATGCTAAGGAGCAATTAGAAAAGTTAGCTGGAGGACATGATTGGTTTGCTGAAGGAAGTAGAATTTTTATAACATCTAGAGATAAAAGTTTGCTGGAGCACAAAGTGGATGAATTATATGAGCTTCCAGGATTAAATGGGTGCGAAGCTCTTGAACTCTTCAGTTGGCATGCTTTTAATAAAAGTTTTCCAAATGTTGAATTTTATAATATTTCCAAACGTTTCGTACGGTATTGTCAAGGTCTTCCCTTAGCTCTCAAAGTATTGGGTAATTTTCTATGCAATAAGCAACACGATGAATGGGAAAGTGAGTTACGTAACCTTGGTAAAGAACCTAACATGGAAATTTTAGATGTGTTTAAAGTAAGTTTTGATGGACTATCATTAACTTCTAAGGCAATATTCCTTGACATTGCATGTTTCTTTAAAGGAGAGTATAAAGATTTTATTATAAAAATACTAAAGAGTCATGATTTTGATGTTGAGGGTGGAATAAGATTTCTACAAAATAGGTGTCTTCTAACAATTTCAAATGGGAAGGTTGGCATGCATAATTTGATACAAAAATTGGGTCATAAAATCGTGCGTGATGAAAGTCTCTGGGACAAAGGTATACGCAGCCGATTGTGGCATCATATGGATGTACAAGATGTATTGGAGGAAAGGATGAAGGTATGAATGCTCTTCTATAATCTATGTAACTAGGTAAAACCATATGCACGTTATGCTTATTGCTTATCATCTGCTCTTTTGACAGGGGACCAAGTCAATTGAAGGCATACTCCTAGATTTATCGAAACTAGACAACATAAATTTATCTACTCAAGCAATGACAGATATGACTCAACTTCGATTGCTCAAAATTTTCTTGGGTTCTGAAGTTGTTTCTGGTGAAGAGGATTGCAAAGTGTGCATTAAAAGTGATTTTAAATTTCCTTCAGGGAATTTATGCTATCTCTATTGGCATGGATACCCTTTGAATTCTTTGCCGTCAAATTTTGACCCTGCGAAACTAGTGGAACTCAACATGCCGTATAGCAACATAAGAAAATTTGGGTTAGGGAAAATGGTATGTATACTTTCTTTATACGTTTCCTTTTATATGCGCCTTTTCTTTATGTTACTCGTAGATTATTTATTCAAGCAACATACTTTTTAACAGGTTTCCAATCTAACAGCCATCATTCTCAGTCACTCTAAAGACCTCGTAATGGTCTCAAACTTTTCCAGCACCCCAAATTTGGAGAAACTAATTCTTGAAGGTTGCACAAGCTTGCGCGAGATTGACCCATCTATTGGAGATCTGGAAAGGCTTGGTTTGTTAGATTTGAAAGAGTGCAAGTCACTGGGTAGTCTTCCAGACAGCATCTGCAACTTGAAATCTCTTAAAACTCTTTATCTTAGTGGCTGTTCAGAACTCAACGGTTTGCCCAAAGACTTGGGAAACATGACACATCTAACTGAGCTTTATGCCAATAGAACAGCTACAGGAGCGCCCCCTTCTGCAATTCGTCGGATAAGAAAATTTCTAATACCGCCCTTTAGTGGATATAAAGGGGGAAGAGCTTACCCATCATTGTCTTCTTTACCAGGTTTATCCCTCTTAAGGGAATTAGATCTAAGTGATTGTTATTGGTGGGATGCAAAAATACCCTATGATTTTTGGCGCTTATATTCATTGGAAAAGTTAAATCTGAGTGGAAACCCTATTACAATCATGCCAGCAAGCATCAAAGAACTTTCGAGGCTAAAAGTTCTTGTGTTGGGGCGTTGCAAGAGGCTCCAATCACTTCCGAAACTTCCACCAAGTCTGCAAGAACTGGATGCACACGAATGTGTATCATTAAGTTATGTTGTGAAGGTCTCTCTCTCTCTCTCTCTCTCTCTCTCTCTCTCTCTCTCCCTCTCTCTCTAATATGTTAAACATTCCGATTTTCCATGGCAGAAGCACGCTCCAGAGAGTCAGTTCTGTATTCTCGTTCCTGGAGATAAAGTTCCTGCATGGTTTGACTTTCGTGGAGAGAAATCTTCAACAATCTTTCCTGGAGTTAAAGTTCCTGCACGTTTTGACTTTCATCCATGGGAAGCTTCAGTAGCAATCCATTCGGGCGATCTCCTGGGAATTTGGGTATGCTTTGTCTTTGCTTTCAAGGATCAACTGCCTCAGATCCACGACGACATATCATGTCGGTTGAACAATTTTTCATTTTTCTATTCCTACCGGGACAAGTGGAGTGGTGAGCATTCATCAAATCGCCACATGTGGTTAGCATATCAACCATGCTCTGCATTCGATATTTGCTTCCCTGAGACATGGCGTAACATTGAGGCTTCCTTTGAACTGTCTGGTGTGACTGATGCGTCGGAGATAGAGCGTGGCATTCACCTTATCTACAGAAAGTACTCTCAGAAGAAGCAGAGGATTAAGAATTGAGTGATCGGGTTTTTTGATTAAAGGGCCTCTTCAAATCCAAATTTTGAAATTTAATCTCGAACTATTTTTTGGCATCCTTTGGACAAAAATGCTTTCATTATTTTCTTGTAAAAATAACTCTTTCTTTTAAAATCTATATGTAAATACTTGAAATAGAAAAGGACATTTATGTCAAAAATGGGTTACTTTTCTAGAAAAAACATGGGAGGGTTAGATTTCCGATTTAGGGATTATTTCATCATTTTTATCCAAATATTCCTATAGGATTATTGATAAATTTACGGTGGTTATCGGGGAAAGTAATTTTTAAAATGTCGTAGTTTGGAAAATAATTCCAAATCTACGACATTTTTTAACACGTAGGATGAGAGTGGAAAAAATAGCATTTTATATTTGAAAAGAAGTGGAAACCCATTTCCCCCTAGCCTGTTTTCTTCTCTGTCTCAAAACTCATTTTGTCCTCTGCCCGAAAAACCCATTTTCCCGCACGCTGATCATGGAGTAGAGATCCTTGCCTCAACACCAATAGGAAGGAAGTGAAGTGCAGATCTGAGAGACCATTGCCCCTGGTGTTTTCTGTAAGTTTTGTGGTTATATTTGGTGGTGTGGTTGTGTTTGGTCACCGTGAAAGTGTGGGAAAGTTGAAAAAAAATAAAGTTATCGTTTTTTTTTTTTACAATGAAACCGAGTAGACTACAAATTATGGAGAAAGTTTTCATTTTTTTTGTGGTTCGACTTGTCGCGATTCTGTTTGGTTGCTAAGAAAGTGTGGAAAAGTTGAAAAAAATAAAGTTTTCATTTTTTTTTTTTACAATGAAACCGAGTAGACTAAAAATTATGGAGAAAGTTTTCATTTTTTTTTGTGGTTCGACTTGTTGTGATTTTGTTTGGTTGCCAAGAAAGTGTGGGAAAGTTGAAAATTTTGTTTTCATTTTTTTATCGGTCGGCTCCGACACAATATTCGTCACCGATTATGTGTCCAATTTTTTTTATAAAAAAAATAAGATGCTATTTGGTAATCTGATCATGATTTGCGGGGAAAGGTTGTGTTTTTCAGCTTGGCTCAAAAATCGTGGATTTAGGGTTTGTGAAATTTAAATCCAATGGCACAAGAGCAAAGAGACCCCCTATAACAGATCCAGAAAGTACAGGGAGCAAAAAAAAAAAAAGCATTTTTTTTTTTGTTTTCGTTGGGGGCTTTGCATGGATTTTCTCGAAAATCAAACGAGGATGAATTTTCTCAGAAATCGAATAGGGGATGGATTTTCTTGGGAATCAAACGGGCGTTGCAAAAAAAAAAATAATAATAATAACATGATTAGATTAGTACTTGCGAGGATTGAGAGTGGCAAAGGAAAATAGGGCCTTTTTCATGAGGGTAAATTGGGATTCTTCACTGGGTAAAGCTTGTTGCCAATGTAGTGAAGGAAATGCTACCAGCGGTGGCAAATTCAATTTCATGGGGCAAAATGGGATTCTTCAGTGGGTTGCAACTTGGAAGCAAATCCAACGAGATTCTTCATTGGGCAAAATGGATATACTATCTTTTTATTTGTTAAAATTAAATAGTCTATCTTGTATAAAATGGATACATTAAATTGAATATGATAAATTAAAATAAATTTAATTTGATTCAGTCTTATATATTTTTTATTTGATTCTTTTTAGTCCACCATCTTATCAGCAGCCGATATCATCCATTACTCAATCAGGAGGTGTATGGACTAAAGGGGAGGGGCTCATACGAGAGGGACTAGGCATACATCTATTCTTAGAGATGCACCATCAACTGACATTAGCTCGCCACCTGTTCAGGAGACTCCTATTACACTTATGGAGGTGCCATCCACCCGACCTATAGTACCACTTGTTGCATCATCACCACCATCGATAGAGGCTACATTGGTTGATGATCGTGGTTGAGGACATGGCCGAGGACATGGTAGGACATGTGGTTGTGGAGCTCATGGAGGGTTACATGTTAGCCCCATAGAGCCAAGTGGGGAGCATGCACATCATAGACGTCCACAACGGAAGAGGAATGCTCCTTCGTGCAGTACATATTGAGGATGTTACTACATCTGACTTGTATTTTGGATACTATTAGTATTTTTCATATCATTATTTTGGACAAATACTCAAGATATATATTTATACTTGTTTTATTTTGGATTCACTAACTTTTTATTAACGTTAATTCTATAGTATTCTATATATTCTGGACTTATTTTACACAAAATAGTGTTGTTACTATTTTGGAAATGTGATAACCAAATTGACATTTGGTTTACTTGTTTTCATTGGTTTTGGATTGAATGTCAAAATATTGATTATAATGTATACAGGTGATAAACTTTAAACATTTGGTTGTATAGCATGTAATACTAATTAAGAGATAGAATTTTCTTTTTTCTTTTGTGGAAGGTGTTTCTTCAAGAGACACCTTCAACATAAATTCGAAATTTTCCACCGTGTATGGAAATTGTGGAAAGTCTTCAAGAGACACTTTCAGTATAAACCCAATTTTTTAAAAATTATGGAAGGTGTCTCTTCAAGAGACACCTTTAGTATAATTCCATTTTTTTTCGAATTGTGGAAGGTGTCTCTTCATATAAACCCAATTTTTAAAAAATTATGGAAGGTGTCTTTTCAAGAGACACCTTTAGTATAATTTCATTTTTTTCGAATTGTGGAAGGTGTCTCTTAATATAAACCCAATTTTTTAAAAATTATGGAAGAGACACCTTTAGTATAATTCTATTTTTTGGGAATTGTGGAAAGTGTCTCTTCAGAATAAATCGATTTTTTTTTTTAATTATGGAAGGTGTCTCTTGAAGAGACACATTTAGTATAATTCAATTCTTTGGGAATTGTGGAAGGTGTCTCTTGAGTATAAATTCGAAATTTTCCACTATTTGTATGAAAATTGTGAAAAGTGTCTCTTTTCAGTATAAACCCAAAAAATGGAATTACACTAAAGGTGTCTCTTCAAGAGACACCTTCCATAATTTTAAAAAAATTAGGTTTATATTGAACAATTTCATGCACAGTGGAAAATTTCAAATTTATGTTGAAAGTGTCTTCAAAAGACATCTTTAGCTTTAAAATTATTTCCATAATTTTTAATACATATTGAATTTTGTGGAATTGTGGAAAGTGTCTTTTCAAGAGACATTTTTAGTATAAATCCAATTTTATGTAATTTTAGAAGGTGTCTCTTGAAGAGACACTTTTAGTATATATATATTGGAAAATGTTTCTTCAAGTGACACATTTTGTATAAATTAAAATTTATTGGAATTGTAGAAGGTGTCTCTTCAAGAGACATCTTTAGCTTTAAAATCAAATTCATGAGACATATTCAAATTTGTCAAATTGTAGAAGGTGTCTCTTGAAGAGACACCTTTAATGCATATTGGATTTTATGAAATTGTGGAAAGTGTCTTTTCAAGAGATACCTTTAGTATAAATCCAATTTTCTGGAATTCTAGAAGGTGTCTCTTAAAGAGATACCTTAAACTTAAATTCAATTCTTTTAAATATGTATCATGATTTTGAAAATTATGGAAGATGTCTCTTCAAAAAACACTTTCCACGTGGTCAAAACTGCCATAGATTTGTCAATATTTTCACAACTACCATTTTTTAATAATTATTTTTAAAAGCTGCCGTAAAAGTTAAAAAAGCCCGGAAAAAGATGGGAGTACTATAAACTTTTTATTAACGCCTCTCTCTTGTTTCCGATCTTCAAAACTATGGGAACAAAGTGTGTGTTCCATTTATCTGGCTCACCTGAGGTTTTTGAACTATGTTGTATATCTCATATAAGCAAAACTACCTTGAAGTTTTCTTTGTTATAGTTTCTAGGGGCTTTTTTTTGCAGTAATTTTTAAAATTAATTATTAAAAAATGGTAGTTGTGAAAATATTGATAGATACGACAGTTTTTGTCACGTGGAAGGTGTCTTTTGAAGAGACACCTTCTACAATTCCAGAAAATTGGATTTATACTAAAGGTGTCTCTTAAAAAGACATTTTTCACAATTCCATAAGATCCAATATGCATTAAAGGTGTCTCTTGAAGAGACACCTTCCACAATTTGACAAATTTGAATATTTCTCATGAATTTGATTTTAAAGCTAAAGATGTCTCTTGAAGAGACACTTTCCAATATATATACTAAAAGTGTCTCTTCAAGAGACACCTTCTACAATTCCAGAAAATTGGATTTATACTAAAGGTGTCTCTTGAAAAGACACTTTCTACAATTCCACAAAATTCAATATGTATTAAAAATTATGGAAATGATTTTAAAGCTAAAGATGTCTCTTGAAGAGACACATTTAACATAAATTCAAAATTTTCCATTGTGCTTGGAATTGTTCAATTTAAACCCAATTTTTTTTTTTTAAAATTATGGAAGGTGTCTCTTCAAGAGACACCTTTAGTATAATTCCATTTTTTTGGGTTTATACTGAAAGTGCCTCTTCAAGAGACATTTTTCACAATTTTCATACAAACAGTGGAAAATTGTGAATTTATGCCGAAAGTGTCTCTTGAAAAGACACCTTCCACAATTCCCAAAAAAATGGAATTATACTCATACACCTTTCATAATTTTAAAAAAAAAATTAGGTTTATACGAAAGTCTCTTCAAGAGACACTTTCCACAATTTCCAGACACAATGGAAAATTTCGAATTTTGAAGAGACACCTTCCATAATTTACAAAGAATGGAATTATACTAAAGGTGTTTCTTGAAGAGACACCTTCCATAATTTTTTAAAAATTGGGTTTATACTGAAGAGACATCTTCCATAATTCCCAAAAAATGGAATTATACTAAAGGTGTCTCTTGAAGAGACACATTCCATAATTTTTAAAAAATTGGGTTTATACTGAAGAGACACCTTCCACAATTTCCATACATAGTGGAAAATTTCAAATTTATGCTGAAGAGACACCTTCCACAAAAGAAAAAAATATTATATCTCTTAATTAGTAATTATAATACCCATCCATAGGGATAAACTCAAGGGAAAGGTCTCGATAATGGCCATAGCATTATTTGAACTCTTCTTCCAAGGATCTCTATTTTTTTTTTTTTCAATATTGTTTGATTTTCCATGTTTCCAACTATGTAATTTCTTGTTTCATGCATACATTATTTTATTTAGCAAATTGTTAATTTTTGCATTATTCATACCCCCAACTATTGAAATAAGTAAGACAACATCTTAATATGAGCAGGCAAAAATAAATCAACACAATGAATATCAAATTTTTAGATTGGAAAAACCCTCCCACAAGAGGTAATACACAAGAAATATGTACTACAAAACTTGCTATTTATGCCTCCCTGCAAAACACTTGCATCATTCATTTTGATTGTTGAAGAAAAATATATGATATTTTGTATGAATTGATTGATCCTTTATAAAAACTTGTTATTTATGTCTTCCTGCAACATAAAGTAGAGAAAACTTGTTTATAAATTATTTTTCTTTTAACTTTTTTTAAAGTAAGAAACATTCAATAACTTTTTTAGCTGTATTAAATAAAGTAATAGTTGTTTGCTGAGTTCCGTAGCAACAAGTTTGAGCATTCACCTACGTTAATGTTATTGACTTTAGTAAAAAGAAAGTTATTAGTTCTAATAAATACAACATACGACTATGTATAATGTAGTGTTACCTTGAACAAGAGTCTACATTTGTATATTTTGTTGGATTTGTACTAAATTTAATATAATGTTGGAAGTTCTATGGGAGAGCCCTTCATCGTCAGAACTTCATAAAAAAGAATCATATCTATTAAATCTTTAAAAAATATATATATAAAGATGCATGAAATAGACTAGGAATTCTTAGCAATAAAATATTTAAGTTTATATATATACTGAAGAAAAAAAATGAAAAAAAAAATATTGAGAGAAATATGAAAATAGAAGGTTTAAAAATAATGCAAGAAACATATTAGGAATTTTCAGGATAGAACATTATAATATATATATATATATATATATTCATCCATTAAAGAATAAAGAAATATAGAAAAACAAGGTTTAGTAGATAAATTATTTAAATTTTTATAAAAATGAATAATATATATTGAAGAAATATATGGAAAGGAAAAGTTTTGAGAAATATGAAAATAGAAGACTACCTAAATTAATACATTATTTAAAATTCTTTGAAAAAATAATAATATTGTAGACCCCTCTTTTGGACCAAGGGACATTTGTTTTTTCATTACTTTTATTTGTTGCATTTTATGGGATTTTTGTCACCACTTTCTTGCCACCTGAGAAGCTTGGTTTTTTTTGGGTAGGTTAATGACACCATCTCTATAGAGGAGTGGGGACGATCTTAGTGAGAGAGAGCAAGCATGCATGGGACGTGTGGCAAAGACATGACCACCTTGCCATGGTGGTAGTTAGGGATGGAGACCTTTTTGCTGAACGAGGAATAGTGGAATTGATAGAGGCTTGGATGAGAAGAAATGGGTTGAATGGAAAAATAGAGAAGAGGGGAGTCATTTTGAAAGGAATGTGCAGAAGAAAAGAGTTGCTGTAGGAAATAGAGTGAGTATTGGCTAAGAAGAAAAAGAGGAGTGCATAACAGGGAAAGGAAGTAGCCCCAAGTAAGTTTGTTGTGGGTTTCTTGCTTATTTTGATTAATATAGTTCTCTTTTCTTTCCCATTGTTTGCTTTGCATTGCTTTGCATTGCTTGTCGATTTGGGTGTTGATGATATGAGTTACATGTTGAACTTTGTTGATTTCTGGATCATTTTTATATTTTGTTGTTATCGATCTCCCTACTATTTTTGTGGGTTGGCTTGGGACTAGTGTGACTCTATTTCATATACACTATGTAACAATCCATATAGATCATTTTCATTCATGCTTTGAATCTAGCTTAAGATTTCCTTACTCATTTCAAGCCCATGGAGGATATATGAAATGAAACTTCATACATTTAACATTTGTTTGGTTTTTTGTTAGCTTTTCTCTAGTTTTTATGTTGTTTTTATCTTCGCTCTATGTTCCTTGATTACTACTCAAAAAGAGCATATTTTAGATAATAATTCTCATGAGTTTCATGTCTTTTGAGTAGTAATTATGCCTAAAACACTCAATTAACATGTTGTTGCCCTTGCAAGAGTTACTAACAAGTTTTATGGAGTTTTGGAGTCATTTCAAGGTATGTTTTTGATAAATTTGTGACAAAAGAGATGAATCAAATTGAAGAAAACAAATAAAGTTGATGATGATCCAAATGCATAATGAAAGAAGCAATGAAATGCACTTGGATAAAGCTTTGGAGCTTAATTGAAGGTGATGGAGATGGATTAAACATGAAGAAATGAGAAAAGTTGTAAAGAGGAGCCGGAATAGCATAATTGTCGGTTTCGAATGACCATGCGAAATTTTCGCACAGTCATGCGAAATGAGACAGAAAGGAGGTGGCTGCAGCATAAAGGGAAATTTTGAGGAAGTGATTTCGCATGACCATGCGAAATTTTCGCACAGTCATGCGAAACGCTCCAGAAGAACGAAATTAAAGCTTTTGGATTCTCCACTTCGCACCATCATGCGAGATTGCTAGGGCTCGTGCGAAAATGCATTCTCTCCAGATTCCTTGATGAAGAAGCATTTAGAAGACCTCTAAAATGTTGCCAAGTGTCCTTTTTACCTTGGCCTATAAATAGAAACGAGATGGACTCATTTGAAAATTCTAACTTTTGATACATTTTCTAATTGTAGAACTTTTTAGATTTCTTTTCTCTATATAATTCTCTACTTTCCTTCATTTTCTCTCATTTTCTCGGTAGCCAAACATGTCTTGTGAGATCAAATCTCCAAGCATGAGTGGCTAAATCTCGTTTTTCTCGGAGGAAGGAAGATCTAAAGGCAAGATCTATGGTGAATTAGAGAATTGAGCTTGATTTGCAAAGGTAATTTGATCAAATTGATTGATTAATTGAAATTTGGGGATTTTTCTCTTCAAATTATCTTGGATGATTACTACAATGCAAGCTAGGTAGATTCATCAAATTCTTAATGCTAGATTTGATGAGATTGAATAGTTGCATTGTGTGAATCATTGGAAGATAGTTTAAGATGAATTGAATTTATGATTCAAATTTATCTCTTGGATTAGATTACCTAATTTTAAGAGAAATTAGATCTAGATCTAAAGCTAAATCAAAAATCGGTTAGATGAAAATTTAGGTTTTCAATCTAACTTGATGAAAATTAGATCTCAACACCTATTCACCATGGAAATTGCTCTCTAGAAAATCCTAACTCCGAGAATCTCACATCTTATTAATTTTCTTCTCTTTTACACTTCATTTTCAATTCAATTTGAGTACATTGCTATCTTGAGATTTTATCATGCAATTTCAAGTAAATTTCATTTGTTCACCATCATTTCTTATCATCTCGTTCAAGCCTTAATTACCAAGAATAATCCATCCTTGTGGACGATACCTAAAAACCACTATACTACAGTAGTTTGTACTAAAACCACTTTTTGATCGGGTACAAATTGCTATAGAATAGTGAATTAGGTTATAAATTTTGTTTTGATCCAACAAACGACAAAATCCGAGCGATCATTCCTCTGTATGCTTTCTTGTGAGTCTTCTGTTGGGTTGTGTGAGGTTTGAGAGGAAAGAGTATATGAAGCTGTTGAATGTTGCTGTGAAGGTGTCATTAAGTTAGGCGAGTGATACTAGCAGATTTTAGGGATGCTTGTGGGGAAAGATCTGAAGAGGATGGATGATTTGGTCCAGTAGGGGGGTGAGCAGTGGTGTGCCGGCGGTTTAGAAAGTTTAGTATTGAAGGTTGAGTTGTGGTAGATGCTCTAGAATTTAAGGACTATATATCTGCAACCTTTCATATTAAAGGTCTATTTCTCGGTATGGGTACATCTAAAGCTTGTTAAATTTGGGAATACTGAAAGTGGCCTTCTTTATGATATGTGATTTCGGGTGACCATGGAAAAGACGAGATGTCACCTTGAATCCAAGCTCGCTAAGATATAGTTTGCCTAACCTCCTATTTACATTGAGCAGAGTGATGTGGATTTAAAAGAGAATGGAACCAACATTTGTAATAGGAGAATGAATGGTGAGACCCAAAGTGGGATAAGAGTTTCAGTCAACAGTTTGTTAGACAGAGTAGGAATATAGTGGTGAAGTCATGACTTTGAAGCACTTGATGGAATGAAGATGGCCATGCAAGAGTAGTCTACACTTGGTCTTTACGCATTATCAATCAGATTTCTTTTCTGGGCTTAGGTGGATGCCATTTAAAGCTATATGAGATAGGTTTTTGAATTTTCGGAATGACGCTCATCACAATGATAACTTTGCTGTTGGGCTTCTTGACCTCTCTCAACTGAGGGGCCTCATGACTGCCATAGACGTTGTTACTCAAATGCTTGCGTCCATGATCAAGTCTCTCACCTTCCAGTCCGTACCAAAACAACTGATATGGCCAAGGTAATTCTCAGTCAGGTCTCTCATCACCTAAGCCACCCACTAGACCTCACCTATAATGATCGGGTTTTTAGACCACGTTAGAAATTCTAGTTTGAAAAGTCTTCTTTTGAGTGGTGGTTGAAAAGTCAAAAAAGAAAAAAGGTGATTGGAGAACATGTGTTAATTTTGGATTTACGGAATTTGAAATATTTTGTTGGTTAATTAGGCGAGCTGAAAATTTTGTGCCATATTAGCTTTATGGTAGAAAATTTATTAGAATCGTAGAAATTGAAAATTTTCAGAAATGAAAAATGAAAACGAAAAAGTGAAAAATGAATTAATTAAAATTAACTAAAACTAATTAAGTAAAAATTAAATTAAATTGCTTAATAATAATTTTGACTAAATTAAAATTTTGGGTTGATGTTTAATAAATTATTTTGTGTGTTGTAAAAAAAATGAAAATGAAGTGAATTGGAAATGAAATGAAAAATAAGTAAAACAAAAGAAATAAAAAAAAAAATTGCAAAGGCTTGATTGGTTGGGTCGTGGGCTTGTGGCTGGGGTTAAAAGCAAAAGGAATTGGGAATTAAAAAAATGAAGTAGAAAGTGGCAGAAAGGTCTCGGCGTCTGTGTGGAGAAGATTTTTCCACTGGTTCTTTGGTCAGCCGTTTGGACAGCCGAATGTCGTCCGTTCCTGTGAAATTTTGAGGAAGTGTTCTACTCGACGCGAGGAACATTTCTATGGTGTTTGATTTTCATTTTAACGGTCTGATTTGTAAATTTGTGGTAGGGAAACTAACCCTAAACTTTAATTAAATGCCTTTTTTCCTTGAAAAAAAATTGTAGATTTTGTTGTTATGAGTTAAATAGGTAATATTTGTGATATAGGAATTTTATTGGATGATTTGGGAATATTTTTGGAATTTTTGTGATTTTGAAAAAAAAATTTGGTTGATAAATGATTGTTTTCGAGTTGTTAAAATTATTGGAATTGTTGAAAAATTATGAAATTGTGGTATAATTTGTAATTTATTGATATGTGGTTTTTTTGAGAATTATTGGAATATTTTTGTCAATTTTATTATGAAAAAATAATTATGTTTGATTATTGAAAATTATTGGAGTTGTGGAAAATTATGGAATGTTGATATAGATTATGTTGAATTGAGAGTTGAATTATTAGAAATTTATTTGGTTGCTTTTGGTAATTTTAGTCTGGAGAAAGTAATTATATTTGAATATTGGAATTATTGGAATTGTTGGAAACTTTTGGAATTGTGGTATGATTGTAAATTTCAATGATATTTAGACTAGTTGGAAATTTATGTGATATTGGGGATACTTGTGAATGAGGGTAATTAATCTCATAACTTTTCATTTGCATCATGGTTGTGTGAAGAAAGGATAAAAACTGTGAAAAATGCATGAAATGGAAAAATAAAGAAAAAAAATAAAATAGTGATTAAAACTAAAGGTCTGTGTGAGGCGAATTAAGAAGGGAGAGAAATCCTTAGGGTGAAAGACCCAAAAGTTTACTCTGGGAAGACTCCGAATGGGGAGTGTATCTGAGTGCGAACGCGTATCATTCGGTGAAAGCCCAAGAACGACAATGCATTGTATGACTGTGTGTCACATGTTCATATGCATTTCATTTAATTTTTGAAAATTGTGTAATTGTGTATAATTACAGAGATTAAAATATGTGGCTTGATCAATGTTGATGAAATGATTCTTTTGTATTCATTTGAAACTTAGTAATCCCTATTAACCCCTTAGGTGTTAGGCATCCTATTGAGCAATATGGAATGCTCACTCTTTCTTTTTTACATTTTTTTTAGATGCAAATGTCATTCCTAAGGATCCACAAGTGGGGTAGGGAGGACTTCAGAATGCTCTTGGACGTTTTGGAGCGACCTAGTGGAATGTGGTGTATTTGTTATGTTTGTTGTATTGGAACTTGTATTAGCAACCTATGAACTTTTATTTTTGGACTTTAATGATAATTATTATATCTTGTTGCTTATGAGTAGTGATTGGTATATTGTTAGTTGGTGGGAACTCTAGTGTGGTTTATGCAAAATAAAATAAAAAATAAAAAATAAAAATTCAGAGCGTTTTGGTTGACTGCCAGTGTGGATTAGGAGGAACCCTTAGGGTCAAACCTTTTACCTAGGGTCATGGGCCAAATTTTGGGTTGCCCGGAATTTGGGTCATGACATCACCTTTTCGACTCACTCTTGCATGGCTACCTTTGCAAAGCCTCCATCAAAGCCCCACCAAACCTAAATCTCATCACCTCCACCACTTAAACCACCTTCATCTTACTCTCCACCCATTTCCCGATCAATCCATCACTGCACCTGCCTTTAGCTCATTTCTTTCCCCTTTCCCCTTTCCCGTGTGCATGCAATCTTGGTCATGCATGGCCACCTTGCCCAAGACAACCTCGACATACCCGTAGCTACAATTTGGCCCGTAGATGTGTTCATGCATGTCCATAAGCCAACACTCTATAGCAAGCTGTTGCAAATCAAGACTTGTTGTTATTTGAAGGGTCGAACTTGGCACTGACGCTTGGCATTTATGCTTAGGAGCTGAAAATCTGGCCATGGAATTCATTGACAGCTTATTCTCTTCCACATCTCTTGTACAAAACACAAGGAATGATGCAACTGTCGATGGTGGTGACGGTGCTGGGTTTCACTTATTAGCCTATTTCCATGCCACTATTGAGATATTCTGGTTTTAGTTGCTACATTGCCTAGTTTCATCATCAACCGCTGCACCTGCATAAGCACCACCGCTTTCGCCTAGTGAAGCCAAAATCCAACAACTCATTGAGGAGATGAAGGAATTGATTTAAGGGTCCTTCAAAGATAGGCAATTCAACGTAGGTTCAGTATTGCTAGAGTTTGAAGTTTTTGAATCAATTGGAGGAGGAGTCAACACATGGTTCAGAACAGGAAAGCTATTCCCAGGACCTCATCTCTTTGCAAGAGCAACTATCATACCATTATGGGCAGATGTAGTAGCTCTTGTTCCTACAATGCAAAAAGGGAATTAAACTGCCAGAAATCTTCACATTGCATTAAATGGGCTAAACGTGCTACTCTTCATATGGCATATCCCTACCAGAATCGAAATAGTATTCAAAGTGTTTGGGTTTGCTAATTGGCCTTGAGGGGCTGCCATTCCAAATAGAACTTGGCAGGTTGAAAAAAGAAATTTTGAACTCACTTGGAATCAGAAAGCTTGTATCTAGCGATGATGATTATCTTATGGGTCTTGCACCACTTGTCGAAACAATTAAGAATTTGGAGTTTGTGAAGAGGTCCACAACTAGGCTTGAGAAGAGATGCATAGACCCAATGTTTCAGCATTTTAAGCATTATTTCAATGACTCAATCCAAAATGATGTTACATGGCGTGGGTGAGAGTATAAACGGAAGAATATGGACATGAAAGTAAAGAAAATGGAGAGATTTGTTGCAATTATTTCACAAGTGTACCAAGAATGGAGTTTCTGGAAACAGTTGAGATACCAATATATGTGTGGTCTTACAGCATGCTGGAAATACTATTTCATCTTGTCAATCTCTTAGGCAATTATCATTATTTCTAACCTGGGATTCAATGGGTAGACAAAATCTTCCCCGCAAAAATCAAAGTGGGACCGTGAAAAGAATGTCAACATTTTCGGTGTTGAGTTGGCAAAGAATGCAGTAATACTGCAACTTAACCTCTCCACCCTAGGTCCACGTGCATGAATCAAATTTGCATGTCGATCTTTGACATGAAGTTCCAAAGGCCTTGTGTCATCCTCTCTATTTTTTATTTTTTATTTTTATCTTTTGGTGTCAAAATTTAATTTTCAAATAATTTTCAAAACTCCAATTTTCAAATTTAATTTTCATTTCAAATAATTTCCAAAACTCCAATTTTCAAATAATTTTCAAAACCCCAATTTTCAAAACTCCAATTTTCAAAACTTCAATTTTCGAATAATTTTCAGAGCTCCAAAATTTCAAATAATTTTCAAAACTCCAAATTTTCAAATAATTTTAATTTCACTCTGGTTTTCAAATAATTTTAAGTCATTTCTTTTCTTATTCCTTCATTAGGGTTTTAGGTCACCAAAAATCTCAATTTTAATAAGCTTGCTACCATTCTCATTCTGGCATGCACTTGTACAAATTTTCTTTGATTTTCAAATAATTTTCTATTTCTCTTAATTTTAAATAAGCACAAATATGATTTTTCATAATTATAAAATAATGGAATTTATGGAATTAATTCATGCAAAATAAATTAGGCTTTTGGTGGGGGCTCAACATCCATAATATTTTCTTTGAAAATAATTCAAGTGAAGTGCATGATTGACATAACTTGATTTTGATTGGTTTTGTGTGAGATATTTTACACCTATCATTATGCACTAACCTTGTTTCATTGATAGCGCATTTTTACTAGCTACTAAGGTACGATCTCACTACCACTTAGCTTATTCTAATGCATGATTTTTTTTTTATTATTTGATCATTTCATTAGTATCCATTTGATTTCCTTATTAATTGCCACACTTGTCTCACCTTATTTAGTAGAGACCCATTTTCAGGGACTTAAAGGGGTGCTATGACTTACCATCGTACCTTCCCAATAGGTAACTTGACCCCCAAACCCGACTTTGATTTTCCACATACTGTCTTTTCCAAATAAGGAGTCGCTCTTAGGGTTTTCTTTCCTTCTTTTTTTCCCTTTAAAAATAAAACAAAAATAAGTGCAGACTCCAAGTTTATTCTAAAAACCATATTTTTCACCAAATAAATAAAAAACGAGTTTCGCCATCGAGTAAGAACGAATCGAGCGAAATGCGGGGTCCACAAATATGTACTAATGAGTAAAGAAATTTAGAAAAGAAAGTTGAGAGAATGAGAAATATTTAAGGAATGTACTAAGGTACCAGTGGTCTACCTCCAAGATTCAACAACCAAAGAATCTCACCATGGGTGCACTTTGTAAGCGAGACGTGTACAATTCAGGTTCTGAAATATTTGATTCCGTGTAAATCCAGTTGGGTCATTTAATCAAAAACATTTATAAAACCTATGACCTCATACTAGCATAGCAAAGCTACTATAGTATAGTGGCTCTAGGGTCGAACTCTGGGATGGGTTTTCATTCTACCAGTGATATACTCAAGATTAGAAATTGAATTTAATGATTTCCTTTACCAAAAACTTAAAGTTTAAAAGAAAATAAAATTTGTTTTGAAAGTGTTTGAAACTAAATTAACATAAACTAATTAAAAATGGAAGAAAGAAAGTCTCCCGGAGCTAAGGATTACTAGGATCAAGTTCAGAATGCAAAGTGGAAAATTCCAGATTTTTCTCCTCGCATTGGGGATTTAACCTATAGTTATTTCCTGAACCGGTATAGGTTTAACAATGAAGATTTAATCCATAAGAAGTCAATAGAAATGGTAGTCAAGGTCCATTAATGGCTTTAGACACTATGGGTCTTCACCTTGAACCACTTTCCAATGGCTCGTATATGATAACTAATGGACTGATATGGATCTAGCAATAAGCATCCACAGAGACTTGAAGCTTACCATGTATTGGCCATTCAAAGTGATTCTAAGGATTTAAAGCAAAACTTTGGATTTAAAAGCCATTATGAACTCCAACTACCTGTATTTAATGCACGAGAGTTTTCCACCTTTGCATCTGGACTTTTCACCTAGCTTCCTTCACTCCAAGAAACTAAAAGTTTAGCCTCTCATCCTCTCAGAAAACATCCTCAGAGGTTGTTTGGCTTCCAAGAAAAAGAAAATAGTAGAGAGAAAAAGAAAACGAGAGAGCTCTGTTTTTCACTAAGTGTAAAACATAACATATATGTTGAGAGGTGATTTTCACCCCTCTTATAGTCTTTACAAAAGTAAAGCTTGTGATTGGTTAGTTACAAGGATAAGAAAGGAAATTACATCAAAAAATACATAAGAAAAGATCTAAAGTGGAGTCGGCAAAAATAGAGGAAAATTCGCACCACGCATGGGCTGTGCGAATTTGGAAGGTGGTGTGCGAATTTCGCACAATGTTCGCACAAGCTGAAGGTGTTGTGCGAATTTCGCCCAAGCCTGGAGCAGTTGTCTTCCGAAGGCCATATCTTCCTCATTTCAGCTCCAAATCGTACACGGTTTGAAGCGTTGGATTCTTTACTTCCTGAGCTTTGAAATGGTATATAGCATGTAGAAAATGGACTTCGGGAAGTTCTCCAAAAGTGCTAAAGAAGACTGCAACTGCTGTCCTCTGTTTTCCTCTTTGCTTCTCTTTGCTTCTCTTTGCTTCTCTCCTTTGGTTGGCTTGTCTTAATGATCCAAAAAGCTGTCAAAACACTAAAACTAGCCACAAATATGATTAGAATTCATTGCTAGGTCCTTAACATGCCAATTGGAATAAAGATGGAGAATTACTACACAAAAGTGCTTAAAACATAATGACTTAAAGGTGTAAAATAATACTTTTTGGGTAGTAATCAATATTCCTCCAGATAGATGTATGAAAGGCTCTCTGAAAAACTCTTATAAAAATTGGTATGTAGGGAAGAGGGGTGACCTGCTTTTATAGGCCACTAACACAGCCCAAATAGGACTCTACTGGTAAGCAGGATTCTACTTGTAAGCGGAACGGGATTCTACTTGCACATTCTTCCCAAAAATAAAATACTCATTGAATAAAATTAAATAAAAAAATTATTTTGAATTTTGTCAAATTTAGCCAAGATTGTGCATGTACGCAGGGAGAAGAACCCCCCGCGCAGGATACATGTGCGGATGCAACGCGCATTAAGGAATTTCTAGCCCAACCAGCCTAAAGCCTCACTCAATTGGGCTTGGGCCCCATGGGCGTCCGAGCCTTTCCCACACCTCTTCACAAGCCTATTAGGTTAAGGAAAGTGAGCTAGTTAATAAACCCATTAAAGGTGTTCCTTTTTTTCCTATGTGGGACAAACAAAAAACACTTTTAACATTTACACTCTTCCTCCAAGTGGGGTGGTAACCGTAAGTGAAGAAGCAGGTGAAGTGGCAATAATAGGAGTGGTCGGATTATGTGCTATAATTGGAATAAAGTTCGGTGATGTTGCCGGAGATCGACCTTCGACGTCAGCCACGCCACTATAATGTTGATAAATGCGAGCCTAAATGCACTATTTCGATCCTTAGCATTCGCAAACTGACACTACAAGGAAAAAGGTATATGGTGACATTTATAACGAGTCACCATAAACATAGGGTGTCACTACAACATAGCGTCACCTTCTCCACTGACACCATAGAGGGTACCAATTGGTGACATATTTGGAAGTGACACCAAAGTAGATAAATGGTGACCCATTCGGAAGTGACACCATATATTTCTAGTGATGATAGGGTGTCACATTAAATACATCATCTTTGAGTTATGATGTCACATTAAATGCATCACATTTAAGTTATGGTATCACATCATTGTAAATTATTGTGGAAGATATGATTGGTTTTAGTTGTTGATTTTTGTAATGCTTATGAATTAATAAGATTAACCTATTTATATTTTGTCCATAAATATAACAATCATATTATATTTAACTCATTTTTCTGTAATGTTTCTGGAATAACTCATAATACATTGATCATCTAATAATATTTGTATATCAAATGTTCACAAAAGGATAGTACGTCCAACATATCAAACCCATCAAAACTAAAAAAGAAGAGTGAATACATACCAAAACATGATTTAGAAATGTTAAAGATCCCAAGATTCATGTATACCTCCATTTCCTAAGCATAAAACCGGCTAACCATAAAATGACATAAAAGTCCCATCTAAAAATCTAAATTTCTCAGTTGCAATTAAAGTAACGTTTATGTCCTACAACGTATAACATAAGAGTTGCATTTAAAAACCCAAAATCTTGTTGCCTTCTTCTTTCTTTTTATTCTCCATTTCACCATCCCAAGAGTGTATACCTGCATTTCAAAATTTAATGAGTTTTAGAGATTTTTATTGAAGAAAATAAACATGGATCGATGTTATCATAAATGAACAAATCTAAGAACTATTTTTTTTTTCAAATAGAAACATTATTCAAAGAATAAGCATTACTATACAATACCTATGGAAAAATTCATGTAGTAGCTAAGGGACTCACCATGCATGGTGATCATGATGCATTAACATGATTCATGATTAGTTGTAGCACAAAAGTAGCCCATTCTCCTCTAATTTCATCGAAGGGCGCTTCTTCTGATGAATAAATGGAAATATAATTCTACTTGAGAATATGTTTTTTTTATCACAAAACTGAAATCAAATAAGAAAATAACATTAAAATGCATAACATTTGGAAGCCTAAAACTATGTACAATTCATTAAATAAGTAATACCTTTGAAGCAATAATTGTAGGATAAAAAATTATCTCTTTAATGAATCTCATAACAAAGTAGCCACATTCGAACCCTCCTTCTTGTCTTGGACACTAATCGATCAATTATAAAATAACATTAGTACTCACATATATAAATGGTGCAAATGCATAAGCTAATGTGTAAAGAAAAATTTTTGGATGTCACTTGCACTAGTTGCTAAGATGACTCCCTCTTAGATGTTTTCTTTGCAGATATTCGAAGAGTCCTATGTAAATAAGTTCAATGGGTACATTTTAAAAATAGGTAAATGTTATATGTTTTAATATATATAAATAATAAAAAAATGTGTTTGAGGTGAATGTATTTTTTTATTTAAAAAAATACTATGAAAAATAATAGGAAGAACTTACATGTTTACGATATCCTTTAAGTCCTCACATGGTTTGTGATGCATAGGGTCAAGATAGTGGACTATCATTTTCCTTGGCTCAAGCACTACCTAAATATAAACCCTTTAAGTCCTCATATCTATTTTTATTAACAAAATATAAAAACTTTCCAAAACTCAACTACTTAAATATAAAAACAAAATCAAATAAAATATCTAGCTAATTGGATTTTAGAAACTAAATAAACTATAAATAAACTAAATATAAAAACTAAATAAAATATCTATGCCCATGAATTAATTGAAGGGGATAGAAAGACACAGAGAGAACATGGCTATGGTTATGATTTCCATCTTATCATCTCCCGTCAATACCACACATGCCCATTTTAAGGTTGGACACTACTTTTGTTGATGGACTTGGAAAGGGAACTTCAAAATTGAAAACATAAATAAACCCTTATGTAAAAAAAAAAAAAACATTAAAATATAATTGAGCATTAAAATATTTACTCTCTTTCATCACTTTCATTTGAATATTAATAATCTCTTATTGAGATAGATACTTACAATTTAACAAAATAGAAATTCCTAATAATAAAAAATATAAAAATTTCTATTTCTATTAACAAAATATAAAAACTTTCCAAAACTCAACTACTTAAATATAAAAATAAAATCAAATAAAATATCTAGCTAATTGGATTTTAGAAACTAAATAAACTATAAATAAACTAAATATAAAAACTAAATAAAATATCTATGCCCATGAATTAATTGAAGAGGATAGAAAGACATAGAGAGATCGAACATGGCTATGGTTATGATTTCCATCTTATCATCTCCCGTCAATACCACACATGCCTTCCCGAATTGGTCCTTTTGGGGTTGGATACTCTCAACGAAATTCTATATCTCATTCCCACTTAGATACAAACAGAAAAATCATTTTTTTTTCCTCTCTCGTTTTTTAGAAAGGATGAAGATTATGTGATAGTATATCTCAAAAAAATTCTGTACCTGTCATTCTCACACAAATAGATATTAAAAATCATTCATTTTTTTTTCCTGTTTTTCACTTTTTTTAAGGATTTGATCATGTGTTTGGTTTAGATTAAAAAATCAATTAATCTACAGTTTTTTCTTCTATGCTAGAAGATTAAACCTAAATTTTTCTTCCCTACAACTCAAGAATACACAATTCACAAAAACCATAATACAAAGATGTTGAAACAATTAATATAATGACATTAATAAAAGAAAAAAAAATGATAGATCCAAGAGATTTTGGGTTACCTGGGAGTCCACAAAGTGAAGAATGTCGGTTGTGAGCGTGTTGACTATGGGTGAGAGAAAAGGTTGAAGAAGATCACGATTTTATATATAGGATTTATATATTGAGATTTTTTGGATTGTGGGTGAGATATGGAAACAATGGGATTTTTATATAGTATCCATCATTATTAATTCTAAAAATGGGTTATAATACTTAAAAAAATTTATTTTATATGATGTCACTTCCCAAAAAATGACACTATAAATATAAAATTAATATCATCTAACTACCTCAATTGAAGATTTTTTATATGATGTGTCACCTTTATTAATTATAAATCCTATGGTGTCATTATTTTAAAAGTGACACCGTAAATAGTGACACCATAAACTATTTTTGTAGTAGTGTGAGAGGCGGAGAAGGTGTAATCGAGTTCTATTAGTAAGGGCTGAGGAGATGAGAGTGAGGATGAGGAAGGAGAGAGAAGGTTTTCTCTTTTGTTTTCTATTTGTTTCAAAAAGTGTATGTAGAGAAGGGATGAGTGAGTGGATGGCAAGCATGGAAAGGGTGGTCGTTGAATGTGATGGAGACCGGTCTTAAGCTACCCAAAGCATGGGTAGTGACAAAAGAAAAAGAGACACCTAAAGGGGACGTGAAACTCTATGCAACTTGGCTATAAGGTGTGATTTTGGTAATTGATATTGGCTTGATTGTGGTATTCTAATATATAACTGGCTAGGGACAATTGGTGCAATGTACCTTGCTTCTACAACTATGAAAAACTAAGGGAGAATTACCCAATAGAGTGGGCTAGGCTAGAATAATTACTGGCAAAGCTAGTCTATTCTGATAATTTTTGGGGAGGACGATAATAGGCTTGAATACCAAAATTGTCATTCAACTAAAACTTTTAAAATTCAAAGCATTTAAAGCATTTCACTTGATTTGTCAAGACATTTATGGTGCGTGGGCCCCATATTTATTGTAATTATTGACATTCAAATTTTAAATCAACATTTTGGGTTTAACCATTACAATTATTATATATAATGATAGTATAATTTGTTATTTAAATTTACTATTTAAAACAAAAATGCTTCTAAAAAATATTTTCAAAATATCATTTTTTTTTTTACATTTTTTTTTATTCTAATTTTAAATTTTATTAAGAAAAAATAAGTTTTATAATTATAGAATAAAAATGATGATTTTTTCATATATCTGTGTATAATATATATATATATATATATATATATATATATATATATATATATATATATATATAATATATATATATATATGTATGTATTAATTTTAAATTGATAAATTATGTTTTGTATTAAATTCAAGGAAGATAAAATGTTTAATTTTTCATTCAGATTATCTAAAAAGTATAAGAAAATGATGGAGAATTTTAATCATTTTTTATTTTTTATTTTTTGTAATAAAATAATTTTTAAAAATTTATATGATTTTTTTTCCTTTGCATAGTGTTTTTTTCTTCTTAATTTTCATATATAATTTTTTTTCCTCAATGCATCGAGTGGATGATGTTAATACATTTGATATGTTAAATATTAATGAGTTATAAAAAGTAATCTTCAAGATTATTACTTTTATTATAAAATACTGGTATAACAAAAATATGTTATATTATAATGTAAATACACTTACATTACAATAAAATATAATTAGGAAAATTTTGAAATTTTTTATAAAATGATAATTTTGTATGATCATACCATATTTCACAACATACTTATATTATAAATAATTTCTGAAACCAAATGAAATACTAATTTGAATTCACAAGACTGATAGTTTATATATATAATATATATAATATTATATATATATATATATAATTATATATATATATATATATATCCACTTATTTAATTTTCAATGCACTAGATGAATGTTGTTAATATATTGATACGATGTGTTAATACCAATATGATTAAACATTTTTTGAATTATTATTTTTGTAATGAAATATAGGTACGACATAAATGCATTATACTTACAATACAAATACACTATCATTATAATTTATTACAATATAATTTAATTTATTTTTGTTTAATTTTTTCACGTGCTATATTACCCAAGGAATAATTGTGAGTTATTTCATTTAATAGTTGTGTGTTAGTCAATTGAATATTTATATATTACTCAATTGATGAGTGCTCGTAAAAAATAATTATTCATTCTATTATGGTAACAAAGTTTTTAATTGTATGTTCCATATATAAAACGATATAATAACCTTAGGATATGGTTTTTATTTATGAGATATTGAAAATTATTTTTTTTTACAAGGTTCTTTAAAAAATCTCAATTTTTTTGAAAAAAAGAAAAGAAAAATAGCATATTTTTAAACAGTCACTTGATTGTTCAAAAGTGAATAGCAATTTTTTCGAGCTTGAGAAATGTACTGTTGATTACTTGTACTTATCATCATGTATGAGCCCCACATAATTGACAGTCTCAAATTTATTTATAAATAATATAGAAAACATATTTAAGGGTAAAATTGTCCTCTAAAAATCCTTGAGATGAGTGAACCTTCCTAGTAATTATTCCATCCAGCCTACCCTATTGGGTAATTCTCCCAAAAGCTAATGGGTTAGGATTATGGGTGATAGGATTAGGTGTACAGTTGGTAGGGTTTAAAAGATGAGTTTTAGCATGAGACAATAGTAGATGGGTGAAAGGAATGGGGGTTGTTGATGGACGGATGATGCATGGGTTAATCTAAGGTGTGGTTGGTATGTTTTAAATAATATAAAAGCTAAGTATAAATATTTTATGAAAGCAGACAAGTTGCACATTTGCTTTTTATTTAGAAAATTAATTTATTTTTTGTTTTGAAGTGTGAATTTTAATAGCAAATAAAATTTATTTATGATTCATGATATACTAGAAATGATTATTATTTTGGCATGTTTATTGTCAAAAAAAATCATTTTATTTATACTTTAAGACATTAATTAGATAGTTATAATAAACTCAAATTTTATTTTTTATTTTTTGGTTCATGAAGAATAAAAAAGGATAATTGTTTCGGTATATTAATAAACTCAAAGTATATATAAAAAACAATATATTCAATAGTCATTAACTTTTAATTTACCCATTTAATAAATATAATTAATATTTATAAGATAGTGTTAACAAAAAATGATTGAATCAAATTAAATCATATTCATAAAAAATCCTTTCTTAATTGGAATACGAAACCTTCATTGTACATCTTTAAAGAAAATGAAATCTATTATCAATTAATTCAAATAATGAATTTATTTTATGGCATTAAGGTTTTAAAAAATTCTAAATAGGTCTAAATATACTATAAATCAATCAAAACAAAGTCCTAGACTAAGATTCAAAAGTCACTAAAATCAAGGTTGAGATTCACCTAATCCTTCAAAAATGTTTCTCATATAAAATTTTAAAAAACTAGTGATTGAGATAGTTTTAGTGGACCACCAATAAAAGCTAAAAAAACAACTCAAAAAATTACCATAAGTGCGTAATAAGACATCAAAAGGTGTAGAAAGGTAATCTTGAATGGAATGTGCTAAGAGGACAAAATAGAGGGTTTACATCCCCTATAGAAAAATGAAACCAATGAATTGGTACAACTTCCTAAAGGAAGAAAATCATTGAAAAAGAAATGGGTGTTCTAGTGGTTGAAGGATACAATTGAAGAATGCCTCAAATATGCTGACAAAGGTTGTTTCCAAACGGAAGCTTCATTAATTGTGCATTGGCATAGCAAGTTTGAACTCCATGTAATGGAGTTATAGATTATCATTCCTCCCTCATGTGTTAGAGGGGAAGATTGTTGGACTAAATTTGTCTGGCCTATAAGTCCATGTATTAGACTATTTTATATTTGAGTATTTCCTAATCCCAAATATAAATAACATTAAGGCTTTCGTATGTTGGGAGAAGGGGTGATTGAGGAAAGGCAAGTAAATTAGGGTTGTTTTCTGGGTACTATTTTAAGGTTCAAGGGTGAAGTTACATGTTCTTTCATCAACCTTTTGAGAAAGTCTCTATGGTATGATTTATTTATGATATCTCTTTGTTTATTGTTTTATAGGGTGATGGATTCCCACCTCAAGTATTGAGATATATTTATATAAGTTTTCAAAGTAAAGAAACTAGTGAAGACTTGATTATTTGTATATGTCATTTTATTGAAGTGGAAAAAAATTTCTTTGTGGTATTTTACCTCTATTTGTAGGGTTTTTCCACGTTATATTTTGTGTCCCTTTTTTGTTGAATGTTTTTGGATTATTATTGTTCATTCTTAGTTGTTATTGTTGTTGAGTGGTGGTTATTATTGTGGAAGAATCTTTTAACCTTGATAGGTGAATACTCTAAATCTCTCCCTTTTAACTTCCCAACATATTGTTTATAAAAGAAGTTGAGGGAAAGTAAATAAATTCTTGAGGAATGTTGCTTTTATAAACTTTATCCCATTTTGTTTTATTAAGGAATGTGGAGAAGAAAGTGCTTTTTTTTTTTAATAAAAAAATAAAATTGATATGTTCTCCATCCTTTTCATACAATTTGTTTTTTCTAAAATTTTTTAGAAAAAAAATTATTTTTGTTAACACATTTTTTTTGTCTTTTCTTTGTATTTTTTAAAATCTAACACAATCTAAAACATATTAACAAAACCTACAAAATTGCAATTCCACAAGTGAATAAAATTAATTTTCATGGCCGGTAAAGGTAGTTTGTAGCTGCAGTTCAATGTATTCATGCATTAAATATCTGGTAGACTTTAGACAAGCCTGGAGGATGAATTTATAGGTTCTAATTAACTAGCTAGGGACATCAAGTTTTCCATGATCCAATTTTATATTGAGCATGAAAATATATATAAACAACTCACTCATATATACAAATGGTTATAAATTAAACAATTCCTCCATGTTTGCATGTTGGTTATTAATTAGACAGACTCCATGGGCATAATTTTATGTAACCATGCATAGTGATTATTCTCAATTATAAGTATAATACATTTCCAAAGACTCCACGATTGCTCCCTCACCACAAAATAAAATTACAAATCATAATAAGCGATTAATACCAAGGTTCAACAAGAAATATAGGCAGTACTAGAGATGAAACAAGCGTAGAAGGATGATGGGATACAAGAGATAGAAGAAAGAGTGTATGGCAATTGTATTTTATATTTTACTAGATGTCATTAATTTTGGATTAATAGTGTCTGTCAAATTGAATAATTTGTCTTAGGTGGTGTTTGTTTTTTGCCTAAATATAAAAAATTAAAATATTTGGTTTTTTCTATTAAGTTAAAAGTAACTCATTGACATCAACCAATATAATTAAACTAAACTTATTGATAGCAAGTTCACTTTAATTATGTTGGTTAATATGAACAACGTACTTTTAACTGAATAGAAAAAGTCAAATATTTTAACTTTTTCTATTCAACCAAAAAACAAACACCACCTTAATATCTTACTAGATAAATAATAATTTTTCATTATATGTTTTACAAACCACAAGAAAGCTATTTGAAATAAGGAAGCAAAAAAGATGAAAATGATTAGGTATAATATGATTTAGGAGTCCTCCCCTACTACTACTATTAATTGTTATTATTATTATTATAGTCCAAATGTTAATATATCCGATGTTGTCATAACCATCATGGCCGCACTTGCTTATATGAGAAGTAGTGATGGGATATAACAAAAAATATGCTTAATATTTATTAATTTAGATCCTATCAATAATGCCACCTAAAGAAAAGAAAAATAGTAGTAAAAGGAATATAGGAGGTGGTCAGTACTAGAAAATGAAGTAAAATAAATAAATAAATGCAACTATTTTTAAACTAATTAATACTAGCCACCATGGAAGCCGGTGAACAAGTGGCAAATGATCCTTTTTGGTCTCAACACTATCCTCCTCTACCTCCAGTATTTTTGCCTTGAAAAACTAGCTGCAACCTTCTCCCTTGGAAGAAATTAAACACAGGCATGGGATGCATTTCCTTGGTTTTTCCTTTCTTTTTTTTTTGTTATTCAATTTCCTCCCTATAAAATTTTTTATTATTCACAACCCACTTTGAAGAAAGCATTGGAAAAGAATGATCCATTTACATGAGCTTGCAGGATCATTCTGCAATTGAAGACTTTAAATGATCTTTATCTGCAGAATTTTATGAAATGATGCTACTTCTGTTTTCTTTTCCTTTCTGATTAAAATTTCTCAAAAATGTAATATTTTCATAGGCACTAATAAAATCCTCCGGTTCAATTCTTGAGCCATTGTTTTGGGGAGTAGCATTGTTGCGTACTTGACATAAATTCCACCAAATCCAATGAGTTTTCTTCAAGCATTTCAATCTTCAAGAATCTTCAATTGATTGAAACTTCCATAAGCTTAGTTTCCGGGATTAAGCTAAATGGAGGTTTAAAACCTTGCTAACGGAACTCTGTTCAGTGATATATTATTTCTTTTCCAAATCCATATAATTATTTTATAGATTAGACACTGAATTTTATTTTATCTTTCTCTATATATAGGATTGAATTCACTGAATTGTGTTTTATACTTCTCTGCATGTGTAATTGGAAAGTGCTTATTCTTGTCTTTTAGGTAGCATATTTTCCATGGATTCCATGAAAGGACAAGGAGGCATCCAGATGCTGCTGACTGCAGAGTAGGAGGCCCAACAGATTGTTTCTAGTGCTAAAAACTGTAAAACCCCAATCCTTACTTATCTCTTTCCATAGCTATTGTGCTCTTAATCCGAAACGATGCTATGATTGAACAATGTGTTTCAATAAAGATGACGAGGTTGAAACAAGCTAAAGAAGAAGCTGAGAGGGAAGTGAAACTCTACCACTCCAATATGGAAGCTGCCCAACAAAAGAAAATTTCTGAGGTATCAGCACAAATATTGTCATTGCCAAAGGTTTTAGAATGACAAAGTCTCTTTTCATTTTTGATTTATATAGCAAGTGGGAGCAGTGGGTCAAATGTAAAATGGCTTGATGAGTATTACAAATTCTGGATCAAAAACGGAGTGTTGAGAAAGAAAAATAGAGGAAAATGTCTATCTCATTTGTAGCTTGGAGTCTCACAACCACACTAACTACTCCAGCTCATCAAATAACAGAAAAGAAACAATATCAACTGAATTGGGAATAGCTAATTACATAAATGCTATAAGATTCTAATACTCCCCCTTAACATGGAGAATGCAAATTGTGAATTCCCATCTTATTGAGCAAAAACTTGAATTGAGCTGGAAACAAAGCTTTTAAGAGGAGGTCTGCAACATGGTGTTGGGATGAAACATGCATTGTTTTAAGACATCCTGCTTGAATCTTCTCTCACACAAGATGACAGTTGATCTCAATATGTTTTGTCCGTTCATGGAACCCAGGATTGGCTGTAATATGAAGTGCTATTTCATTATCATAGAATAACATTGCTGGCTGCTTGTGTTCAATTCGAAAATCTCGAAGAAGAGAGATTAACCAAACCAGTTCACCAGTAACATTAGCCATTGCACGATACTCTGATTTTGCAGATGAATGAGATATAGTGCTTTGCTTCTTTGATTTCACGAAATCAGTGACTCTCCAAGAAATACACAAAAACCACTAATTGATCTCCTCGTTTCTTTGCAAGCAGCCCAATCTGAATTTGTAAAAGCATTTAGCTTAACTATTGAAGATGAAGAGAAATAGAGACCCTGCCCCACAGTTCCTTTGATAGACTATAAAACACAATGTACTGCTTGTAGATGAGCTATCCTTGGATTTGCAAGATACTAACTAAGCCGATTCACTGCATATGACAAGTCTAGCCCTGTAATTGTCAAATATAAAAGCTTCCCAATTAAGCACTTGTACAATTCAGGATCTTTGAGAGTGGCTCTCCATCTTCTTGAATAAGCTTAATGTTAGTGTCCATGGGGGTAGTTGCAGGTTTACAATCCAGAAATCCTACTTCTGAGAGTAGTTGAAGGGCATAGTGTCTTTGGCTAATAGAGATTCCCTTCTTTGACCTGGCCACTTTAAGACCAAGAAAGTATTTGAGTTGTCCTAGGTCCTTAAGCTTGAATTGACTATCAATAAAGCATTTGAGATCTGCAATATTGTTAGAATCATTGCTGGCAATAATGATATCATCAACATACACAAGAACTGCAACGAAAGATTCAACATTATTTTTTATAAACAATGAATGATCTGAGGATGACTGAGTGAAACCTTTCCTCAATAGCACACTTGAAAGCTTGGCAAACCATTGTCTCAAAGCTTGTTTGAGGCCATAAATTGACTTGTGCAACCTGCAAGCAGTGTTAGGAGGAGTCTTCCCCTCACGGTGATATCCTTTAGGCTAGCACATGTAGACCTCCTCAGTTAAATCACCGTGAAGAAATGCATTGTTAACATCCAATTGGATGAGATGCCACCCATGAATAGCTACTAAAGCCAACAAAAGTTTCATTGTTACCAATTTAGCCACTGGGGAAAATGTATCTACATAATCCACACCTTCTTTTTTAGTATATCCTTTTGCAACTAAGCGTGCTTTGTGACGCTCAAGTGTACCATCAGCTCGAAATTTTAATTTGTAAACCCATTTACATCCCACAACTTGTTTACCAGGAGGAAGGGTGGTTAAGGACCATGTACGGTTCGCCTCAAGAGCTTGTAGTTCTACCTGCATAGCTTGCTGCCACTTTGGAATTGCAACAGCTTGGGTGAAAGAAGTGGGTTCAACATGTGAAGAGATAGCATGAACCAAGGCACGATGAGAAGAGGAAAGTTTATCATAACAGAGCACACTGGAAAGAGAATACGGAACATGAGTGGGTTGTGAAACAGTGGCATAGCAGTGATAATCTCGGAGATAGGAGGGTGGCTTTGTGACTCGAGAAGGGTGAGAATGAGCAGTGATAGGATTTTGCTTAGGAGAACTAGGAGCCAGATCATTAACCAAAGGAAAAGGTGAAGAAAAAGTGCTCCTATGTGTAGAAGGAAGAACATTGTCAGAAAACAACTCAGAAACAAAAGGTTCCTAGTTATTCGTCTGAAAATGAAACGAAGCTTCGTGAAAGACTACATCCTTACTAATGTCAATTGCATTAGTATCAAGATTTAACAGTTTGTAGCCTTTATAACTTGGAGGATAACCAAGGAACACAGACTGAATTGCCCTAGGAGAGAACTTGTCATGATGACGAGTGAGTGTAGATCCATAGCATAAGCAACCAAAAGTACGAAGATGATTATAAGAAGGAACCTTATGATATAAGACTTCAAAAGGGGTTTTATTAGACAAGACAAGGGAAAGTATCCTATTTATGAGACATGCGGCAGTTAAAATGCAACCACCCCAATATGCTAATGGGATATGAGATTGAAACAATAGAGCTCAGGCTACATTCAAAAGGTGTAGGTAATTTCGTTCCACAACAGAGTTTTGTTGAGGAGTGTCAACACAAGAATGGAAAGACAATATTCCTTTGTCATGAAAGAAATCTGTGAAAGCTACTTCAAGTGCATTATCACTACGGACTAATTTGATTTTAACACCATATGTGTAGACAAGATTATAAAATGCAGGAAAAATGTTAGCAACATCAGATTTAGCTCACAACAAATACACCCAAGTAAAACGAGTAAAATCATCCACAATGGTGAGGAAATAACGAAATCCATCATGGGTTGGTAAATGGAAAGCACCCCAAATATCCAAATGCAGCAATTCAAAAGCAGAAATTGACACAGAATTAGAATTAGGAAATGGTAAACATTTTTGTTTTGCTAAATGACAAATTGAACAATGAGGTGTTTCATTAAGGAGTTGTTTAAAATGTAATACATTTTCCAGAACATTAAGTCCAACATAAGAGGGATGTCCTAAACGGGAATGCCAAACTTCATGTTCTTTCTTAGAGACATTATTACAAACACCTAAGATAGGAAAAAGGTTGGCTGGATCCAAAATGTAAAGGTTGCCCCTGCGTTTACCCATCCCAATCATCTTCCCCTGCAAATGGTCCTGAATAAAACAAGATTTAGAATCAAATTGAACAAAGCATCTATGGGACTGAGTGAGGGCACTAACTGAAAGCAAGTTGAATCGAAATTGATAAACGTATAAGACGTTTTCAAGCACAAAATGATCAAACAGTTCTATGGATCCTATATGAGTAATGACTATAGATTCCCCATTAGGAAGAGTGACACTGGAATTGAAAGATGGAGAAGTGGATTTGAATAAACTTAGAGTGAAACAAACATGGTGGGTTGCCCCGGTATCCGTAACCCAAGAATTAAAAGGAATTAAAGAATAAGAAGAGAACAGAATGACTTTACCACTGAAGCTGGAGACGGAATGGCCACCCTGTTGTTGCGATTCCACAGTTCAAAGTGAGCTACGTTGCAGTTGGGAACTAAGCAAGGCAAGTTGTTAGCATTGACTACAAGAGAGTGCACCCAGTGTCAAATCTGTAGCAGCTGGCTCATTAGAAACAAGTGAAGAGGTTTGATTGGCTTGGGCTTGGCCCAATTGACTCTTTGACTTGGGCTTGTAGCCAGGTGGGTACCCATGAAGCTTGCAACAGCGATCCACAGTGTGCCCTTGAAGCCCACAATGGGTACATTGAGGTCGTTCACGCTTGGGTTTAGAAGCAGAGCTGCCAGTATGAGCATTTGTAGAGGCTTGACTTGAATCTCCCCAAGCTAAGGGCTCCAACAAAGAAGAGAAACCTTGATTGATAGATCGTTGTCTCTCCTCTTGAAGAACAAGTGCGAAAACCTCGCTAATGGCGGAATGGGCTCCATCATCAAGATTTGGCTTCGAGTATAAAAATAAGAGTCGTTCAACCCCATTAGAAATTGAATCACATGTTCCTGTTGCTGATACTCCACCCAAGCTTGCATTCCTCCACAGTGACAATCTGGCAATGGTTGAAAGTTTTTGAGTTCTTCCCAAAGAACCTTGAACTGAGTGCAGTATATATTAATGTCAAAAGCTTTTTGCTGCAGTGCGTTGAGTTGCTTATGAAGCTGAAAAATTCGAGGAACATTACTTTGATGAAATCGATCGCGTAGATCCATCCAGATCTCTGAGGCTGTTGCAATATACATTAAACTATCAGCAATCTCCTGAGAAACTGAATTTAAGAGCCACAAAATCACCATGCTGTTGCAAATCTACCAATTGGGGGCTGCTCGTGGTATAGTTCCGTCCACAAATCCGATTTTGTTTTTCCGCAGCTAATGCCATAATCATGGCTCTGCTCCAGGTATTGTAATTACTCCCAATCAAATGGTGTGAAACGAGTACAAGACCAGGATGATCCCCATTGTGAAGATAGTATGGACTCCTAGTGTCTTCCATCGGTGATGATTCAGATGATCCAATCGCAGCTCATGTATTGGATTGGTTGCCTCGAGCCATCAGACAAAAATAGAGATAAATGCAGAGATGAGCAGAAGCATAAATTACTCTGATCCCATGTTATAAATTTTGGATCAAAAATAGAGTGTTGAGAAAGATAATATAAGTTTATTAACTTATGGAAAAGAAATTTTATCACATTAACATGTTACATGCTGATTAATGTTATGAACTTCATGATCCTGATTTAAATAACTACTTTTCTTTCTTATTATTTTTAGGTTCTCAGTCGAAGAGTATGAGGCATATGAAAAAATCGAAACTGCAATAAAAGAAGCATGAGAGATGAGAATAATCGAATAAGCTGCCAGTCTTTTCCCACTAGATTTTTTCTTAATTAATTCATGTGGCCACCTTGATGAGTTGATTACTTGATATAAATTTCATGGAGAGCGAAGTAGTATATGAGTTGTTGCAATTCGAATGATTTGTACAATACTTAGGTTATATTTGGTTTCTGGAAAATACTTAGGAAAGAAAAAAAATGTAAAGGAAAATAATTTTTTCATGTTTGGTTGTCCTATGACAAATATAAAAGAAAATCAAATATAATTAAAACTAATTAAAAACTTATGTATTTTTAAATTATTTAATTTTTATATTGATGAGTTAAAATAAATAAAATGAGTTTGAAATAACAAAAAAAATAATTTATCGACTTTTAATCTATTTTTTATTTTCTTTCATTTTTTCTTTCCTTCTATTTTTCCTCTATATTTTCTTTTCCTTGCATTTTCCCTCAAATTTTCTAGAAACCAAACATAGCCTTAGACAATCTAATAAGACTGGACGTTACAAAAATTTTGAAAATTTTTTGTGTGGACATATTAAATAGAGGCTAAAAGAACTTGACTTTCTTTCTTTAATTTATTTTCTTTTTCTTTCTAGACAAGCATTGATCATATCAAATGTCTCTTTAGTTTACTTTTTCTATATCCTTCAGAACATAAGGTGTAATTTTATTTTTTTGATTTTACAAAATTAATATCGATTTTTCTACATTTCTTTAAGGAAGCTATGTACTCACTATATCTATTGGAAGAAGCAAATCAGACATACCTTATAAATAATGTTGCTTATATTTTTAGTAATATAACCTCCGCTAGGGTATCTAAGAATTGCATAGATAATGTCGTTTATCCCATGCTAGCTTCGCTTGATCCTCATAATGGAGGAATGAGACTAAACTTATTAATATTGGAAGAATATAATAGAAATCATTTATCCTTGCTGTAGAGTTCAAAAGTACCAGATCAACCCTACCATACTGGGCACTTCATGATATTTAATTTTCATTATTTTTCTATGAATTTATTCTCTAAACACATGAAGATGTCAAATATAAAGCGAATAAGAAAGAATTGTTAGTAAAGTGGTGCTTACACAATTGATTCATGTGCACACAAATTTATAAAAGAATGCCATTAGGCATAGAAGACAGGTGAAAAAAAATCATCTTGATTCATAGGAGAATGGAAATAGCAAGAAATTATACAATCAAGGTCCTAAAGACTTGCATGAGAATAAGGGACCATCACTAATGGCATGAATTGAGCTTGACTGTCGTAGTGTGAATCCATTTTTCTTAATATGTCTATGCAAGATGGAGCTTCCACATTGATCTTGAATCTAAGAAGAAAAAATTGGTATTTATTTAGGGTTTTGGTTATGATGTTTATAAGTCGATTGATAGTGTAAACATAAGGTAGACATAATGAGCCTCCAATTACTTTATCACCCATGGAGTGATAGTTGAGTGCAACATGTTTCATGCATCATTGAGATATTGGATTGACACATAAGTAAGTTGCACTTGGATTTTTTTAGAGAAAAGATTTAGTGGTTTCAAGAGACCAACACCAAACTAACACAATACTATTAAATATCCGGGCAACTTTTGCAATTGTAAAGTCAACAACCCTATACTCTACGAGATAACTTGGCAGTGGTGAGTTCTTTTTTTCTTTTAACATTAGGAAGAGGGATTTTCATCAAGAAAAATAACATATGTAGTGGTAGAGGTATTAAGATAGAGCACTTTAAAGCAATGACATAGTGTAACATTTTGATTTCATGATATCAATTTTCCCTTTATCTAACCTATTTATATTACGATAAATTTGAGCATTTTATCTTGATCCCTTGTATTTTACATGACTTGAGTGTATTAAAAGCCATACAAAATATTCAAGTCATCAATTCCTTACAAATTAGTGAGATAGTTCATGGTTGGTTTATAGCCTTAGGCAATTCATTAGAAAACATAGTGCACTACCTCCCAATTGGTGGGATAACTTGTCTTGGTCATCGGGATGAGTTTTTCATGGTGATTGTATTTATGTGTATGGTTGCACATTGAATAGAACTTACAAAGAGTCATATGACTAGTGGCTATCGAATTGTCATGACTACTTCAAACTACTATATTATATGAGTTCTCAACCTTGAGAGAATATTGCACTAATATTAAGATCATCAATTACTTAAACATACATGTAAGATCTTTGAGTAATCGTACATTATCTATGGATTGGGTGATGGTTAAGGCAAATAATAACAAATATTCTCAATAAAATCACCATGATATCCCATGGGCTTGAGATAGTATGTCCCCTTTAGTGATTCTAAGGATTTATGATCATGAAATCTATAACCATTGTAATCCCATAAGTGGGATTTGATAGATGTTAAGTCAGAGTATGTTAGTTGATCATAATATAGGAGAATTTAAGACTCAAAAACTAAACAAGTAATCTTGAAAGATTGATAGCTACTACCTTATTGGATTATGAACATTAGTTCATAGGGGATTTGTATGCAATGAATAGTAAGTCATGAACCTAATTTTTCTTGATTTAATATCATTTGATACTAGATTGTAGTTAACTTTCCTTAATGGAATGTTGAGTCAACTTCAAAATTGGATTTTAAGAGAGCTAATATTTTCCTATGAGTCCTAATAGTGGTCCTTGCTCAAGCTCACATTCTTTTGGTTGCACTTCATTTGAGGGAATTATAAGTGTGCATAATTATAAGCACATAAGTGGTTTTGAATAAGCATAAGATTGCATAAGTGCTTATAATTAGACGGCTTATGCTTTCTACATGGGTTATTTAATTAATTGAAGACCATCAAGTCAATTAATGAAATAGGATCCTTTAGGACTTACATTAAGAGACCCAAACCCATGGGATGGGTCCAAGTCACTTAAGACCAATTATAAGTCTATATATACCCTCTTAGGGTTTAGGGTTAGAATATTTTATGAACTTCCATTCACAAAAGAGAAACCCTAGCCACTATCATCCTAATTAGGGAAAACAATACTTCTCTTGTGCGTGAGAGAGAGCCATCAAATAGAAGACCTATTAGTCTTCGAGAGGTTCTACATTGATTGGAAAAGGGATTTGAGAACATTCAAATATGAGGTATGTCTTTTTTAATACCTTAGAATGTTTTTAAATAATTAGGCATCTTCCGTCGCGCCTAGAATCTTAGTTGCATGCTCTCTAAATCTAGATCCAGGGATTGTTTTCCTAACAAGAGGTATAGTTTATCTTTGTTGCTAGCTTATCTTCATTAGGAAAGGTGTGAAGATAATGTAGTTGATATCTATGAGGAAGAAGTCCAAAGTGGATGGTGGCTTTGAGATATCAAAGAATAAGTTTAGCAAGAAACTAATGTGCATTTGAGTGAATACATGCACAAATTGTGCCAACATATTTGTTAAGTCTAAGATATCTGGTCAAGAAAGTCTCAGATATTGCAAGCCACCTATAAGGCTTTGATACTGCCACCAATCAACTGGATATGAGCCATAGAGACACACAACTTCAATGAAGTAGATATGTGAGTAGCAGATGTTGGGAATAGAATCATGGGTGCATGTTCTTTAAACCATAAGGTTACTAGATCTATTAATAGTGGAAGCAAAAATATTTTGTGATAAAACCTAGATCTAGGTGCTAAATGTCATGCCATTGGACTTAAATGTTCTTAGATTCTACTCTAGTTGGTGCAGAAATTTCAAAAACCTAGAAATTCAAAAGGTAATATTGGTTTTACATATCCCTATAACCTAAACATTACAAGGGCATCCCAAAATTTCTTCCCAGGATATCTATATATAGACACACGATTACTCCATCGTGAATCTATTATTTTATACAAAATCCTTTGGATTTGAATGTTCATAGATCCTACTATAGTTGGTGCAAAGATTTCAAAAGGCTAGAAATTCAAAAGATAATATTGGTTTAAAATATCCCTGTAACGGGTCAACTTCTAATCATTACAAGGTCATCCATATATATATAAGCAATTACTGCATCATGAATCTATTATTTTATACAAATACCGAGAACCTAAGATTAATGTCCTGAGTGCTCTAAGAAATTCGAACACTTAGCTAGGTTGGTGCAGAATAGTTTCTTCTCTGCACATCCTTATGCTTTCTCAAATTTTGACTCAAAGTAATAATAGTTTGGAAGCCAAATACCCATATATATATATATATATATATATATATGTATATATATATATATATGTATATATGTCAGTAATTTTGGCACATTAAGCAGAGAAAGAGTCTGAAAGGGAAGCGATCAAACTCTATTACTGCGATATGAAAACTGCTTACCAGAAGAAAATTTGCAAGTTAATAGCTTAAACATCAACTGCATGAAAATGAAATAACATTACCAGCTCCTGATAGATCTGATTGATATATAAATTACCTTCCATGGAACTTTCCTTTGTTTGAGGAAGTCATGTAAGATTGTTTCTTCAAATGGCATGAGGAATGAGTATATTTATAGATTGAAGTTTGTTGCACAACAAAGAGCTAATTCAAATATCCAATAAAGAGCTCATATACAGTAGGGACGTTAATCAATTCATTGAAAAGAAAAAGAAAAAAAAAAAAGAAGAAGAAGAAGAAAGTCGTAAGGTCTAATATAATGATGGTTCAACCAAAAAGGTTGAGTGGCTTAAGATCATGATCATCCTCTACATCTACGGTTTCTATGGAGCTATCCTTGATATCCGGGTTTCTCCACATCCACTTTCTTCATTTAACTGAGAACTTAATAGTTGGAAACTGGTATTTTCTTTGGTATCCAAACCCGATCCTCCATGTCCAAGTTTCAAATTCTTCATTTCTGCTATCTCTCACCATGCTATAACTAGGGACTACTCCACTGTTTGAATCACTGCTCCAGAACCCTCCCAGCATCCACTGTGATCAAAATTTAAGGAAAATTTAATAACCTCTACATACATACAACAGCTAACAATTAATTCCAAATAACAATTAAAAAAAATAATATGGAAAATGCTGGTGATAAAGCAAAATTGATCTAATATACCTGCACTTGAAATGGAGGACATGACGATCAACCACATGTTCCATGGCGAGTAAGGAAAGTACTTCAGGAAAGTGATGCAGACCCAAACATATGTTTGATTCCTCTTCCTCCCAGAAACTACCTTCTCCCCAACCTGCCATAGACAAGATTGAAGTATTGCAGGAGATCCCTATCCTAATTAATGTCATATATGATGACATTGGGAAGGCATATAAGGTTTTTCTTCCTACATGCTTCAAGAGACTAGAGCATTGGTCACGGAAGGTAATATCTTGGCTGGGCGAGATATCAAAGGAGAGTGGATCTGTCACTTCTGCATGAAAGCATGAACCAAGATTTCATTAAATCTGTCAGATTTCTACTTATGCAACAACATTTGAATTAATAAACCATGCACTTGATTTTTTTGTATATTTTCTTTGTCTTGGATTATATTATTGTCTCCAAAATTCATTGAATAGGCATGTATGAATATCCCCATGTCATAGAGTAGTATGTTTTGCTAAATCATTGATTCAATCGTGAGTGTTTATTTTCTCCATTGCGGTGTGTAAATTTCAAGTATACATTCTTCACCAGCGTGGATCTTTTCGAGACCCTTACAATCCAAGAAAAATCATTTGATATTAGCTATGAAGATCAATTATACTTGATTAGATGCGAAGAATCTGAACAGTAATAGAGCTTTCACATTGACATGAATACTGTTATAAAAAAATTTCCTATAGACTCAAGAAAAAAATTCCTATATAGAACCGTTAAACAAGTAACAATCAATGGAAACCTTCCATCAACAATTAAAAGAAATGAATATTGTAATTAATAGAAAAGAAATTGAATCCACAAAGCAATAAGAAAGAAAATAAACAATTTTTCGTAATCAATATAAGAACAATATATGATAAGTTCAGAAGATAAATACAACAAAGAATGTGATTAGGCTTACATAATTAGTCCCTAGTTTTACTCAATTAAACATTTTCGTAAAGACCCTCCATAATTCATGAACATATATATATTGATGGGATTGAAGCCTTAATTAAACCATTTACATTTTCAAATTAACAATAAATATGAAAGTGAGATTAATTGGAATTAGGGTTTAAATCTTCAAATTGCATAATAATATGTATTCTTCACAAATCAATCAAATTCGTGCATTTTTAACAAAACAAGGATTTACATTTCATAACATCAATTTAATTATTTCCTAATCATTTCCTAAATGAAATAATACACAATTTTATTCATCTGAATTAAATTTTAATTCATAAAATTCAAGAAGCCCATTGATATATCCATCCATAGCTAGAAGTCCCAAATTTAGTTTAAAAAAATTCCTAGTCTTGAAGTTCAGTTAATTACCACAAACTAAAAGTACATGTCTTTATTCATTGATTATATTTGAAAATTTACTTCTCAATTAGATCAAGCTAACAACATAATTATGAGATGAGAAATTCCACAAAATTTTCTATCTTCACCAAGGAAGTTCATGAATTAACTCTCAATTCTCTCACTAGTTTCTCAAACTTCACAAAAATGGTATTAAAGTAAGATAGCTCTCTTAAAACAAGCATTTATAGTAATGGAAGCTGTAATGGCAAATTCCAACAAAATCATTCTCACTTCTTATAAAATGCATGCCTTATCCTTTATTAAAAAAAATAAAAAAATTGAATAAGGTAATTTTTTTCTACTTATTAAAGCTAGCATGATTATTCTTATTTATGGAAGAAAATAACAAAAATAAAGTAAGAGAACTTGGTTCAATTATTCAAACAACATTCTTGTACTTGAATGATCTAACAAAAAAAGTTTACAAGCTCAATCAAACGTTAAACATTCTTATGAACGATTACAAATAAGTAAGATCCTTGAGTCTTGACAATGCTCAAAATAGTTTAATCCAGTACCAAGCGAAAACCCTTAATCAAATGGGCCACACTCTTAATCAATCACAAGCCAGTTATTCCACTTGATTAATAATATTTCTAGCCTCCATTCATACAAATTCATGGACATTCAAAATAAACCAAATAAACACTAAACTCTAAATTAATCATTCTAAACAACTAATAATTAAAATTTAACAAAAAAAAATACAATCTAAATAAAATTAAATTGAGATGTAACTTCTAGGATCAAAGATCAAAACTTAAAAACATGAAATTAGGTTTGAGAACTTCATAACACCCAATTTTATATATAAATTAAATTATAGACATAATGATTAATCTTCCAAAATAATATTTTTTTTTAGATTTAAAAAAATTAGTAAATTGGATCTAATTCAATTAATTTATTTAATCAACAAAGAAATCAATACCTACTATTTTCACAAAATTGGTCAAATATCCTAATTTAATAATAAATTTGTAATGATCTCTTATAAAATAAATTTATTCCTTTAATTGAACAAATAAATATACATTCTAACTAATAAAATTGAATTAACTAAAAAAATGTATCGATTAATTGATCTAAAAACCTTCTATTTGCAAATTTTCCTAACCTAGAAACTCAATTAGCGGCTACAAACTAGAATATTTGAGTCAATTAATTGAAATAGATTTATTTTTTGAAAATGTTTACCTTTTTCTTAGATCAATCTAGTAACCCAATTGATTGAAGATACGAAAAAATTCTCACCTTATGAACTTGAATGGGAGACCAATAATTTATAAGAAGGCAGCAATGTGAAGATCCATAAAAAGTTCATACAAAAGGTGTTTGACATGAATCTTTTGATAGTTAAGTTATCAAATGGGAAGAAAAGGTTCAAGGAAAAAAAAATGATTTTGTGTGCCTTATATAGAAGAGAAGCATTCAATTTATAGAGGGTGGATTCCTACAAATATTGGGATAAGCCCTAGAGTTCGATTTATCCTAGACTATGATAGCCTTATCCCATTCTATATTTGTTAGAGTTGGCATTATCTTATAGCCAAGCCTTATATTTTCCATGAACTTTGAGAATATTCTAGTCCTTTAGAAGGAATATGCATTTACCAAAGCCTCAAATAGAGAGATTAAGTCAAAATATCCTATTCAAGTGGGCTTGGACAACTTTGGACTTGATGGTTGCTCTAAACCAACTTCGCTTAAACTAGTGCAATCCAACCCACTAAGCAAGCTTGAGTCAATCCACATATGCCCTACTTAGTTGAGTATGCTTGATTTGGTTTTCATAGAAAAATGTATTGACTTATAGCTACGTAAGCACTAAGATGACATCACATAGCTTTGTCAAGTATGCTTTTTCCAAACTAGGTAGGCATGGACAAAGATGCTTTAATGAATTGGGCAGTTCTCAACTCCCTCCAATCAAATTGAACTTACTACATTGGGTAGGTCCATCTAAGTCAAGAAAGCCTCTTAGAACTTAGTCCTAGAGAGTTCAAAAAGTGTATAGAAAATAAATATAAAAAAAAACTCTAAATCAAATACAATCTAACAACAACAACAATTGTAATAATCATAATCATGATGATGATCGTAATAATTTAAATTTTAGTGTAGAAATTTTTTCCAAATTGGATCAAATAGGAGAGATGAAATTTAGAAATTTTAAGGAAGATAATTGAGCTCCTCGTACTTAGAAAATTAGGGAAATTAATTAGTAATGATTCAATAACTAACATTATCAATTAAATAGTGATGGTTTATAAATAACAAAATAAATAGACAAACCCTTTTAACAATGTTCAAATAAGGATGCTAATGATTTAAATTTTTGTTAATTTTAATGTAAACGGATTTAAGACAATGTACTAATGTAACTAAATAACATAGGTAATAAAGTAATGTCATAACTAAATAACATAGGTAATAAAATAATGACATAGAACATGTTATAGTATTTCTCTAAACATGCACCAAGAGTGCTATTTTACAAATCATGAAGATTTTTGGCACTACAAGATAAAATGAGTATGCTTGGGTCATAACATAAATAAATAAAATTAATAAGGGAAAATCCAAAGAAATACCTTTTTTTTTTTTTTTCATTTTTCTTATTAGTCGTGAGCTAGAGTTTTGAGAAAGAGGTAAGTTTTGAGGGAGAGTTGTATCACATGTTGGGGAGTCTCAAACATGAAAAGAAAGTACTCTAATGTGTGAACCAAATCAATGTAAGAATTATTGGTATAATTGTCGAGTCTCAAACATATAATTCTTCCTCTTCTTAAACGTGTCGAGTCTAAAACATATAATTTTTCTTCTTCTTCTTCTTCTTGGCCATATTTTCGATTTGAGATTTTTAGGTTTTTAGGAAAATTTAATATTTTTCTTATTCTTCTTCTTGGTCATATTCTGTTTTGAATTTTGAAGTTGTTTGGTTGCCCAAAAACTTGAGAAAATCTTGTTGGTCATATTTTTGTTTTGGATTTTTATATTGTTTAGTTGCCCAAAAATTTTAGACTTCTTCATCATCTTTTTTTGTCATATTTTTATTTGGGATTTTAAGGTTGTATGATTGCACAAAAATTTGAGAAAATAGTTAAGTTCTAAACAACCTATCTATATATAGATTCCAAGTTATGTAGAATGAGATTATATTGTTTGTTATATTTTAATTTAGGATTTTTTTTTTTTTTAAGGTTGTTTATTTGCCCAACAATTTCAGAAAATGGTGTACAACCAAGGCATCATCTTTGTGTTTTAGAGAACATATCTCCAAATTATGAATTGTGTTGGGTATCTTAAGAAATGAATAGTGTAGGTGGTGGATAGATGATAAGTGGATAAGACTAATCTTATTTTCTAGCTTATACAAGTTAGTTAAATTCAAAGAAGTTTAATAGCATAAATATCAGTTTTAAGCTCCTTGGTAGTGTGGACCTACATTTTTCTTGTGTGTTCCCACTCAATGGTGAGACTCATTTTTATTTATGAAAATAATTATTTAAAATTAAAATCACCACTTATCTTTGTTTATTTGTAAAAGGAAAAAAAAACAAAAAAGGAAGAAAACCCTAGTGTGACTCATTTTGAAAGAAACGGCATGTCTATGTTTTATTGGAAAGGTACCATAAGAAAGCACCTCTTTAAGTCTTAAAGAAGTCTCTACTAAACAAGTACCTAGAACTATAACAATTAACTAGTAGATTATGAACAACAAGAAAACAATAGCACAAACATATATACAACAAAGCATGGTAATATAACAAAAGGCAAAGGGAATGATAGTGAATACATAAGCTATGTGCATTGGAGAATTATGGTACACTAAAATAGAGCAAATAGAAACTTAAAACCAAAACTTCATAAGGTGCCTAACATGGCAACATAAAAGATAAAAGAGAGAAATATGCTCAACAAAAAGATAAATCAACAAAATATACAAAATTTACTTCAAGAGAAGAAAACATGACAACATGTGTACATAGAAAAGAATAACTTAATTCACAAGGTTAAAAAAAGATTTATCATCAAAATAATTATATAGGATTTACAAGGTATCTATAACATATATCAACACTCAAACAAGGACAAATACTCACCAAACGAACTAGATTAATTTGAATAAACATTTTATGACTTACACAAATTGGATAACCTGCAAGTATGTAGAAAATAGAATTTTTCAATAAGATTAGCAAGGGATTATTTAAAGACAAGACTTATCCAATATAATACATATGAATGTGTAAATGAATGATCTATTTAACAAGATAGAAGTGAAATGTACAAAAACAAGTTAGCATATAGGCATGCAAAAGATCAATAGATTTTTCAACAAGGCCAAAATTTTCTAGCGTATCTAACATGTATGGAATACATTACAAGCCTAAAAAATGATTAAAAATAAGCCAAATTGTACATATTTACAAAAAAGACTTTCATGATAACAAAAATAGGGCAAGAAATATGCATTTCAGAGATCAATTATTTAACATGCTTAGAAATGGGTTTTTCAAAAAGTTTAAAATTCGCTAACACATTTGAGATGTGTATAATACATTACAAGACTTAAAAATAGTTTAAAACACATCAAATGGTACATATTTGCAAAAATGTTTCATGGAACAAAATTAGGGCAACATCTAGACATGTGAAAGAATGAACCAATATACAAGGTTGCAAAGAATCTCACCACTAAAGCACGGTTTATATACATTATTCAAAATACTTAAAACGTAAGATAAAAAAATTAAAAAAAAAAAAAACCCAAATGACCATTAAGGAGCCTGAAAAAAACAAATTTAAAGAAATATTAGAAATATTCAAAACATGACATTATTTTAAACACTCAATGGAATGACAAGTTTAAGCATGCATAGGAATATTATTTAAGCAACCATTTGCAACCTAAATAATATCAAAATGGCTCTTAAAGCAAGATCAAGAATTAATATTACATAATATGCACAAATGAAATTAATCAAAATGAGTTTAAAGAAGGAAAATAAAGCATAATCAAAGGGAACTAGACAACCATTGATGTGAATTAGTGTTATTGAACAACTTACAAACACATACCATGATTTTGACCTTTAGTTACCATAAAAATCGACTCTAAGGAGCTTTTTCAAAAGAAAATGGTTTTGACAAAATATCAAACATGCATTGCGCTTTATCTTTTTTTTTTACAAAACAATCAAAACACCTTCAAAAACCTAAGGCAAACACATAGAAAGGATGTTCCTCAAGATTTGAATAAAATGAAAAAGAATATACATCAAAACAAGACTAATATCATGCTTAAGAACTCAATAAGCTTAAAAAAATAAAATAAAATAAACCTCAAAAAAGAACAATATACTACGAAGAAATACTTAAGCAACATTCAAGCATTAAAATAGATATATAATCAAGCATCTAAAAGGCATACTAGGCCAAGAAAATGCAAAAAAAAAAAAAAAAATTTGAAATCCAAATATGAAAAAGAACATCTAAACAAGCTATGATCCTTGAAGACCCACATCTCATGCAAAGCATCATCAAAGAGCCCTAAAAAATTAAAAATTAATAACAATACAAATGTAACCAAGAATCTTAGAACTACAAGTCACTTACCCAAGAAACAATCATCCAAGCAAATACTTATCGTCTAGTAGCAAGGGCTTTATCTTATCCAAGAAAAACAATCATATCCTATAATTACACTTTATCTTGTTTTTAGCCATGGGCCTTGGCTGAAGCTATAGACTTGACTTCTTGTAGTGATTTCTTCCCATAGATTTTTCTTTTGTAGGGAGTCAAGTAAACTTATTCATCCAATCGCAGTAAAAATTTAAAATCTTAAAAATGGTTCATGATCATCCATCAAATTGTAATATTGAAATTTAAAATCTAAGCTATTTCCTATGGTCTTCAATTCCTTGAATATCTTAACAATAGTTCTAATCATGTTTCACATACATTTTGTAACTTAAGCTTGTGGAACTCCAATCGTAGTTTTTCTTAACTACTAAAATTTTATGCATGGGAATCATAATAACAGTTCTTTCAAAACATCAAAAGATTGAAAATGTTTTGCAAACAAAAGAGCTAATTTGAATATTAAAAAACTGTCAAAAAGTATTTTAGCATTTCTTGTTAGCCTATATAAAGTTTCTTATGTAATCTCTTTTCCAAGCCTTTAGTTAATGAAACCTTAGTTTTTTTTTTTTCTCTTTTTTTCTTTGTTTTTACAAATCTCACATGGTATTAGAACAATGATCAATATAGGGCCTTTGATAGAATATTTCATGGAAGAACTATGCATTCCATCCATGTTCTTCGCAGATCCAACTTTGATTAAAAAAAAAAAATTGGGGGTTTTTTGCAAAGAGCTTCTATCAATTTGAATTTGTTTTTAAAAGGATTTTCGTCAACTTTGAAATGGCATTTTTTTTTTTTTTAAGGTTTCACAAGCAAATTTGAAGATGTTTATTTTGTAGTTGTTTTGAAGGTTCGATTATTTGATGTTTTTGTTTACTTTGTGTTAGCCCAAGGGTTCTCCTAATCAGGTTTTGATGATAACAAACCATGGTTAAGTTACTAATTGGTTTGAATTATAAAGAATTTCAGATGTTAATTTGGAAATTCATCAAAAGACCTAATGTATGCAAGATCAAGACCTTTGGAAGACATTTAATTATAGGAAACATATGTGTGAAACCAAGGTTTGGTTAATCTTGATTTTGATGATAACAAAACAAGGTTTAAAACTAATGATCATATTTCAAGTGTGATTAGGCAAGACGACTTCCAAAGTGGCAATCCAAAGATAAATCAAGCCAAGGAGAAATCATGAAGAAGAAGACCACCTCAAAGAGAAGAGTTCTTCAAGACCAAAGCTTCTTAAGATCTCTTTGTAAGGTTGTTGATGCACTAGGACTTTCATGCATTTCATTCTTTATTTATGCACCAAAATCATCCAAGAGTAATATTGTTTTAAATATCTTAAGAATTGGATGATTTCATGTTTTCAACTAAAACCTTATGTTAAATGATTTTCAAACTTGTGTTAAAAGGCTTTAAGTTGAAAAAGGTTGAGTGTTGAGCAAAAAAAAATGGCTCAACCAATTCAACCGGTCGACCGGTTGTGCTCGTCCGATCGAGGACCAGTTGAGGGAGGCCAAAAAGTTTCTCTCTCTCCCAGTGGCCTTCTCTTCCCGGTCAAGGTTGAACCTCAATCGGTTGAGTTCCGATTGAGGCCCAACAGTCACTTTTCCTAATGGCTAGTCAACCGATCGACCCCTAGCTCGACCGGTCGAACCCCCAACGGCTAGTTTGACTTTTTTTCTTCTATAAAAAGGCTCCAATCTTTATTATTTTATAAGTTTAACCTTTCCAAATCATTCTTGATTATATTTGAGCCTTGGAATAGTGTTTTTGAGTGCACCATTGTTTCATAACTTGCATATCTTTAGTGCACCATTCAATCCTAATTTTTCTTGTATCTTTGAGTCTAAAGTTCTATTACTAGGATTTTGAGATATCATTATTTGTATATCTTTGTGAGGAATTTTCTCAAGTGTGGGGTATCACTTGAGGGGTTGTTCAAGAGTGGGATATCTCTTAAGAAGTGTAAAGGGTTCTTGGAGCCAAAAGTCCAAGAGGGTGAATTGGAACCATAATCCAATTGTAAAGTGATTGGAAGCTTGGTTGAAGCTTCAAGATAGTGGAATCCTCACTCGGTTAGGAGGTTGAGGAGAGTGGACGTCGGCAAGGAAGTGCGGAACCACTATAAACTCTCGTGTTTGCACTCTCTCTTCCCTAACTCTTTTAAATTATATGCAATTGTCTTTATTTTGTTTATTATATACTTCCATATAATTGTCTCTTATTTTTGCATAGCTTAAATTTGTGAAAAAAAGACCATCACCCTATTTACCCCCCCCCCCCCCCCCCCCCCCCCTTTAGGGTGATTACCATAGTTTAGAGTAGCCTCAAATTTCTAACAATATGTAAGATGAATGCATGGGTGCACTTAGGATTTACATATCATTTCATGCATCTTTGAAAAACTCAGTTTATTCTTTAAAGTTAAAGTTTCATCAAAACCTGAGTTTTATCAAATGAACCTTAGGCAAATCAGTTCAAAATTGGCATACTAATTTACCTAAAGACCTTGTCTAAGTGTTAGAAAAGAAAATACCAGAAAAAGATAGGTTTTCGGGTAAAAAATGGTGAACCGGTCAAGGCATTGACCAACCATCTCAACCGACCAGGATACCAATCGACTGGTTCCCTCTTCCCAATCGAGGAGTGCAAAAAACACACACACTCTCTCTCTTCCAGTAACCTTTTCTTCATGGTCGAGGTATTTGCCTTCCCGGTCGACCTCCAGTCGAGATCCAGTCGAGGTTCGGTCGAAGGTAACGGTCACCTGCCAAGCATTAAATGCTCCAACGGCTAGTGAACCGATCAACCCCCAGCTCGACTGGTTGAGGCTGCTTTTTGGTTTTCTTGACTCTCGAGGTTAAAAACCTATAAATAGAGAGCTTCATTTCATTTATGAGCAAGAGAACACCTGCATTTATTTGTCTACCCACTTGTTCTTGCCTTAAAAGCTCTCATTTCTTTCTTGGTGCATTAAATCTTCATTTGCATATCCTATAGTGCACCTTTGTGATTCATCCTAGCCTTAAGTTGTATTTGAGCTATTGTTGAGCTAGGTTAAGAGATTCATTCTTGTTAATTGAGTGTTAAAGCTTTCAAGTGAGTTGAAACTTGAAGAGATTGTGTAAGAGCTCATTAGAGCCAGAATCCAAGTGTAAAGGTGATTGGAAGCTTGGTTACAGCTTCAAGTTAGTAGAACCCTCACTTAGTTAGGAGCTTGATGAGAGTGGACGTAGGCAAGGAAGTGTCAAACCACTATAAAATCTAAATTTGATTTCTCTAACTTTATCTCTTTTTATTTGCTCCTCTTGTGCTTAAATTTGTTGTGTTTAAAAAGAATTTTTTTTAATCCAAATTCACCTTCCCTCTTGGGTGTTTTCTCTTTTAAAGATTAGCCTTTATTTTCTCACTTTGTTTTGTTTGGATTATATTGTAAGCAAATTATTAGTTGGGAAGCAAACAACTCAAAGATCTTACTTGGATTAATAATTTTGTTGAGCACTCTATTAGCATACCATTTGCAAAATATGAGACTATAAAACAAGTTTGGGATCATTTGGCACGGTTGTACACATAGTCAAACTTTGTAAAACAATATCAGTTGGAGTATAATATTCAAGTAGTGTAACAAAAGGATATAAGTATTCAAGAGTTCTATTCTATGATGTTTGATTTTTGGGATTAGTTGGCACTCACAGAGCCTGCATCTCTTCAAAGCAATGTTGAGTATCTAGCTCATTGAGAGAGACAACATCTAATTCTCGATGGCTCTTTGTGATGACTTTGAGGGGCTTTAGGAAAATATTCAGCATCGTCGTCCTCATCCTTATCCCTTTATTGACATAGTGGTAAGTGAGCTTCTAGCTAAAGAGACACATCTCAAGACTTAGGCAGAAAAAGACTCTTCCCTAACATCTAGCCCATCAATTCTGGTTGTTCTTAGCAAACCATTCTCAAGTAACAAGACTAAACCACCAAAAAATGTTAGTTTTGATGAGTCTAACTTTTATAAGCAGAAAATACATTGAAAGGCTCAGTGTCCTAAACTATTGCATAGAGCACAAACATTTCAGTAACATCCTCTTATGCAGTAATAGTGTGACCGCCTTTTCTTACGCAATAATAGTGGTAACAACCCCCACCTTTACAGCAATGGTGTCCTATAGGACAAACTCAACAGCAAACTTGTAGGCCAGCACAACCTAATACTGTAGCAGTTATACTTGAAGTTGCATCATCCTCATATCCTAACATGGTGGCCATTCTAGAGTAGTTTTATAAGTTCCTTACCACACAGCCATCACCACAATTGTATGCCATGTCTATTCTATCTTCGTCGAGTCTGTCCTCGCCTAACACTTCAAATAAATCATCTTTTTTATGGGTCTTAGACTTCTATGCCTCACATCATGTCATCTTTTTCATCCTCTTTTGTATCTATGTGTCATTCTTCTTCTTCTATGTCAGTCATGACTATTGATAGCACTCACATGCCTTTAGCAAGTCTCATTTGTCTCTCTTTTATATTTATTGCATTCCTAAACTTACTATGAATCTCATATCTATGAGTCAACTCTATGATTATGGTTATTCTATTCATTTTTCTTCTACTTCTTGTCATGTATAGGATCCTCAATCCCAGAGGTTGATTAGGATAGACCGTAGGTAGGGAGGCTTATATGTCATAGACAAGCAACGACTTCCATGAGTTCTAGATGTAGCTACTTCAGGTATTGACTTGTTATATTTCCATTTAACTTCATATTCCTCTAGGTTTTATTTGTGATGCTCTAGACTTGGCCATGTTTCGACCCCTTGATTAAAATATTTAATTTGTAAGGATCTTTGAGCGATTTGCAAACTCATGATATTTCTTATTATAGTGGTTGTAAACTAGCAAAGTTTTCTACTTTACCCTTTAATCGAAGTGTTTCCTCCTCTATTGCACCATTTGACTTGATTCATTCTAATTGGGTGGGCCCTTCCCTATTGCCACAAAAAGGGGGTCCATATATTATGTCTTTTTTATTGATGATCATACTTGATATTGTTGGGTTTATCCACTAAAGCGTCAGTCTGATTTTATACATGTTTATAGTATTTTTCACTCATTTGTTAAAACTCAACACTTTGTTGTTATCAAGTGTTTTCATTGTGATTTGGGTGAAGAATACACTTCTACAGTCTTTTCTAAATTACTTATCTCTGATGGTATTGTGCACCAATCCTCTTGTATTGACACTCCTCAATAAAATGGGGTCGTTGAAAGAAAACATAGGCATATTATTAAGACCGCTCACTTCCTTCTCTTGTTTGCTAGTGTCCCAAGTGTATTTTAAGGCGAAGTTGTTCTCATTGTTGTGCATTTGATCAATAAAATACCATTTTCTCATACATGAAGTCTATTTCCTTATGAAAGTTTGTATGGTCACCCTCTTAACTACTTTTTACATGTTTTTGGTTGCACTTGTTTTGTTCTTCATCCTAGTGTAGAGCGTAACAAGCTATCTTCACACATCATCATTTATGTCTTTCTTGGTTGTGGTGAGGGTCAAAAGGGTTATCATTGTTATGAACTTGTTGCCTAAAAGCTATATATTTCTCATCATGTCTTCTTATTTTAGCATTTTCCTTTCTTCTCTATTCCTTCCAAGTGTCATACCTTGTCAAAGTTTGATATTATCTGCATTAACCCTTTTCTTGATGATCCTTCTAACCCTATACCTCCCATATCATATGATATTCCTCTTCCTATCACTCCCTTACCTCCTTTTATATAGCATTTTCTTTATCATTATTCTTGTAGGACTCGGGCAACTACGACTGATGCAACTCATGGTATTTTTTATGTTTCTCCTTCCATAAATGATACCTCCATGTCTCCTTCTTCGATCATCTCAACACCTCTTATGATTGCAGATCCTCCCCTATCTCGCTATCCAAAGCATATTTGTAACTCCACTAAATTTCCAGATTTTGCTTATTCTTGTTATTCTCCTTCATTTACTTTATTTTTAGCATCTCTTCACAATCTTTGTAAGCCTATCTCCTATACAAAGGTTGTTCTTGATCCCAATTGGCAGTACGCTATGGTTAAGGAACTTTTTGCTTTACATCAGATAGATACTTGGGATTTAGTGCCACTTCCACTTGGTAAGAGCTCTATTGGTTCTCATTAGGTTTATAAAATCAAAACAAAGTCAGATGGTTCAGTTGAGCGCTACAAAGCTAGGTTGGTTGTGAAGGGTTTCACTCATAAATATGGTATGGACTATGAGGAGACTTTTGCACCAGTTGCTAGGATGACCACTATTCATGCTCTCATTGCAGTCGTCTTCATCCACCAGTGGCACATCTCATAGATGGGCGTTAAAAATGTTTTCTTAAATGGAGATCTTAAAGAGGAAATTATATGGTATCTACTCCTGATGTTTCTCACAACCCTAGAGAAGTTTGCAAACTCAAAAAGGCTTTGTATTGTCTTAAAGAAGCCCCTCGAGCTTGGTTTAAGAGGTTTTTTGTGGTTACTTCCCTTGATTTTTATTTTAATGCTCATGATTCAACTCATTTTGTTAAGTCTACCTCTGTTGATCATATTCTTCTTTCACTTTGTGTTGATGGCATGATTATTATTGGTAATGATGTTAATGGTATTGCATTGCTAAAGACTAAATTGGCTCAGTAGTTTGACATGAAAGACTTAGATCCTTTTCATTACTTCTTGGGTATTGATTTTCCTATTCTCTTAAGGATTATCTTCTTTCTCAATCTAAATACATAGCAAATATCCTTCATTGAGCTCAACTTATGGATACTCGACCTGTTGATATTCCTCTAGAGCTTAATGTTCGATATGCTCTTACAGATAGTACTCTTTTACCTAATCCCACTTTTTATTGGACCCTGGTTGGTAGCTTAATTTATCTCACTATTACTCGTTTAGATATTTCTTATGTTATGTACATTGTCAATTAATTCATTGCGTCTCCCACTACAATTTATTAGATTGTTGTTATTTGCATTTTATGCTATCTTCGACGCACTCTTTGGCAGAGTCTTGTCTTTCCTATATCTTCTTCCTTATATCTTCATGCCTACTGTGATGTTGATTGGGTTGGTGACCCAACTAATCAAAAGTCTACTATTGGTTTTTACATCTTTTTGGGTGGATCTCTTATTTTGTGGAAAAGTAAAAATAGAACATTGTCTTTTGATCTTCCACTAAGGCTAAGTACCGTGCTATGGCAACTACCATAAATGAGATTGTTTGATTGCGTTAGTTATTAGCAAATATGGGTGTACCTATTACCACTCTCACTCCTCTTTATTGTGACAACAAAAGTTCCATTTAGATTGCCTGCAATTTAGATTTTCATGACTGAAACACATTGATATCGATTGTCAAACTACTCGGCCAGAACTCCAGAGTAGGACGATTACTCTATCCTTTGTCTCTTATTCCATGTAGATTATCGACTTATCCATAAAGTCTCAAATTGTTCAGTGGTTTCATTTTTTTGTTAGCAATCTCTCAATGCTTCTTACTACTGCATCATGAGTTTGAGGAGGAATGTTAGATAGTATTTTAGCTTAGTTATTTCGCATTATCAATAAGGGTAGAATAGTCTTTTAGTCCTTCTTGTTAGCCTATATAAAGTTTTTTTATGTAATCTTTTTCTCAAACCTTTAGTTAATGAAACCCTAATTTTCTTTTTTTTCTCTTCTTCTTTGTTTTCACAAATGTCACAAAAACAACCCATGTATGGAAGGGAAGTTAACTAGTTTGATTTTCTTAAAAAAAATAAAAAAATAAAAAACAAAAATTCCATGGTCTAATATCTTCATCCATTTTTAGGTTACCAAAGAACCTTAAAATAAGAGTCATGCTCTAAAATTTTAGGGGGTAGCAAGATAAGAATGATTCAACTTCTAACCCATACATTCAACATTCATTCACCTATTTTCCTCTGTTTTGTAGGCAACAAAACAATTCCAAAAGGCTTAGTTGTATAATGCCTTAAAACTTAGTTTAGATCTTCACCATCTATCCTCCATTTATGGGTGATCATGACTAATAAATTTTAGAGGATTGGTTGCTGAAATCAAACCTAAATTTTACCTTAATGCTTCCATGTATTGTGGCAACATCTTCTCCAACACAACAATCATTCAAAGAGCCAAAAAAGATATGGGAAGTAAGAAAGAGATAGATGGAACAATAGAGCAAGTATTATTTAGAAAGCTAACAAAATTCCTAACTATGAATATGGTTCTCATCTTCTTGTTAGCTCCATATCATTGATACCATTAAAGGAGAATGATGCATTCACAAGGAGGTTGAAATTCTATCACTTTGGTATGGAAACTACTCACTAGAAGAAAATTTTCGAGTTAATAGTATGAACGTCCACTGCAGAATGAGTAAGAACATTGCCTGCACCTGATTGATTTGAATGATAAATTGCCTTCCATGGAATTTTCTTTGCTTGAGAAAGGCATGTCAAATTATTTCATCAAATGATATGAAGAATAAGAATATTTCTAGATTGAATTTTATTGCACAACCAATTAGAGCTAATTCAAATTTCAAATAAAGAATTCATGTACAATAGGGAAGTTAATCATTTCATTTCCAAAAATAAAAATAAAAAATTACTATGGTAATATAATTGTAGTTCAATCCAAAGGCTAAGCAGCTTAAGATCACCATCATGTTTTCCATCTACAATTTCTATGGAGCTATCCTTGCATCCAGGTTTTTCCACATCCACTTTCTTTAGTTAACCGAGAACCTGATAGTTGGAAATCGATATTTTCTTCAATATCCAAACTCAATCGTCCATGCCCAAGTTTCAAATTCTTCGTTTCTGCTTTTCTCACCATACAATAACTATGGACTACTCTACTATTCGAATCAATGCTCTAAAACCCTCCTAGCATCTACTGTGATCAAAATTTATGGAAAATTTAATAGTCTCTCTAATAATTTCAAAGTTAGATAAACCCGAACAAAATAGATCAACATAATAAGTTAAGCATGGAACAAGCCTTAGGTGGCGTTTTTTTTTTTTTTTTGGCTTTTTTTCTGAAAGCAATTTGCTTTCAGAATTTAGGTTGTTTGTTTTTTTAATTTTTGATGACTTATTACTAAATTTTAAAAAAAAAATTGGCTTAATAAAAAAAGCCAGTTTTTTAAATAGAAAATGCAGTTAAAGTAGTTGAAAGAAGCTTGGAAGACGATAACTGGGAGGCGTTCGGATTGTAAGGGAAGTTGGTTCTCGCCCTCGGACCACACATGAGCCTCACCACCTCGTCATAGGCCCGAGCAACGTCCTCCGCCGTTTCGAATGTGCCCAACCAAATTCCAATCTTCCTGCACAAACCCGATTTCAATTAGCAACTTGGAAGTGGACACCGAAACGTGAACAAAACCAAAACCGAAACATGTACATGTTCATATGTGTGAACTTACAGAAGTTGGTGGCAAATTTTAGAGACCCAACTACCCCAATGCCTTTGTCTGACGCCTCGATATCGCTGCTGAGGTCTGGCCATGTTAGAGTTATTAAAAAAAAAAATGAAGAAAACGTTTCGTGTGGGAAGTGTTTGTGAAAATGCTTGAAAGACATAATGATACAAAGGAGAGGGATGGCCAAGTGATGGAGGAGGGTAGAGGGGTTTATGTAGGTGGGCTTGTTGACAGGTATAGGAGCATTGGAAGGGGCTCTTGTTTAAAAAAAAAAAAAAAACAATCTCAATGTTTTTTAGCATTAAGTTAATAGAAATAAAATATTAAAAAAAAAACAACTTAATACTTAACACTATTAAGTATTATTTAACACTAAGTTAAATAAAAGTTTTATTTAGAATTAAGCAAAAAAAAACAAACGCCACCTTAATTTTTCAAATTTCTTATCATATTTAGGCGAATTGTGGCACCTTTTCTATGGATAGCAGGGATTTTCTGTAGATGACATAAATTTAGAATTGATCAAATCCATACCCTCCATATGTAACAACTAACAGTTAATTCCCATATTTTTCTTAGAGTCTGATCCTGTTAAAAATATTATATAATGGAAAATGCTAGTGATAAAGCCATTATTGATTGAAATATACGTACCTACATCTGAAATGGAGGATGACCATCAACCACACATTCCATGGCTAATAAGCAAAGTACTTCAGAAGACTAATGCATACCGAAATATATGCTTGATTTCTCTTCCTTCCAGAACTACCTTCTCCCCAACTTGTCACTAGACAAGATTGAAATATTGTAGAAGGAGAACCCTATCCTACTTAATGTCATAAATGATGACATTAGAAAGGCATATAAGGCTGTTCTTCATGCACGCTTCAAGAAGGTGAGCTCCATTTTTCACTTTTGCATGAAACCATGAACCAAGATTTCATTAGATCTATCAGATGCTACATATGCAACCACAAGTGAATTAATGAACTATGAGTTTGAGATTTTTTTATTTTATTTATTTATTTATTTTGTATATTTTTTTGGTCTTGGATAATAATATTGTCTCAAAAATTCATTGAATATGCATAAATGAATATCACTATGTCATAGAGTAGAATAGCATACGTACCTCTCTTTATGTTTTGCTAAATCATTGATTCATCAATCACAATGTGTAAATTTCAAGGGAAGTACATTCTTCACCAAAGTGGAGTTTTCCAAGACCCTTACAATCCAAGAAAAATCATTTCAAACTATATAATTATATGTATTCTTCACAAATCAATCAAAATGGTATTAAAGTAAGATAGCTCTCTTAAAACAAGCATTTACAGTAATGAAGGCAGTAATGGCAAATTCCAACAAAATCATTCTCACTTCTTATCAAATGTAAATAATAAGAAATATCTAACAATCAAAACAAAATCAATCAAATGAGAAGTATTTCCCTACTATTTCTTAGCTTTACTTTAAATAGATATGCATACGTTATGCTTTATCCACAAAAATTTTGGATAAGCTAATTTTTTCTATACCACTTCTCGATCTTAGCATGATTATTCTTACTTATGGATTAAAAAATAAATAAATAAATAAGAGTTAGTTCAAATAACATCCTTATACTTGAATCATTTTACACAAAAATCTTGCAAACATCTTATGTACACAAAAAGCATGCAACCTCAATCAAAAGTTAAAAGCATTCTAATGGTTCTTTACAAATAATTAAGATCCTATAATATTGACAATGCTCATAATAGTTTAATCCAACACTAGGCAAAAACCTTCAAACGAGTGAGTCATACTCTAAATTAATCACTAGCCCATTATTCCACTTTATTAATGAAAGTCTCCATGCATACAAATTCAAGGCCATTCAAAATAAACCAAATACACACTACACCCTAAATTAATCATTCTAAACAATTAATAATTCAAATTTAACAACAAATACAATCTAAATAAAATTAAACTGAGATCTAACTTATAAAATCAAAGATTAAAATCTAAAAACTTGAAATTCGATATAGTGATTAATTGTCCAAAATAAGATTATTTGGATTCTAAAAAATTTAGTAATTTGATCTAATCCAATTTATTAATTTAATTAACAAAGAATTAGTACCTTCTATTTCCCCTAAATTAGTCAAATAACATAATTTTATAATAAATTCGTAATGGTCACTTATAAAATAAATTTAATCCTTCAATTGAACAAATAAAAATATATATTCTAATTAACCAAATTGAACTATATAAATGAAAAAAAAATCAAAAACATATACTGGTTGATTAATTTAAAAACCCTAATCTATTTGCAAATTTTCTTAATCTAGAAACTCAATTAGCAACTACGATCTAGAATACATGAGTGAATTAAATGAAATAGATTTATATATGAAAATATTTATCTTTTGTTTACCTCAATCTAGTAACCAAATAAATTGAAGATACAAAAAAAAAAAATTCTCACCTTATGAAGTTGAATGGGAGATTGGTAATTTATGACTTATGACAAGGCAGTGATGTGAAGATCCACAAAGATAAAAAACATATACTGGTTGATTAATTTAAAAACCCTAATCTATTTGCAAATTTTCTTAACCTAGAAACTCAATTAGCAACTACGATCTAGAATACATGAGTGAATTAAATGAAATAGATTTATATATGAAAATGTTTATCTTTTGTTTAACTCAATCTAGTAACCAAATAAATTGAAGATACAAAAAAAAATTCTCACCTTATGAAGTTGAATGGGAGACTGGTAATTTATGACAAGGCAGCGATGCGAAGATCCACAAAGATCCATACAAAAGGTATTGGACATGAATCTTCTAATAGTTAAGTAATCAAATGAGAAGAAAAAGTACAAGGAAAGAAAAGAAGATTTTGTGTGCCTTAAAGAGAAACAGAGCACTCAATTTATAGAGGGTAGATTCGTACAAATATTAGTATAAACCCTAGGGTTGGGATCATCCTAGATTATGATAACCCTTATCTCATTCTATAATTGTTAGAGTTGGCATTATCGTATAATCAAGCCTTATCTTTTATGAACTTTGAGAATATTCTAGTCATTTACAAGAAATATGCCTTTAGAAAAAGCCTTAAATGGAAAGATTAGGTCAAAATAGCCTATTCAAATGGTCTTAGACAACTTTGGACTTTATGTTGCTCTAAACCAGTTTTGCCTTCACCAGCCCAATCCAACCCATTAAGCAAGCTTGAGTCCATCCACACATGTCTTATTAGTTTAGTAGGCTTGATTTGGTCCTCATAGATAGGTTTCAACCTATAGCTAGGTAGGCCCTAAGATGGTTTGGCATAGCGTTGCAAATTATGTTTTTACCAACCTAGGTAAGTTTGGAAGGAATAGGCACTTAGCCTTAAATAGAAATATTAGGTCAAAATACCTTATTCAAGTGGACTTGAAAAGCTTTAGACTTGATGGTTTCTCTAAAATGGCTTCGCTTAAACTAACCCAATTGTACCCCTTAGCAAGCTTGAGTCAATCCACACATGTCTTATTTAGTTGTGCAAAGTTGATTTAGTCGTCATAGGCATGTGTTGACATATAGCTTGGTAGGCTCTAAGATGGCCTTACATAGCTTCACCAAAGTATGCGTTTCCTAAGCTAGGTAGGCCTAATCAAATATGATTTAAAGAAGTGGGTAAGTCTCAACTCTTTTCGGTCAAATGGGCATTACTAGATTGGTTGGGCCTCATCCCATCTAGTATAGGAAATCCTTGGTCTTCTAGTAAGGCCCCAATCTAAGTGGGTTCTACAAACTTTCTTCTCAAAGACCGTAAAAGCCTTCATTCAAAAGCTTTCTTATTTGCATATAGCACCCATAATCTTTATTCTCTTTCTTGAGTCCTTATAACTTGACTAAAAGTAATTTTAAAATAATATTATTCTCTTAAGACAAGAACTTATTCTTATTCACTAAAATGTAAAAGTTGAAACAACCCCTTACTATAATTTAACTTACAAGCAAATTTTTTAAGCACAATACTTTTCAAAATTTAGAAAGAATCTATTATATCTTCTTAGACTTCGAAAAGGTTATTGATATATTATCAGAGAGAGAAAAAGCTTTAAATTAGATACACCTTAACAATAACAATAATAATAATAATAATAATAATAGTAATTATAATCATGAGGATGGTTGTGATAATTTGAATTTTAGTGTAGAATTTTTTTTTTCCAAATTGGATCAAATAGAAAAGATGTAATTTAAAATCAAATGGAAAGCGCAATATATTCTTAGGGTGAAGGTCCTTTAGGACTGCAAGAATAGGAAAATTGCATCATGTCACCTACATTGATGAGCATTTGGTCAAGTACATGATGCAAAACTCCAAGAAGGGTTTATTACCCTTTGGGTTTGGGGTTGTCTTTCTTAAAATCAATGTCCTTGGACATCCGTGGAAAGATATCGCATTTAGGTGGTATCCTATGGCTTTGCAATGGATAGTCTTAAGTATGTGATGCGATGTGTTAAACCAGATATTTGCTTTGTTATAGGAATAATGAGTGGATATTAGTTCATTTCCTTATTAGAGTTTTGGGTAAATGTCAAGCATATACTCAAGTATCTTTGGATAACAAAGGATTATATGTTTGTGAGTCTTTGCGATGAGTTAGTACTCATTTCATACTGGTAATTGGACTTTCAATATAATGAGAACTCTCGTCGTCTTACCATTTTTTCCTGCAATCGAAAGAGAGAACCCTACCCTCCACCCTTGAGATCTCCACCATCTTAGTGCCTAAACACAAGAAGAGTCATTAGGTAGAAGATCATGGTGTTTATGAGATCTAATACAACTTTGGAGTTATCTACATCGATTGGAATTGATCTGGGAACATCCAGATCAAAGGTATGTGATTTTATTCTCTAGATCTATGATTTTTGTCGTATAAATATTGATTTTTGAATACCTGGTTTTTCATTGAGATAGATTTAGAGAGCCTAGGATAGATTTCCATGCTCCCTGTGAAATTCAGGGCATAGGAACAGAGTGATCCAGGGTTCCCAACAATATAGTCTCAAATGTAGGTCAACAAGTAGAGGTTGGCTCTCTCAAATAAGCAATCACCCCAATCAATGTATTTATGAGCTAGGGCGAGACACAATAAACTAATAATAATAAATGAGTAGAAAGTATACAAAGATGATGAGTGTGGCCTTAATTGAGTATCAAGATGAGGTTTATAATAAATGTCATCTTGACCAAATGTCATCGCCCACAATTACATTTGCTTGTTTAAATTAGACTTAAGTTCAAGCATAAAAGGTTTAAGGAGAACTACAGATGCGAAACTTGAGCAAGCTACTAGTATGAAGCTCTTAGTTAAGGTCCATATGGTTGTAGTTTGACATATACTCTTCAAATGAAGAGAAACCACCATAGCATGTATTTCATACTACATGTGTTTGAATGCGAGACTAATAAGAAAAATGAGTGATTAATCCTTGCATTTTCACTGTGTGAAATCCTTAGGACTTATTACAATTATAATAATCATTTATTGTACGCTTTGTACTTTTGATTATGTTTTGATGTTACAAATTAATGTTTCTACTTTGGTATGTTTCCAATGGAAATGAAATAATTTATCCTTATGAGATATATTAGGCAAGTGATTAATTTGAATCTCAAAGGCGTGAGCTCAAAAGGAAAAATTTTTAAGTGACGTTAACAAAAATGTATTCATGATCGACTGGTTATATCACTTTTGTAGCTGATATAATTGTAAATACACTTATAATGTTGAATAGAATATACAACTTCAAATGATTAAGTGTATACATTAAAAATATAACTAAATAAGTTTTGGATACAACGAGACATGATTATTATGGTTCACTCAAATTTTAAGGTTGAGCTATTATGAATCTCTAACAAGTACATAAGTTTATAGCTTCCAAATTGTAGGTGTGTTCACATGATCGCGCAACCTATTTGCCTTTATGAATGACCTTAAAAAATGGAATAGAATGGACTTAGCTGTTATTAATCGGGCTATTTTAGCCTTGGAAAACCTAAAGTCCAATAGGGAACACCTAGACTAAGGGGAAGGGTGAATAGGTGATTTCAAAATTTTCAATAAAAATTTATATGTTATACCCAATTATTTTACCCTACGAGATGTTAAGGATAATTTGTTCTCAATTATAGGCAATTCAAATATAATATCAAATATAAAAGATATTGACTAAGACACAAGATTTTTTACGTGGAAATCCCCTACACTAACTACGAAAAATAAAAAACCATGAAGTCTTGGACCTACTAATCTAAATCCAATATTTGAAATCAAGTTACACAAATTTACTTGACCCTTTTCCTTAAAGACTTACTTTCCAAGACCTATAACTAGATCTAAGTCTGTGACGTAGCAACCTCTTATTGTTCCATAGTAGATCATTTAGCCACTTCGAAAGGATAAAGGTCTTCAACCCAAAATTCAAATAATAATCCTTAAATGAGAGATCGATAATGGTGTGACACTTTGGGCTCTCTCTAGGAGACCTTCTCTAGAGAATGAAATGTCTCTCAATAATCTATCTTCAATCTCATTACCTCTAAGGCTTATAGGGAGATATTTATAGGCAAAAGCTTAAAGAGTCTCAATTTTGGAAGTTTTTTCAATTGAAATTGCATGAAAAACTCAACAAAAATTGCATGACCGCTTGAGCCAACTCATGGACGGCTTGAGTGCCTTGAGCACTTGAACTGCATGGCTCGCTTGAGTAGTTTTGAGCGCTTAAGCGATCTTGCTCTCTTTCAAAGAACAAATTTAAATCATTTTAAGTTCAAAACAAAAACTGATCCTCTTAATATCTCAACATAACCTAATTTGTCACAAATCAAACCTCTTTAGACGTACCTATGACTTCCCGATTGGACAAACAACAACCTTTGACCTTCAATGGAAAACAAGTCACTATCTAAAAAGATTTTGATGGTCAAACATTACACAAAACAAAATTGTCAACAAATAGACAAGATTTACTTTCCTAACACGTCCATTTTGTGCGAGTAGGAGGTGTTGGAGTCAAGTTTAAGTGCCCAAGTAAGCTGCCCAACTTAACCTAATAAATAAAAAATGGTTGTAGAGAAGTAGTTTCTAGGAGTTTTGAAACTACCCAAAAATTGCCATTATAAAAAAAAGAGGGCTCTATTTCTCTAAGAAACAAAAACAGAAAGAATAAGTTCTTTTTTCTCTCTCCTTGAGAAAACTAGAAAATGTACATGATTCTTCTTTCTAGAACAAAGTCCTCTCTTGAATTTTTTTAGTTTTCTTTGTGAAAACAAGTGTTAAGGCTCTTGTGTTGATTAAAACAAAATGGTTTTTGTATTTACAGTTCTATTCACAACTTGGGTAGTAAATTTGTCAATAAAATAACTAATGGAGATTCTTAAGCATTTCAAAAGGTAATCTGAAACCTTTTTCCTTTACTATTAAAACTGTTTTTGAAAAAAATCGCTTAGACTATATTTGGTTAGTGGAAAATATCAAAATAATAATAATAATAAAGAAAATAATTTTCTCAATTTGATTTATTATGCAAAATATAAAAGAACATTAAATATAATTAAAATTAGTTAAAAAAAAGTATATATTATTTTTTTTTTGTAGAGAAAAAGAAAAATAAGTGAAATGAAGTGGAAAAAGTATGCAAAAGTAATTTATTAAGTTTAAATATATTTATTTTTATTTTTCTTTATTTGTTCTTTTCTTCATTTTGCCCTTTACCTTGTTCATTATCTTTTTTCTCATATTTTTTCCTAAAATTTTGAAAAACCAAACATCGCATTACTTTTTTGGATATAAATTAAGAAAGTGTTTTGATATTGTTTTTGGTAACTTATATAATAAAAAAAGTAATTTATGGAAAAATCACCTAACAACTTCAAGAATTCCTTCAAGTGATTTTTCATATTTGTTAAAAGTAATTTTAAAAATTTTGTCAAGCATTTAGAATTCGTTTGAGAGTGTTTCTAGTTGAAATATTTTTAATTAAAGCGTTTTCTATAAAATCATTCTTAGAAGAATCACCAATTAAGTGCTTCTTCAAGAAATACTTAAGTGATTTTTTAACTTTTTAAAAATGTTTTCCAAATTTTACAAATACCTAATTAATAATAATAATGAAAAACACTTGTAGAAATGTGAAACGAACTTTTATTGCCTAAAAACATTTTCGAATATTAAGAAACATTTTTAACAAAATTACTCTCAAAATAGCTCTTATGAAGTTTGTTTTGGTTCAAAATAGCTCTTAAGAAACATGTTTAACATGACACATGTAAAAAATGCAACTACAACACATGGTGTACCATTTCAAATGTTTAAAAATTAGACTAATAAATACAAGCAAATTATGCAATTAATGGAAGATTTAATAAATTAGATCGATTTGAAGTGAGTGAGATATGAATGGATGAAGAAGAGACATTAAAATAAGTGGGCAATTTTTTAAGTAATTATTTATTAAATTATTCGAAATAATATTTAAACATATTTTAAAAATAAGTGATAGGTGAAGAGAAAAAGTGATTGTACGTTAAAAAATGAGTTATAAAATAAATAAAAAAATGATATTTTTTCCGAGACATGTTTGGAGAATTTCCTCATAAATAAATGTACTATCAAAATGAATAAATGTTTTACAAAATCAAATTTATATTATACATTCATTCTTAATGGACAAAATTTATGTGAAATAAAATGAATTATTGAAAATGTCTATCCATTTAATGGTTATATTTAAATACCAAAAAATAATAAAAAAGAAAAAAAAATACTAATGGTTGTTGAAAATTTTGAGAAAAAAAAAGATAAAATATATGAAAATAAAAAATAGATTTGACATTACTAATTATTTTGGGAAAAGTGGGATTTGATTCACTAATATGAAAATATATGAAAAAAAGAACCCAAAATTTTTAAAATTAATATTATCTTTATTTATTTAAAAATAATTTGAAATACATTAACTTTTTAATGAGTCATCTAATTATTTCTAAAAATGCCCATTTATTTGTCATTTAATCCAAATCAATTAACAATTAGATCTCTTCATTTAAATGCTTTCATTCATTTTAATATTTTATTATTATTATTATTATTATTTGAGAATTTTCTTTTTTAAGAAACAAACACCTTGTAGGATTCTTATTTTAGTTTCCTAAAATTTTAGAAAATACAATGTAAAAAAATCCTATTTAAATAGGATTAATATTTTTTTATTTCCTAAAATTTTAAGAGGAAATATTGTCAAAGAAATCATATTAGTGAATCAAATCCTACTTTTCCCAATTATTTTTATATGTTACTTTCATTTTCTATGTAAAAATTACTTAATTTAAAACTTTAAAAATTATATTCAATTTTCTATATTTTTTTATACACCTTTTAAAATTTTTTTGCATAGTACTTTTCAAATTATTATATAAAAAAATTTATTAACTTTAAATCTATTTTTATTTTTATCTTTCATTTTTTTTCTTTTATATTCTCGATCACACTTTTTGGGACCAATTATAGCATACTATTTTAATCTTATCTATTAAGAATATGTAAAAAAAAAAAATTAAAAAATTAAAAATATATAAAAACACGATATTGTTAGGATGCAAGTAAAATGAAATTTAAAATTGTTTTTTAAAAAAAAATTAATTTTTACCTTAATTTGAGAAATTGTTTATGTAAATTTTTAAATGAGGAGACGGACCCCTTCATTTAGCCTGTAAATCTAGCGATAAACCGATTTATACATAAAAAGTTAAAAGTTAAAACCGTGATTACATTGCATCATCTGACGAGCAAAGATTCCTCTGCCTAACACTCTTTTCTCTTTCCTTCCCTTTCCATCAATCCAAACACCGAAATCTGCTTTCTTGAAACACTGTTCCCATTTTCTTCTGAAAACCTAGGGTTTTAGATCTCTCAGGTCAGCTTTTCTTCTCATGAATCTCTGATTCCCACAAAAATGTTGAACGACAACAGCCAAGATCTCGCCACCCACTTCCTCAAGCTCTCTCGTCTTGGCTCGACGCGCTCCGCCATGGATGTCGACGACGACGACGACCGGGAGGAGCCTCCCACGGAGCTCAACACCATCAACAGCTCCGGCGGGTTCTTGCTGGTGTCTCCGGACAAGCTGTCGGTGAAGTACCCCACCGTCCATATGCACGGCCACGACGTGGGAGTTGTCCAAGGGAATCGGCCGGCGCCGGTGAAGCGTCTCGTGTACTATTTCGAGATTCACGTGAAAAGCGCAGGCGTGAAGGGGCAAATTGCCATTGGATTCACCTGCGAGGGTTTCAAGATGCGGAGGCAGCCCGGGTAAGTTGCTGTTTGGGTGTTTGGTTGCCGAGAAAATGTGGTAAAATGATGGAAACTTGGTGTATGGTTGGGAATTCTTGCCCTGGCGTTTGCTTGTTCAAGGAGTTTTGGAGGGATTCTCTGTTTTCTTCTTGAGAAAATGCAGGAAAAGAGAAGAAATTAATGACTGGATTTTGGATTTGGAAATCATTTGGAAATTTAAAGATTATGATTTTGAGAATTTTTAGTTAACGCAAATCTTTTCTTGATTGTATGCTTTCTCTGTTGGACAAAACTTGTTTTTAATTCTTGTTCTATTTCCTCGTTAAGACATTTCTTTTGTCCTCTGATTGGTTGGTGAGAAAATATATGAAAGGGAAAGAAATTATATAGTTTTTTTAATTTGTGGAGAATCTTTATTCTGCTTGTTTGTTTGTTTTACCTATTCACAACTAAAGGAGCCATAAGTTTTTTTATTTTTCTTTTTGTTTTGTTTTGTTTCCTTTATTATGAGATTTTCCTTCTGATCTCTTTGATTGCTTACAAATATGAAACAAAAGAAAATAAATAAGGCTCATATTTTCCATTATTTGGATTCTGTAATTCTAGGAAATAAAAATATTCCTGAACTGTGTTCAATATTGGAAAGCAATGGAAGCCTTTGAGGCCTGGCTCAAGTGGTGAAGAGATGGGGAGGGCTTGTGGGAGGTTCCGGGTTCAAGTCCTAATGGGACAATAATTTCCCTATCAAAAAAAAAAAAAAAGAAAAAAAAAATTGGAAAGCAATGGAAACTTTCAGATAAAAGCTTTTCTTGGACATATTTTTTTCAAGGCTTTGACCAGCTGTGTGATCACAACAAAAGAAATATGGGAAATGTTAGCTCCCATAAAAGTGGCTTTCTTTATAGGGATAGTGCTTGGGCATCGATTTGAACCATTGTTCAGCTGATGTGGGTGAGGGCCATTCCAAATAGGTTTTGTATGCGGAAGAGGGATATGGAGAATGCAGTAGCTTGAGACTTATGAAATCTGAGCTTCACCCTCTTTATTTTAGTTTCGGTGCTCCTAAATACTATGATCTAGACCTTGGCCAATTGGCTTGGGAAGATTGGATAGAAAAAGAGGACAGTGTGGAAGTATGGTCAGTCTTGGGCTTCTGGGAGGAGCACAGAAAAAGAAATTGAGAAGAAAATGACTTATTGGTGTGCAAATTGAAGGACATTAATCTAAGATTCTTATTTATTTGATGGGTAGAAGTTAGTTTAGATTGAAGAACCTTCTTGGAGTTCTTTGACAACTAAGAAGGGAGCTGATTTGGGGAATTATTCATGTAGTTGTCTTTCTCTTCTTGTGTTATTTTTTCTTGTTGCAGTGGTGTATTTCCTTTTGGTGTCATGCAAAATATACACTATGCTCATTATTTATCTATGAAAATTTGACTTCTTAAAGCTTAATTTGGTTGAGATGGGTTTCATTTTATAAAAACCAAAACAACATAGGATATTTTGAATTTTAATTTTTTTTTTCTATCATTGCCTAAGTTTCCTCAGCCATAGATGGTGTAGCTTCATTTTTTTTTTTGATTGGAAACAACACAAAGATATATTGATAGAAAAAAAGAAGTACAAAAGAAGGATGAGAAATCCTCCCACTAAAGAAAACTAAACTACAAGAAAGTACACAGTAAAACAAACGAACTCTCTATGGGAGTTATTGTTTGCTTTGTTTGGTGTTACTTGGGTCCTCCCTTCTTCGGTTAGAGATACTCTTAGTGGTTGGTGCGACTTTAAGTTGGGCAAGAAGCGTAGGAAGGTGTGGAACGCAGCCCCTTTGTGCATTTTTTGGGCGGTTTGAAAGGAAAGAAACAGGATAGCTTTTGATAATGAAGAGTTATCAATTCATAGGTTGAAGAATTCTTTTGTTTGTAATCTTTGGCTATGGACTAAATCGGTTGTAAATGAGGGTCCTCTTCCTTTGATTAATTTTTTTGATTGGCTAGGCGCTAGTTGAGGGCTGGTATTGTATCTCTATTTCTTTTTGTGCCCTTTGGTGCCTCTTGTATACATCCTGTATGCTTGGGTCAGCCTCAAGGCGCCCTTTTCTAATATATTTTTGTTGTGTGTTTGCCTATCAAAAAAAAAAAAAACAAACGAACTCTCTAGAATGGACCATTCCTTATGGAGTACACACCGCTAACCAGTGAAGTTGTAACATATTAAGGGGAGTCCTCTTAAAAACCTTGGAACAAAAAGCCCAAAGAGAAGCAAGGAAAACAATAAAGTCCCAAAGATACTCTGAATTCCTTGCTTTATCCTAAAAAATCCTCGTGTTTCTTTCCCACCACACAACCCGAATTAAAGCGATGCTCGCAGCTTGCCACAAAACTATCCCCCTCTTAGAAGAACCAAAACCATTAAATTTGATGAACATCATGTCAAAGATGCTCCTCGGGGGGACCTAATCTGTCTTAGCTAACTGAAATAATTTGTGCCACAACCCAATCGTCAAGGAGCAATGTAGGAAAAGGTGATTTGTTGATTCCCCATGCTTCATGCACAAAATACAAATATCAGGACTAAGGGCTTTGTAGGGTCTTCTCAATTGTAGCATGTCATTAGTATTTACCTTCTTGTGTGCCACTAACCAGACAAAGGACTTCACTTTGAAAGGGACTTGAGATTTCCAAATGAACTTAGAAAGAAAAACCTGAGGAGAGCCAGAGTATTGAGATAAGGTTAGAAAGAAAGATTTGACTGAAAAAAGCCCTGAAGAAGATAAAGGCCAAAATTTGGCATCTGGAATCGAAGGAGATAAATGCAATCCATCAAGTGACTGCATGAGGCTTTCTAAGTCCTTTATCTTAGAATCTGAAAGGTTACGGCGGAAATTAAAGTTTCAAGAGAAAGGACGAGTAGAACCGAGAACTGAAGAAATAGGAATATTTTTATCCAAGACTACTCTAAATAGTCTTGGATATTGGGTTCCCAAAGGTTGGTCCCTCACCACAAATCTTCTTAGAACCGAATTCTTTCCCCATTTCCTACCACAAACCAAGTAAACAAGGAAAACTCTTGAAAGACTTGTACAATAGCCTTCCAAGGACAACGATGTGACCATCTGACTAAAGTGCTAGCATCCCAACCATTAGAGTGTGATCCATAAATGCTTAAGATGACCTAATGCCATAGAGCTGAACCCTCTCTAGGGTACCTCCACAACCATTTCCTTAAAAGAGCGAGATTCCTCAGAGAAATCTTCCCAAAACCTAATCCCCCTATTGCCTTCGGTTTACACACAACATCCCAACTAACTAAATGATCTCTTTTGCCTTCCCCAATCCCTGACCATAAAAAGATCCTTTGCAACCTCTCGATTTTTGCAGCCACTGAAGCGGGTAACTTAAATAAGGAAAGGAAGTAATAGGGCATATGGGTGGGGCAAGATTGGATAAGAGTTATCCTTCCACTGAAAGATAAGTAAGCCTTTTGCCACCCATTTAATCTTCTTCAGATTCTCTCAATCACTGGATCCCAAAAGCCACACGCCTTGGGATTCCCTCCCAAAGGAAGGCCCAGATAGAGTATAGGCCAACTAGAAACCTTGCAATCAAGCATCTCAGCCAATCTTGAAAGATGATTCTGATCAAGATTGATGCCATAAATATTACTCTTGTCAAGGTTGACCTTGAACCCAGAAATGTGCCCAAATACAAGTAAGAGACTTTTGAGAGTCTATAGATCTTCCTCCCTAGTGTTAGAAAAGAAAATGGTATCATCTGCAAATTGCAAATGGGTCACCCTAGTTCTGTTTCTACCTACCTTGAAACCCTCCAACAAATTTCTTTCCTCTGCTCTCAGTAGCATCCTACTCAGTACATCTGCGACTAAAGTAATCATCCTATTGATAATTTTTTTTTTCTTTTATCTTTTTATACAAGATTTCTTATAAACTCTCCATCGTTGGGGATGGTCCTAAGGTGTGGTTCTTCTTAGGGTTTGGTTGCTTTTTTTTGTGTATTAACACCTTGATTGCTTTGTGTACATCGTGTATACTTTTTCTTTTAATACGGTTGCCTTCACTTATAAAAATAAACTCTCCAACTGTTTGATCTAGAAGTTTTGTAGTAAGTTACAAACCATTTTTATTTTTATTTTATTTTATTGCTTTCTTGCCTCATATATATTTCCTAAGAAACACTCTAGAACCTTTTGTTTTCATTGAAGGAAGATGATGCTAAATGGAGCACTCGATACCTCCTTGGTATCAGACATCCTAAGGGTGGTGATATTATAAAAACCTCTCATGGGTTGTCCTATCATTCCCCTCAAGCAAGATAACAAACATTTTATCACTATTTTCAAATATGTGATTCTTTTTCAATATACAAACTATTTATGCTTGTAAGATCACATAGTTTTTAACATATACATGGCACTTATGTGTGTGTGTTTTAATAATGTTCTCTTCTACATTCTTGAAGTTTCAAATTTTCCCGCTTTGGTAATGATTTCAATCATTCCTTTAATTTATTTTTTATTTATATTTTTTTTTGTATATGATGTTTGATACCTTTGGATGATCAATAGTTCCATCATTATCAAGATTTTGATTCTTGGTGAGAGAACTTATACCCAATGATCTTTGAACAAGATCACTTATTGTATATGTTGTTTGTGCCCTATTCCTTTTCTCCATTTTCCTACATTTTTTTTTCTCTTGCAAAGAATCTCCCATTTGTCTACATGCATTCTTGTAGATTTGCTTCTAGGAAATAATTTATATGTATATATACCTTTTCCATTTTTGCTAACAAAAATGTCATTAGAATGGTTATCTAAATGCTTTATCTAAATTGTGCAAGAATTACTAACTACTTTGTCTTTAAAGATTTGTGACAATTTGTTAAAGATGGAATGATATTTTTCCTTTCTTTCTTATTTATTCATTTGCTAAAATAGTAAACAATGATGCACATTTTCTAGCTAGAGAATGTTTGCTTGATTTAGTTGAGTAAATCTATTAAAATATCATAGGAAGTTGATGGGCCAATTATGTTTTTTCTCTTTTCCCTTTTTATAGGCAATAAAAGATGTTATATTAACATTGCCTTAGAAAAGGGCGCACTAAGGTCCACATGATGTATGCAATATGCACCAAAAGGCAAGCTAATGAGAGAGAAAACAAAAAACAAGCTCCCTCATTGGAGTTGAACCAAACAAAGCCTGTTATGGACATTGAATGGTCATTTATGTACACTCTAATCCATTTAAAAAAAATAGCCACAAAAGAAGATTTAATTGCATTCTGCTGCTAAGCATAATCAAATGCCACAAATTCTTGTTGGTACAATGAAGGAGTAAATGATCAGTGCCTTCCTCACATTTATCCATGTAACATCTATTTGGTATGATTAATTCAAAATCCTTCTCTATATGGCTTCCCATGAAAAAAAACTTACTTTTTTTGGTACCCAAGAATTCCAAACTATGTGATTTAATAGAGAACTTACCACAATTGGTTGCCTTCTAGCTCATCCTATCCTCCTCATTGCTTCCAATTGTAATCATGTGCAAGTTCTATAAGACTCCATTTGCTCCTTTTCCAACCTACTCTCACATCTTTGTTACCCAATCATTATTGGTGATGATTGTAGAAAATAGTGTTGGAAGAGCTTCTTTCAAAAGACATGTCTCTACATCATCTCTTTCCAATATAATTTTTAAAAAAATAAGGAAGAGATAAAGAGCGAAATAAATGTATTTAAAGCAATATAAACTTAATTTTAATAAAAATTAAAGACATTGATAATGCAGCTAACTAGTTGTATCTGATAGCAACATATCCATATCCGACCATCTCTACTGAAATCCCTTCCAGCAGAGATTATAGAATCTTTGAACTTTATAGTTTATTTTGAGCCTTTGCACAGGACTGAATATGTTGCATTCTAATGTAATACAAGGAATTTTTTGCTCAATACTTCAACTTGTAAACCACTAAATTTATTATAACTCTTTTTTCTTCTTTTATTGAGTTAAAAAAGTTAAGATCTAGATTCTTGGGCAAATAAATAGGATTCAAGGGTTTTGTTTTTCTACAGTTTCATATCTTTTAATTGTCTGAGGTCTGCTTTCTAATTAGTTTATCATCAAATAGTTCGGGAGATTGGAAAGAAAACCATTTTGGCACCACGTTGAATTCTCACTTGGTAATCTAATATAGGGATGAGCAAGTAAGGTGGGTGTGGCTTGAACTTGTTGTGTCCTTTGTGGAATTGCGTAGTTGTGTCATCATATTTGTGTCTAGTGAAAGAAAAAGTACAAAACAGAAGTAAATGATTTTTTTCCATGTAGCTTTAAAACTGTTGCCCAATGGATGTGAGTTTTACGAACTGCTTTAAATTGTGAATGTCTTTTATTCCTTGTTCTTTCTTTCTTTTTTCTTTCCTTTTTCTAAAGTTGTGCTGCAATTCTTCATCTTTTTCTTTTATTTGGCAGCTGGGAACAAAATAGTTATGGATATCATGGGGATGATGGACTGTTATATCGAGGACAACCAAAGGGGGAGGCTTTTGGCCCAACCTATACATCTGGTGATACAGTTGGCGGTGGTATTAACTATGCTACACAGGAGTTTTTTTTCACGTAAGACTATTGTCCATGTGGTAGTGCCTTTTCTGTTAGAATGGAATGTGTTGTGTAAGCTTTTGGGGCTCCTTAAGCACTTGTTATCCTTTTTTACCTCAAAATGTTCCCTGACAAAATATCTGTGCTGTTTATGTTGATTCAAGTAAAAATGGGGCGGTAGTGGGAACAACGCGCAAGGATGTGAAGGGTCGCTTATATCCTACAGTTGCTGTTCACAGTCAAAATGAGGAGTATGTTGTGCGTTATTTCAAAGGATCTGTCTCTTCCTACATGTATCTATTGTGATAAGGTGTCATATGTGTGATTAAAACTCTGCAAATGTTGCATCTTCACATGTACTTTTGTTCAAATAGTTGAGACTAATTGTTCTAAGTTTAGTAGTAGTTGGTTATATATTTTTCTCTTCTGCTTGCATGGCTTGGAAGGTTCATTATACCGTTTATTCGTGTTCAGAATAGGATATGCCTTGGCTCCTTTCTTTAGACAATTATATTTATTCTTCCATTTAAATATTGTAATAAGACAGTTGCATTTGTGTCATGGTGTGCATGATTGAGAAAGTGAAAATAATATAATCTTATAGCATGTTGCTTTGGTCCTGTTAGTTGAGGTGAATGGGTTAATTATAGATTATATAATATGAAATGATATTTGCTATGCTGATTGGATTTCTCACCAGTATTTGCATGGATGTGGTGGGTTTGTTATTTCTAACCGCCAATGTCAAAGTGGAAAAAAAGAATATGTTGTGTCTTTGGTTTTAGATTATTGTATTTCTTTAATTATCTGTTGTGACAAGACATTGGACAATTGCATTTGCATATTGGTGTTCGTGATTTAGACAATTCAAGTGTTTTAGTCTTTGCATCTATTTTGCTATGACTAGTTGAGTTAATTGACTGATTTGAGGTCATATCTTCTGTAGCAATGCATGTTCATTTATATTTGCTTGGTTAGGGGCTAATTTTGTGTTTAATATCTGTCCTCAGTTTGTTGATGAGAAATGGTTTCTATTTCAGTGTTGTTAAATGGTGTTCTGTTGCCTAGGCAGTTTTGGGAGTTAGGTGATACTGTCCTATTGATTCACTTTCTGTGATAAAAATTCAATTTGAACTTTCTTTCATGATTCACCAATTTTAGAAATTGAATTCACCAATTAAGTCGAATCATTTCCATTAGTATGATTACCTTTCTAGGGAGAGGCCATAAATGATTTTTTTCATATGCAAATAGGAAAAATATATTAAAGGCATATAACCAGAAAAGGGATGCAACTCACGTATGCAACAGTTATGAGGCTGGCTAAGGCAACTGGGAAAAGAAAACAGAAACTTTTGGCTTAATTATCCTAAACTCTCCAAGCACAAACATAAGGTGTTAAAAATCGCTTTCTCAAATCCCACTTTGAAATTTCTAATCAAGTATTCTTTTGTTACACTCTTTCCAAATTGGTCAGAAATGTCATTAGTCATCTGCTATGCCTACTTGGGATTACTCCCCATGGAGCCACTATGCCAGCTAAATAACACATCTCTGCCAAGCGTGGAAGAGCTCAAATCACCCAAATAATGAAACACACAAATGTAACAACACTCATCTGCACCGATTCCTAGACCTTGCTTGCAAAGGCAACATCGTTTAATCATACTACAATCTTTTTTTTTATTTTTTATTTTTTTATTAGTTGGTCAACATTAAGAACTTCGTCTAATACCATCTCCCACATAAAATGCTGATCCTAGGGGGAAACCTTTGAATTGTAAAAGCCTTTTTGAGAACAATTTTCAAAAGATATTCTTTGATGTTTTCTAAAATGGAAATCTATTTGGGAACTTAGAATGTTGTTAACACGTTTTTTGCATTTTCAAATATTTCTTAAAAATAATTTTTATATATATTCTTTATTTTCAATTATTCTTGTATAATTATTTTTTAAAGCAGCTCCTCAAAAAAAAAAAGTGAAAACGATTTAAAAATGTTCTTAGAAAATACCTTGTTTTCAAAAAAATGTTTTGTAAAAAACTAACCAAGCATAGTTTCAAGTCTAGAAACTAGTTTTCTGTTTTTAAGAAAAAAAATTGTTTTTAAAAACAATTCCCAAACATGCTTTAGATCCCTTTAATTGGAAAATTGAAAAATCACTCTAGATTGAAGACTTGAAATAGAAACTAATAGAGAAATTTTGTTTCTTTGATGCCTTCTAAAACCAACTTATCTATCATACCCCTTGCCAAAGTTGAGCCTGCAAGAACACTATTTTTTTTTTTTTTTTTGATCAGTAAATAAGCAGAATATATTGAAAGCGCTTGCAAAAAGGCACAACAAAGTACACACAGAGTATATAGATATGACCTAGAGACAAGCAAGAAAAGAAAATAGAAAGACTAAAACCCACCTTCCCACCAACACCTAGCTCCCATGAGGGCTAGAAATCCCTAGCAAAAACTAAAGAAGAGAATAAAGAACCCCTACTCGGAACAAACAAAGAACCCATGGCAGAACAAAAAAAACACCAGTGGCCAACAAATACCCTTGTTCTTAAGTCCTCACCCCCCTCCCCTTTCCTTTTATTGCGGTCAAAGCACTATCGTAATTGATTGAGCACTCAAGCCTTCGGATTTCCTTCTCAAGACGGGAAGAGGATATGGATTTTCGCCTTCCCCTTGACACCTTAACCCCACGACCTTTCTTCGCCTCCAATTTTCTAAGAAGAGAGCTGATTTCCTTTATGAAGCCTAAAACTGGCAACCCTAACAATTAGAGAACTCGACAAAACCTTTGGGAAGACATGCAAACTCCCCCTCTACTACACATCCCAAACCCGTGCCCCTAATAGGATCCACCCCTTAGATTTGGCCTTTGATACTGAAGTTCCCTTCCCTATCTTCACTGAAAGCTCCAAGGACCCATCTTGCACCCACAACTTCAAATCGGGGGTCGAAGGACTTGAATAAGAGAGCGTAGAAGAAGGTTGTTGGTTTGCCTCCACCAACAAAGCTTCATCAGTAATTGCTACCTGAGAGTCCATCAAAGGCACTAAGAAAGAGCCAGGGCATTTGATTAGATCACCCTTACTACCCCTCTCTCTCCTTTTTGCTGTCGTGAGCACAGAATCCATGGCTGCAACCCCAAAAGGCCTCACCATGACGATGTCCCCCTCCCTCCTCTCAGTCGTTGTGACTTTGCCCCCCCCTTGAATTGACTTTTTTTTTGATAAGTAAAGTAAAATTCATTTAAAAAGAGACGCCAGAAAAGCAACTCAAGGTATACAAACCTATGCACGGTATACAAACTTATACACCCACCACAAAAAGGCCACAGAAAAAGAAAAAGACCCAAAGACCAACTGGCCCAAAATACAGCCTTAAAAGGATCCCAACCAATCAATAAAATTAACCAAAGATTGAAGACATTCGACTATAAACAGCTTAGCCTCAGACCATAGAGAGAGGATAAAGGAATATTTCAATCTCTGAATTGACAGCTCATTATCCTTGAAAGCCAATCTATTCCTCGTCTTCCAAACTGTCCAAAAAATATGCAGAGGAGCAGCACTCCACACCTTCTTGCGCTTTTTGCCCAGAAAAGAACCATGCCAGCTGAGAAGCATCTCTCTAACTGAAGAGGGCATCACCCAAGACACCCCAACCAAGGTAAAAAGTAACTCCCATATGGTCCTTGTTTTTGAACAATGAAGCAGCAAATGGTCTATGGTCTCCTTATTCTCAAGACACATAAAGCATCTATTAGCCAAGGACCATCCTCTTTTCTGAACAAGATCTAGGGTTAAAGCCTTGCCCCATGCGGCCTTCCACGCAAAGAAACTAATTTTGGGTTGTACCCACCCATTCCAAATGCAGCAATATGGAAATAAAACAGGGCAATCCGCTTCTAGAGCACGGTATAGAGACTTGGTCGAGAATTTGCCGCTCTTTGATTTGCCACCATATCCTCTACATCCTCAAACACACTCCTCCCGTGAAGACGCTCCAAAAAAATTTCCGCCTCCTCCAAAAAAATTTCCACCTCCCAATCATTTAGGGCTCTTGAAAAACAAGGGTTCCAACCCTCACCCCCCATCCCCCCTCAGCCAAGGGATCCCTGACTTCCGCCACCCAAGCTTCTTTTTCAACAAACAAAGCAAAGAGGGAAGGAAAAGACTCACACAGAGGGGAGTCCCCACACCATCTATCCCTCCAAAATCTCACCCTCCTTCCATTGCCAACACTGAAAGAAATCCGTGTGCCCACCAACTCCCAGTCCATCCTTATTCCTTTCTAAAACCCCACACCATGTGCCTCTCTCACTTCCCGAGAGCACCAACCCCCTCTATTTTCCCCATATTTTCCTCTAATCACTTGATTCCACAAAGCCTGTTTCTCATTTGCGTATCGCCAATTCCATTTGGAAAGGAGAGCCTTATTAAGAATTGAGAGACATTTGACCCCCAATCCCCCTTTCTTTTTACTTAAGCATACCACCTCCCATCTTACTAAATGTGGTTTTCGCTCCAGGTTGCCACCACCCCATAGGAAGTCCCTTTGAATTTGCTCTAGTCTTCGTCTAACCGAACTTGGTAATCTCAACAAGGACATAAAATAAATAGGCAGATTCGACAAAGTACTTCGGATTAGAGTTGCTCTTCCTCCCTTGGATAAGTATTGTCTCTTCCACATAGCTACTCTTTTACGAAAGTGCTCTTCCACTCCATCCCACATTGATACTGACTTAAACGGAGCACCCAAAGGAAGACCCACATAAGTAGACGGGAGACTACCCACTCTACAACCGAAGTCCAAGGCAAGGTCATCAATATTCTCTACCCTCCCTACTGGAATGAGTTCACTCTTCTGCAAGTTAATTCTCAACCTCGATACGGCCTCAAACCACATGAGTAACCAACTTAGGTATGTTAGCTGGTCTTGAGAAGCTTGGCAAAACACCAAGGTGTCATTAGCAAGCAACAAGTGGGAAATCTGAACCCCTTCTTCGTTCCTACCCTTCACCTTACAGCTTGAAATAAAACCTCCCTCCACTGCCCTTTAAATAAAAAAGCTAAAGACCTCCATGGCTATCACAAAGAGATAAGGCGATAGAAGATCGCCTTGCCTCAATCCCCTTGAGCTTTGAAAGAATCTCTTAGGCGTTCCATTAACCATCATAGAGAAATCGCAGTAGATATGCACCACTTTATCCACCCTATCTATTTCTCACCAAAACCCATTTTCTGCATAACTGTGAGAAGAAAAGCCCAATCCACATTGTCATATGCCTTCTCTATGTCAAGTTTGCACATGATCCCATTTTCATTATTCTTCAGAACCGAGTCAATGGCTTCATTAGCTATTAGCACTGCATCTAGAATTTGTCTACCCTCCACAAAAGCCCCTTGAGCCTTAGATACCACCTTTCCAACCACCTTTTTAAGTCTATAGGCTAAAACCTTAGCTAACCACTTGTACAGGCTTCCCACTAAGCTTATGAGCTTGAAATCCCTCAAATCTTCAGCCCCCGCATTTTTTGGATTAAAACCAGAAAAGTTGCATTTAACCTTTTGAAAAATTTACCATGTTCATAGATCTCCCTGAAAAAGTTCATCACCTCCTCTTTCACAAAGCCCCAAGCAAACTAGCAGAACGCCATTGTGAAGCCATCAGGCCCTGGAGCTTTATCCCCACTACAACCCACCAGCGCGCCATACACCTCCTCTTTCGTGAACGACACCTCCAAAGCATCAGCATCCACATTCTGCAAAGTTTCGCACTGCAGCCCGGATAAAGGAGGGCGCCAGTCCCCCAAATTGGACAGCAGGGATCTAAAAGCATTTACAATTCCTTCACTAATCCCATTCTCCTTCGAATTCCAAACACCATTAATCCTAATTCGGTCCATATTATTTCTTCTCCTATGAGCGTTTTCCATCCTATGGAAAAAACCCGTATTTTTGCCACCTCTTTTAACCACACTTCCCTAGATTTTTGTCTCCAAGTAACCTCTTCTAATAAAACCCATTTTTTAAAATCTTCCCTCGCTTCTCTTCTAGCATCCATCTCTTCCAAAGACAGTCTGTTAGTCTTCTCCTTTTCATCCCAAAATTGCAGCTGCTCCAAGGCCAAATTCTTCCAGTAATCCACCCTGCCAAAAACATCTCTGTTCCACTCTTTCAGTTTAATCTTCACAACCTTTAGTTTTTTAGCCAGAATAAAGCTTGCAGAACCATTAAAGTTTTCCCCCCTCCCACCAGGCCTTCAATGGGTCCTTAAACTCCTCCACCTTTAGCCACATATTCTCAAATCTGAAAGGGGATGGACCTCTTCTCACACCCCCTCCTTCTAATAGGATTGGGAAGTGGTCGGACACTGGTCTTGGAAGGACACACTGTCTTGAGCCACTAAACCGACAATCCCACTCTTCATTGGTCAGGAAGCGATCTAGCCTTGAGAAAGACTGGTTATTCATCCCTCCACTCCAAGTAAAAGGGCCCCCAAACAGTGGCAAGTCCTTTAACTGTAAGTTTTCTATTACATCTGCGAATCTTCTCATGTCTGAATTAAAAACTCCCCCCTCTATTGCACTCTTCAGGGTTTAGGATAACATTAAAATCACCAGCAACACACCACGACCCATTCCAAAGACCGTAAACTGCCCCCAACTCATTCCAAAGACAGTAAACTGCCCCCTTGAACTGACTCTTGATCCTCGTCATTAGGGAAGAGCCCCATTGAGTCCCCAAAACCTCCATCAGAAACCTTACAAAGGCATCCTTCTCTTAAAGCCTCTCCCTTATAACGACTTAAAAGAACATGAGCTCGACCCACACTTAAAAAAGCCTCCCCTTCCTCTTCTGACTCTGCTTGGGCTAAGTCTAACGCAATTAAGCCTTGGGCCTCCTCCCCTACCCCCCAGTAGCCCAAAGGTTGTGACCCAAAAACCAAACCACTAAAACCCCTTTTGACCTTTGTCACAATCAAACTTCTCCCATTTGCAATTGCTGTAACCCTCTCGTCGCCTTCCTAAACTTCCCCTCCTTATGTAGCTTTCTCAACTACTGTGGCCTCACCTGTCAACTTCTTCACGTATGAACATGACACATCCCCATCCCCAATTAGCAGATGTTGCAGAGACTTTCCCACACTAGAGTTGGTGCATGAGCCTCTCACCCCATCATCCTTGTTCTCTAGCACACCAAGCTAGCTGCTGCAACTTCTCTGCACCACTAACGAATAACAGGGTGACACTTCCCACCACAATTGGAAAGAAAAGCTGGTGCTGCCAATTACCAAATGCAGCTCCTCAGGCAAGACTCTCCTAACAGATTTGACTAGGATCCTTGTCCACTGAAGATTGGCCATGCATGCAGTGCCTTCATCCACAGCAATGAACCCTCCGCAACAATATCCTATCTTCTTCCTAAACACCTCTCAGCTCTACAAATGCAAAGGAAGGCCCAACACTCTTACCCACAACTCCTTGACCGCTCCGCCCCCCCCCGGCCCTTTTGAGCAAACAACCTACCTCTGTTGTCCACCGGACTAGTTGCAGTAAATTCTCTTTAATCCTTCTTGACCCTCTAGCAAACACCTTCTCTGCCTTAGAGAGGTCCTCAAACTCAAACAGCATTGGGCGCCCCCAAAAGCAAAAATCTTCATCCCCTCTTTCACCTACTAAAGCTTGAGCATACAAAGTTTCAACGAGAAAAACTCCAGAAGAGGCTTGGGACTCTCCCTAAACCACCCAACCAAACTTTGCCTGAAATACTCCTCTCTCCCATGAGCCTCATTTTCCTTGAGCTGCAACCAAGCAGCATCTCTCACTACTCCCAAATCTTTTGTAAGAGCATCAACAAACGACCCATCTACTAACACCTCACCTGGTCATACTCCACAACTTTGTGGGAGAGGCCACACTCCTAGTCTCCATTGACGGAACAACACCTAAGGATTGCTACTTCTCCACTAAAACAGCCCACCCCCCATGAAGACCCCTCCCTTTGGGAAAGATTAGCGAGAACTGCTTCCCTTCTTTCACCACAACAGAACAACATAAAAAACTCCCAGCCCCATTCTCTTTACGATCCAACTGAAACCTCCTCCCCCCCTCTTCCCAACCTTTACTCCACCTCTCTAAACCTTCATCCCTACAGCAAGCTTCCTCCCCTTCCAACAAGCACCAAAGACTAAGATCCCCAAACCTTATCCATGCTGAAAGACCCCTACCCTTTTCCACAATCACACCTTTCAATTTCACCCCAACCTCCTCTACGGAAATCTCAAAAGATTTTGACTCCATAGCAAACCACACTTGCCCTCCTCTCGCAGCCATACTTCTCAAGAACATTATAATATCCCATTCCCAACCAACGAAGGTTCTTTTAAACTTGGGGTTTCACCCCAATTGCAGTAATTTGCTAACCATGCATCTTATGAACAACAAAGTTGTATAATGTAGGGAGGTGAACTTTCATAGCAACCTCACTAGATGAATTCTAGTCCAAAATTTGGGTCAAAGACCATGTGTACGGATGGCAATGGGGTGGGTCAGCCCCACCTCGACCCTCCTAGCCCCGTTTTTTTTTTTTAGTTTGTTTACAATTTTTTATTTTTCTAAAATATTATATTAAAACTAAATATAATTTATAAATAAATATTATAATTTATTTTTATGAGAAATATTTTTGTTTATTTTGTATTAGAAAAGAGAAAAATGAAACTATTAAATTAAATTGTTTTTTTTTTAATTATATATATAATTGGGGGTGGGACAAGGCAATACCTGAATCCGATTTAGGTTAAAAAAAAAACAAAAAAACAAAACCCAAACCTACCCTTAACTTGTTTAGGCTTCTCTTGAACCTCTTGTATTAGGGTTGGGGGGTGAGGTTAGGCAGGTACTTGAAAAAATTTGTCCCAGTGCCATCCCTAAGCATAACGCCCAAGAGAAATGTGCATCCTTGTGTGAAATCATTGCAGCCCTTTCTTGATTGTTTTTCATAATCTCATGCCAAAATCTTCCCTACTGTGCTGCCACCATCCGCCCACATATTCTTTGGCAATTACTCTTTTTCATGAACAATCCCATTCTGCTGAAAATCTCCAAAGCCACGTCTCAAGCAGAGACTTGTTGAGAGCCTCAAGATTTCTAATGCTGAAGCTCACTGAATGCTTTTCAAAACAGACTGTTGACCATCTAGCCCATCCAGTAAATTACCTCATGTTTTACTACTACATATTCAGTTGCATGGGTTCAATGAACTTTCAAACCATCAGCAAAGTTGAGCTCATCTTGGGCATTGTAGAAAACTATTTTAGAGATTCATTGGTTTTGTGTTTTTTTGTCTTGCAAATTGATGTTACCTATAACTTATGCTGTTTTGCGAATAATGTTATGCTGTAATCTGCATATGGGATTAATTTTCTGACATGGAATGCTTATATAAGTTGTAGATATATTAACATTCTGGTTTATCGTCAAGAAGAGAGCTAGAAAGAATACTTAATTTGGCCCATAAGAATTCCCTACAAAGTCAATTTAGCAGTTATGATGGATAAGATGTTAGCATAATATATCTTTTCTTTAAAAAAATGTACGTATAGTATAGTTATTTATATCCATGTCATATCCCCTTTTTTTTGTGTGAGTACTGGTTTTGTCATCAGAAACTGTTATACATTTGTAAAGGAAATATTCCTTTATCTGTGCCTTATTTTTTTAGGTTTTGTTAGTAAGTTCCTTAATGCTTATCACCAAAAACAGAAATATTAAAAATAAAAAAATAAAGAAAGAAAAAGAAAGAAAGAAAGGATCTTTGCAGAAAACATTATAGTCATGTCTTTGTTGGATTTTCCTTGCACTTCATTCAAATGTCTGTTGCATAGATTGGGAATCACATGATATTATTTTAGTATGTTCGAAGTTTGAGAGTTTCTGACATTTGCATATGTTTGATTTCAACTGAATAGGGTTACTGTCAACTTCGGGGCAGATCCATTTTGTTTTGATCTCAAGGCAAGATAAGCACTTTGTATCTTTCTCCTTTTAGTCTAGTAATCTAGGTTTCATTTCCCTTGTTTCTTAGATTTAGAATACTAAGATTTTGTTTGACAGTGTTTCTACTCGAAGTGTTTTTAGTGGAAGTGTTTTCTCATAAAGCGTTTTTAGGAAAATCATTTATCAAGTGTTTATTTAGAAAACACTACAAGTGATTTTTTTTGAAATTTTTAAGTGTGTCTTAAATTTTGCCAAATACTTGAATCTCTGATTTTTCTTTAGAAAATGCTTTTGAGGTTAAAAGTGTTTTTTAAAAATACTGTCAAACAAACTCTAAGTAATTGATTGCTTGAGCTTAATAATTTTCTATTTTGTACTATTGAAAGCAATGCATTTTTCTTTTGTTAAGGTAACAAGGTGAAAGAAATTGACGAATACTTTGAATATATTCTATTTTAGTTGCTTTTAGAACATATATTAGGAGTTCCATATTTATAGCTTGGGATGGCACACTAACATGTTTTCTTCATCATGTCTTACTATATTGCATGTTGTTTATTTAATTCATTTTTAACTTATAAAACTCTTCTCATGGAGTATTTTTTTTTCCCTTTATTTATTTATTTATTTTTTTATCCTTTTAACAAGAGAATAAATCTGAATTTAATTTGTGCTTGAAGCATACTAAAGGTATGAAGAAAGTAAGGGCGATGGGTAGGTCCCTTCTTCTGTAGAAGGTAGGGTAGTAAGGGAGGCCTCTTCTTTTGAATAAAGTTCAAGGGAAGGGTAATAGATTGTGGGATGACCTTTGATGTGTTAAAGGAGATTTCAACATGGTCAGTTTCCCTTAGGAACGCAATAGAGGTAATATGGTGTCTTCAATACTGAGAAAATTTTCAGAGATCATTGAGGAGTTAGAGTTGTGTGTGTGTGTGTTGGGGGGTTGAACAATCAATCCTTATCCAGATTAGATCGGTTTTTGGTATCCGAAGGATGGGAAAGTCATTTTATTAGGGTGCTCCAGTGTATTCTGTTGAATACTATGTCTTATCATTCTTTGATTCCACTGTAAAGGAGGGATGAGGAGAGGTCGTACTCTTAAGTTTGAAAATATTTGGTTGAAGGAGGTGCATTTCAAAGACCTACTTAAAGGGTGGTGGATAGGGTACAATTTTAGTGGATCTTATAGCTTTATTTTGGCTGCAAAATTGAAAGCATTAAAATTTGATTTGAAAATTTGGAACAAAGAGGTGTTGGTTAATGGTAATGTTTGAGCTAGGAGGAGCTTTAATGAGGTGGATTTTTGAGACTCCAAGGAGAGGGAGGGGATTGGGGAATAAAGTGAGGAGAGTAGCTAGGGAGGAATATAGTAAGTGGGCTTTTCGTGAAGAAACCTCATGTAGGTAGAAATCTAGGGAGATTTGGCTTAAGGAGGGTAGTCGAAAAACAAAGCTCTTCCATAAAATGTCTATACTCGTAGAAGAAGGAATTTTTTTACTAGGATTAAAATTAACGATACTTGGCTGTTTGAGGAGAACGAGATAAAGTAGGGAGTGACATTGCTTTTCACAATTTGTTATTTGATGCAAAAGAGTGTAAACCTAGCATCAACGGTTTGGATTTTGAAGAATTAGAGGCGTAGGAAGAAAAAAAAAATTAGAGGGATCATTCTTAGAGGAGATGTTCAGTTCTTTGACAAAGTTGAATGGGGACAAAGCTCTAGAACCAGATGGGTTCTCCATGGCAATTTGGCAATTCAGTTGGGATGTTGTGAAGAACGAGATGATGGGTATGATAATGTTAATTAGAGTTTCTTGCTATTAGTTCTTGAATAGATGAATTTTGGCGAGAAATTGATAGGGATGTATTAAATGGTGCAAATGTTCTGCAAAGTTTTCAGTGATTGTTAATGACACCTCTTTTGGTTTCCTCTAAAGCTCTAGGGATTTGAGGTAAGGGGACCCTCCGTCTTCTTATTTTTTTGTAGTTGTAATGAAGACACAAGGTATTTGGTAAAACTTAATGCTTATTACTTAATGACTTCAGTTGACTTTAAGTTAAATTGTTTTTAAGTTATTAACTTAAAAATTATTACTAGGTTTTTTTTTTGGTAAAGTTAACTTAAAATTTATTCCAAATAATCAAATTGGCATATTTACCTTCATTTGATATTCACCTGAGTTATCATCAAATTGCCAATGAAGACTAATTACTTTGAGGGGGTAATTCGTTAATGGGAATTGTTGTGAACATGGATTTTTCAAGTCTATTTGTTCTTAATATAGTTGGTATATTGATGATCTCCTTGGGTTTTTCAAAGGTGAACAATGATTGTATTGCTAAATCCTATTCGTTTTTTACTTTATTTTCTCATGAAATTTAATTGTAAAAAGAATGGCAAACAAGTCCATTAACCTTGAAGAAATGAAAATTGTTAAAGGGTCCTCATTTTCATCTTTTCAACATATTTTGATTAGGCATATGAAGCTCAAGAGCGAATGAAGCAACAAGTGGCGATTGAAAAAATATCTTTGCCACCAAATCTTAGTTATGGGTAAGTTGATTTGCATGTTTTTTCAGATGATATTTCTGCTTTGAGTTTTGGTGGAATTTATGTCTTACTACATGCTTGTAATCCTATGAGTTTATTAGTAATGATTTGAAATTTGTAGTAAACAAAACGTTTAGTGATTTACACTTGTAAAGAAATCCAAATTGCTAAAGACATGATGGTGGTTGGAAAAGTAGAAGTTTTACTTTACATTGTTATATATGTGTGTGTACATTTAAATAAAGCAAAGTTTACAAAAAGGCATTACCTCCACCAAGTCTTTGAAATGAAGTCTTGCAAGGTTACAAATCTTGATTTTTCCTTATATATATTTGGTCAAGGCCACATATCAATTGGTCGTTAGGCTTGTATTTACTTTGAACAAAATAAGCTACCACTTTTAAAAAGTAGGAAGTTTGGAAGTATAGAAACTTGTAATATCAAATTCCATCAAAAAAGATTTTCGAAGTTTTAAAATAGGATTCAAAACTAACTACTACTAACTTGAACTCTTAACAACCTGACTTCAGAAGTCATCAAGTACCTTTTTTTTCCTTGTAAATTATATTTGAGGGGTTTATACAATTAACCGGACATGGAAGAAGCTTGATGTCAAGTCAATATGATATTCGATGGTCTATTTTTTTATCAGAAACAAAAAAATATTAATTATAGATAAAAAACTTATGAGAAGCATGGAAAATCTTTCCTCCAAATACAAGAACTGGTAGAAAAAAAAATTTGACTTTCTCCAATATACAGGGAGATCCATACAAAATGGATTAGACCACATAAGACTTTACATAGATGTCATCTCCTCAAACTTGGAATCAGCTCCTCTCATTGTTGACCAAAACCTTTTGATTACACACCGGAAGCTAATTGTGAGGAATGCCTTTAAAAGCATTGGTACAAGAGGCCTAAAAAGAGGAAGAGAAGTCCAACAGATCTCATAACATTTTTGACATCCTATATTTATCCTCAAAGATCCTTGTGTTGACTAATAAAAAAGATGGTGAGAAAATCACTAAAAAGGGGAGAAAAATCGGGCATTAGATATTTCTATCCCATATATCTTGTTGGGGTTGACTAACACTCAATTAAGCGATGGTACTTTTTTATGTTTAAAAATGTTAATAATTTTATTTACAAGTTTATATTACTCTTGTATTTAATTAATAAAAAAATATATAAAGAAAGATTCATTAATAAGATTATTATGATTTTTTTATATATTTTTAGCAATGTATTAAATTGAAATTGAAAAATAAAATAATTAAAATTAATTTGATTATAGCTAAAATTTAGGAGGGACAGATAAGCTATATGTGTGTTCCTTTGCCTTTTATTTTAAAGTGTGATCCCTATTGACTAGCCGATGCCCCGTGTTGACTAGGTGATAAGATGTGAGAAAATCATTGAAAAATGGAGAAGAATTGGGCATTGGATATTTCTATCCCATATATCTTGGTAGGGTTGATTGACACTCATATTTCGTCAAAATATCATCAATTTTCAGCCACATTTTTATCCTTGGATATATTCACCTGAGTTTTCAGGTTTAACCATGTTTGGTGGGGAGGATTGGTAGTGAAGAGGGACTTCATTTCATTGGTCTGTTGTACCTCTCCTCTTCCTTGAATAAACTTGTAGTTCCCTTTTTGTTTCTCCCTGCTCCTGTAGTACCCTTCTTGTTTCTCCCTGGTCCCTTAATATCATCACACTCAGGTTGTTATGCAGAATAAGATGTTCCTCCATTTTCTTTATTTCTAGTACTCAGTGGTAAAAAACCTGCAAAGGACTAACTATGAACAGGAGGAGAATAGGCGATGGATGCCAGTAGAATGTCCCAATAATTCTCTCTTTCTCTCTAGTCTTTTCATTCTTAGTAGATGTTAAATGGGTCTTTCCAAAAACTGTAAAGGAGGTCTTAACTAGCTGGAGGGACCCCTTTGTGGGGAAGAAAAGGAAAAAGTTTTAGAAATCCATACCGTTGTGTATTTTCTGGACGGTTTGGAAGGAGAGGAATAGACTAGCTTTTAGGGGGGGGGGGGGGGGGGGGGGGTGTTGAATATCCAGAAGTTAAAGAATTTTTTTGTTTGTAATTTATGGAGCTGTGCCAAATTGTATTTAGGTGAGGAGTCTCTCTCCCTTATAGGCTTTTTGGAGTGGGTAGTATCCACTTAAGGGGAGGTGAATCTTTTCTGGTCTTGTTGCTCTTTTTTGAGGCCTTAATCGCCTTGTATACCCCCTATATGCTTTGTGGCTCTTTGCCTCTTTTTTAATGCATATCTTGTTTACTTATCAAAAAAAAAAAAAAAAAATTCTCTCCCTAACAAGAATTTTTGGTAAAGTAGGGTTGGTCTTCAAAAAAGGATACATCCATAGAGACAGTTTTTAAGAAGGTGGGTGAAAACACTTATACCTTTTTTGTGTAGGAGAACAACCAAGGAAAAAAAATGTTTTTATAGCTCTTGAGTCAATTTCCTTTCTTTATGATTATGGATTTGTACAAAAAGTAGACTTTGAAAAACCTATAGGGAAAGTGAGGTGAAGAAATGGTGAGAGGTGGGACAAACATTTATTAAGGTGCTTATGGAGTATCCTACTTAAGGACACAAGTTGTGGCATCCTGTTGATTAGGTATAAGGTTTTCAACACTGCTTCTCCCCAAAAATGGTTAGGAACCTCATTTTAAACATTAATGCTTGAGCTACTTAAAGTAAATGTCTATTTTTCCTCTTTAGAACCCCATTTTGTTGTAGTGTGCCAATATAAGACATTTGGTGAACAGTATTATTCTTTTTAAGATACCTCCCTCAAATTTGTGAGAAATATTCTTTCCCATTGTTAGTTTTTAGGATGCAGATTTGGGTTTGGATCATTTGGTGAAAGTTTGGATCTTAGTGAAAAATCTCACCATCTCAGTTGTTCTTGGTAATTCCTACTCACTTTTTTAGAATTTTAACTTTTGCCACAATCTCACTGACATTGAAATTGATTCTCTTGAAAGACTAATGTTTTCACTCACCTTAGTGGGCTTGTCTCCCATCACCGCAGATTCAAGGGCATGATCTTTATCCTCATTTAGCTTATTCTCTGTAGAATCTTTCTTTTTGGACTTGTTCAAGTCTTCAAATCCAATCCCTTTCTATCCGGCCAATTTTGTTTGGAAATCAAAAACCCCTTCAAAGGTCAAGATCTTTGCTTGGTCGGTGGTGTACAAGAAGGTAAATACCAATGACTTGCTACAAGTAAGAAGACCCTACAAATACCTTGGTCCTCATTGGTGCATTTTATGCAAAGGAAGTGGAGAATCGATTAATCATCTTTTTCTTCATTGTCTTTAAACTTTAGGGCTTTGGCATAAGCTCTTCAATTTAGCCAATATGGTTTGGGTGCCACCTAGGAGTATTGGAGATATGATGATTATCTCATTTAGAGGATTGAGGAATTCATTGAGAGGCAAGACTTTTTGGCAAATTGTTTGCCTCACTCTTTTTTAGATTGTGTGGCAAGAGAGAAATGCTAGGATTTTCAAGGAAAAATGGAGAATGGAAGAGATGTTGTGAGATCTACTTAATTTTTTCTCCTCCCTTTTTTTTTGATAAGCAAGCACATATATTAAAGAAGGCTAAAAAGCCGCAAAGCATACAGGGAGTATACGAGGCGACTATGGCCTCTCAACCAAAAAACAAAACAACCCAACCCCTAATTGGAGGCTAACTACTCCAAGAATCCTATTAGGGAATTCGACTCCATATCAATGTACACTTTAGCCCAACCCCAAATATTGTACACAAACGAAGTTTTTAACTTCTGTAATGCTATCACCCCCCCTTAAAAGCTAGCCTATTCCTCTCCTTCCATATTGTCCAAAAAATGTATAGCGGAATGGACTTCCACAATTTTTTCCTTTTTTTCCCCACAAAAGAGCCCTTCTAGTTACATAGAACCTCCTTTACAGATTCTGGAAAGACCCACTGAACACCACACAACACAAGAATGATATTCCACAACCCTTTTACCACTGTACAATGAATTAAAATATGATTGATCGTTTCCTCTTCACACCCACACAAGAAACATCGGTTAGGGAAATGCCACCCTCTTCTCTGCAGCCTATCCAAAGTGAGGACCTTCCCCCAAGCAGCTTCCCAAGCAAAAAAAGCAATTTTGGTTGGAACTCTGTCCACCCACACATTGCTCCAAGGGAACTCAGCTCCTTCAGTATTTGCCAACACACTGTATGCTTTCTTGACTTTAAACAGCTCGTCATCTCCTTCTTTCCAAACCACCGAGTCTTCCTCCAATGTTACTCTATACTCCCTCAACTCAACCAACAAATTGTCCACCATACCCAACTCCCAATCATTAAAGTCCCTTAAAAGCCTTAAATTCCACCCTCCTTGACCCAAATTCTGATCCCAAGTTTCCTCCACTGTGACATTCCTTTGGGCAGCCATGGAAAAGAGGTCCGGGAAGCTTTGGGATAGCACATTATTCCCGCACCAAGGATCTGTCCAGAACCTTATTTTATTGCCTTTTCCCACCTTGAACACCATATTTTCCCAACACCAAGCGGACTCCTTCAAGATCTCCTTCCAAACTCCAACTCCAACCACCCCATTTGCCTTCCTTGTCCTCTACCCAAGGTCCTCTTGCCCATACTTTGCCTCAAGCACTTTTTTCCAAAGCTCCTCCTTAGCACGCGCAAACCTCCAAATCCATTTGCCTAGAAGAGCTTTGTTCAAACAAACGAGCTTCCTTAACCCCAACCCTCCCTTTTCTTTATCCGCGCACACCACCTCCCATTTGACTAAGTGTGCTTTGTTCCCCCCATTGGCTCCTCCCCACAAAAAATCTCTTTGAAGCTTTTCAAGTCTCCTTGCCACTGATTTTGGCATACAGAACAACGACATTTGATAGAAGGGAATGCTGGCCAGCGTACTCTTTATAAGAGTGATTCTCCCTTCTTTGGACAAATATTGGTGTTTCCAAAGGGCAAGCCTCCTCCTCACTTTCTCCTCCACCCCATCCCACGTGGAAGAGGCCCTATTAGACGCCCCAAGAGGCAGCCCCATATAAACAACAGGGAGCTGTCCCACCCTACACCCTATTTCAGCAGCCATCTCATGCACCCCTTCCACCTCCCTTACCGGAATGACCATACTTTTGTCCAGGTTAATCTTTAACCCTGAGGCTGCTTCAAACCAAAAGAGGATCCAGCTTAAATACGTCAAAAACTCTTTCTTTGCCTCACAAAAAACTATTGTATCATCCGCAAACAGTAAGTGAGTTATATTGACAGCCTGCCCTCTTCCTCTCCAGATCCTACAGCCATAGATGGACTCCCCTTCAACGGCCCTCGTGATAAGCACACTTAGTACTTCCATTCCCATGACAAACAAGTAGGGGGAAAGAGAGTCCCCTTGCCTTAACCCTTTTGAACTTGAAAAAAACCCAGCTGGCACCCCATTCACCAGCACTGAGAACTTAGCAGTGGAGATACAACTCCACATCCATCCCATCCATTTTGACCCGAAACCCATCTTTTGCATAACCTTTTAACAAAAATTGCCAATTGATGCTATCATACGCCTTCTCAATGTCCAATTTACATATTAGGCCTTTCTCTCCTCTTTTTTGCCAAGAATCTATTACCTCGTTTGCGATTAGGGAGGCGTCAAGAATCTGTCTCCCCTTAATAAAAGCATTCTGATCAGAAGAAACCACCTTTCCTATGACTTTTTTAAGCCTATTGGCCAGCACCTTAGCCAATAATTTATACAATCCTCCTAGCAAACTGATAGGCCTATAGTCTCCCAAGTCCTCCAACCCCCCTTTCTTCGGTAACAAGACCAAAAAAGTATGATTTAGGCTCTTAATGAAGGAATTCTGTTCATGGAACTCCTTGAACATATCCAAGACATCCTCCTTGACAGTCTCCCAACAGCTTTGCCAAAAGGCCACCATGAATCCGTCCGGACCCGGGGTTTTGTCCCCATTCATCTCCATTAAGGTTGCATAAATCTCTACCTCAGAAAATGGAATCTCAAGGGCTTTCGCTTCTGATTGACTGATCTGCTTCAGCAAAAGACCCCCTGTATCCGCCTTCCAACTCGGGCTTTCAGAGAGAAGCTGCTGGTATGCATTTGCAATTCCTTTCCTCACTTCTTGTTCCTCTGTAATCCTCACCCCATTTATCTTAATTTTATCCAGGGCATTGACTCTCCTACGGGCATTGGCCATACGGTGGAAAACCCCTGTGTTCCTATCCCCTTCCCTTAGCCATAATTCCCTTGATAGCTGTCTCCAGTGCACTTCATCCATCGATACCCACTTTGCATAATCCTCCTTGGCTTCCTTTTTGTGGCTTAATTCCTCTTCTGTTAAGCTTCTCTCTTCTTCCACTAAATCCCAATGCTCCACCTGCTGAAGAGCTTCAACTTTATTTCTCTCCAATCTTCCGAAAACCTCCTTGTTCTAGATTTTAAAGTTTTGTTTCAATCCCTTCAGTTTAACAGCTAACCTGTAGCTCGGCCTGCCTCTAACCACTATCCCTTGCCACCACCCCCCTATCAGGTCTTTGAACCCCTTAGCTTTAAGCCACATATTTTCAAGTTTGAAAGGGGAAGGACCTCTCCTTAGCCCTCCCCCCTCAAGCAGAACCGGGAAGTGATCTGAGGTTGGGCGGGACAGTCTTCTTTGATAAACCCTACTGTATTGGTCGAGCCAATTGGGAGTTGCTAGAAACCTATCCAACCTGGCCCACAATTGATTATTGAGCCCCCCACTCCAAGTAAAAGATCCCCCTTACAATGGGAAATCAACTAGCCCTAAGTCATCTATGATCTGGGCAAATCTCCTCATAGCTGAGGTAATCCTCCCATTTCTACTTCTTTCAGCTTGGTACAGAATTGTATTGAAGTCGCCTCCTAAACACCAAGGCTCCTCCCACAAACCTCTAATTGCCCCAAACTCCTCCCACAAGCACTCCCTTTCTTCTCTGGAGAAAGGACCATAGACCCCTGTAAACACCCAGATCCCTCCATCTCCCACATTTCTAAATCTACAGGAGATGGAAAATTGGCCCTCTTCCACACCCAAAATCTCCAGCGATCTTTTGTCCCAACAAATCAAGACACCCCCTGCAGTCCCCATAGCATTCAACACCCTCCAGTCTAGAAATCTCCCCGGCCCTAAGCTCCTCACCACCTCTTCAGACATAACTTGCATATTTGTCTCTTGAATACAGAACAAATCCACCTTTTGATTTCTGATAACGGACTTGATTAGTTTCCTCTTGGACCTATCATTCACTCCCCTCACATTCCAACTCAAAATTCTTAGATTCATTGGATAACTGCACTCTGGTTCTCTCTACCCTGGGTAGGGCCTTTCTTCTTGGTGTCCCCTTCATAATTAACAGAGCACTTCAGTCTCTTTAACTCCCTCTCAAACCTTGAGGTCTCCAATAGACCTTTACCAAGTATCTTCTCCCTCATTTTCCTGATTTTGCCCAAGAAACTCAGAATTTCCTTCTCCAATCCTTCTGTTGAGAAACCCAAAAAATGACTGAACTTAACTAGACTATTCTCCTCCCAATTAAACTGTTCTTCCTTCCTACCCTCTTGGAATTCAGTCTGGCCTACAGTCCACCCCGAATTTCTTTCCAAGGGATCGACACTGTTGACTTCAACCAAGTCCCAACAGCCATCCCCTTTCCCGACGTGCTTTTCTGCAATTGGTCTTCGTGACCCACTTCCATTCTGAAATCCCTCCCTTCGCACCCCAGAATAGTCGTAAAACTCCCTCTTCGGAGTCCGACCAAAACAAAAGAAGTTAGAAGAGGATGACCCTTGTGCCCTAAAACCCCCCAGATTCAAAGCTAAACCATACCTCGCGGCTTCTTCCTCTAGCATCCTATCTGCCCTTGGATGGTTTAAATCCGGCTACTGCCTTCTCCCCATTTCTTCTTCTCTGAATCTGACGAACTCTATCTCCAGATTGTCGTCCTTACTATGGCCGTTGGAAGTAGAGGGGCAGGCTTTTAAAAGGAGCCCACTGTCCATGAGATGGGCCTGGGACGGAATGACCTTCCCTTTATGAAGAGAGCCCAGTCCAGAGCCTGCAACCCGCCCCGATCTTCTGGGCTGCAGTGGCCCAAGCATAACCCCCATTGAGGCTTCACTCTCTAATGGCAGAGAGGGCCCATTAGCCCAATTCATCTCCCGGCCTGGAACTGCAGGCCCAGTCTTCGAGCCGGGCCCTTGCAACAGGCCCACTTGCGCCTAGGAGCCCATCGTAGCGGAGCCCACGTCCTACGTCAACCGTCCAGTCCCATCCTCTGACTGATGCTGTGCCTCGAACCCCGCACACGCCATCTCCTCCACTCGCGACCCGGCGCATGCATCTTCATCACCTCTGACCTCCACTCTTGGACGACTCCACAGGCCGCACTTCCTCCCCTCTTCTTGCCTTAACGACGGCACCGCCTCCCACCATAAGGTTAGGATATAGGTCACCTCTTCAACCCCTATCTCCATCAAACCAGGGAGATTCTCGCCGTCCGATCTAACCAATATCCTAGCCCACTGCAAGTCCTCCATGCTCTCCGTCTGTGGGTCAACATCTAAAAACCCACCGCACGCATCTCCCACCCTTCTCAACACCGACGGGACCCATAGCGAGATTGGGAGCCCCAATATCCTCACCCAAACTTCCTTTCTTACCTCGCCTTCTTCCAAACAACCCGATCTTGGATTCCAACGCGACAGGTCCAACTGAACTCCTCCCACCGCCTTATTACCAGAGAGGAGAACCCGCCTTGCTTCTTCCGCAAACTCTTAACTCCAATAATACTCGTCCTTTTCCCAAACTTGCCACCCCCATCTTGCCTTTCAATCCCCAGGCCTTTGCCATTTCCCAACCCAAGCTTTCCAAATCTTCCCCTTTTGCATTGCTAGGGATCCAACTTCCAATCAAGCAATGCTCCAGTCTGCTAAGGTTTCTATTTAACTCCTCCCGTTCCACCTCCACTCGAAGGGTATTAGACCCCTTATTCCACAATCCCTTCACCGTGTCCGCAAACGATCTTCCCTTCACCATATCCGGATACGATCTTCCCAATACCCTCACTTCTTCTTGTTGTTCCTTTTTGTCAATACTGTTATCCATCTTGCGAAGAGCCTCCACCATCGCCATCCAGAATGACTCCATACATCCGCTACCCAATCCTCCTTATCCAAGGATATAGCATATAAAGAAGAAAAAAAAAAATACAACTTATCATCTCCACACCACTTCTCCTCCCAGAATCTAATCCTCCTACCATTTCCCACAAAATAAACCAAATTGTTACCTACCGCTTCCCACCCTCTCCTAATCGCTTTCCACAATCCAACCCCATAACTTCCTCTCACAACACAGGACCTCCAACCACCCTCTTCTTCCCCGTACTTTGCACTTATGACTTGCCTCCATAAAGCTTCCCTTTCCACCGCAAAACGCCAACTCCACTTACATAGGAGAGCCTTATTTAGCAACGCCAAGCTCCTCACACCCAAACCGCCCTTTCGTTTATCTGAGCAAATAATAAACCATTCCACTAAATGAGGTTTCCTTTCCAAGGCCCCACCACCCCAAAGAAAATCCCTTTGGATTCGCTCCAATCTCGAACTCACGCTTCTTGGCATCTGAAACAGGGACATACAATAGATAGGCATGCTGGACAGAGTGCTCCGGATCAAGGTCATTCTGCCCCCCTTGGAGATATACTGCCTTTTCCAAATAGAAAGCCTCTTCCTCAACCTTTCCTCAACTCCGTCCCAAGTAGCCACCTCCTTGAAGCGAGCCCCCAAAGGAAGACCCAAATAAGTAGAAGAAAGCTTGCTGACCTTGCATCCAAACTCAAGGGCCACCTCCTCTACATTCTCCACTCTTCCCATCGCGATGATCTCACTTTTGTCTAAGTTCACCTTCAACCCTGACATTGCTTCAAACCACATAAGAAGCCAACTCAAATAGGACACCTGATCAATGGAAGGCTCACAAAAAACTAAGGTGTCATCCGCAAACAACAAATGAGTGATCTCCACTCCCCCCCTTCCTCTACCACTGAGTTGCCACCCCGACAAAAAGCCCCCCTCCTTTGCTCTCTTCAACAAGCAACTAAGTGCCTCCATGACAATCACGAACAAGTAGGGGGAAAGGGGATCCCCCTGTCTCAAACCCCTAGAACTTTTGAAAAAACCTGAGGAAGTTCCATTAATAAGGACAGAGAAACTGACAGTCCCAATACACCACTGAATCCAGCTGATCCACTTAGCTCCAAAGCCCATCATTTCCATCAACCAAAAGAGAAAACTCCAATTCACATGGTCGTATGCTTTTTCAATATCTAGCTTGCAAAGGATGCCCCCTCCCCCACTTTTCTGCATTGAATGAATCGCCTCATTCGCAATCAACGAGGCATCCAGGATTTGCCTTCCCTCCACAAAAGCATTTTGGGACTTGGACACTAATTTACCCATCACCTTTTTAAGTCTATTAGCTAACACCTTTGCTAACAACTTATAAAGACTTCCCACCAAGCTTATAGGTCTAAAGTCCTTGAGGTCTTCAGCTCCTCCTTTCTTAGGAATTAAAACCAGAAAAGAGGCATTTATGCTCTTGACGAACTTGCCCGGAACCACACCCTCCTTGATGTCACTATCTTCGGAAACCCACGTACCATTTATCTTGATCTTCACCATGGAGTTGACCCTCTTGTGAGCATTGGCCATTTTATGAAAGTATCCAGTGTTTTTGTCTCCCTCCCTCAGCCATAACTCTCTCGACTTTTGCCTCCAAGATGTCTCTTCCATTAACACCCACTTCTCATACTCCTCCAAAGCCTGCTTTCTGAAATTTTGCTCTTCAGTATTCAACACCCTATCCCCTTCTATTGAATCCCAAAACATCATCTGCTTCAAAGCTGATTCTTTTCTGGCATTCACGTTCCCAAACACTTCTCTATTCCACACCTTCAAGCAGGCCTTAAGCGCTTTCAGCTTTTCAGACAACGTGAAACTAAAGGAACCTCTGAATTTGAAGCCCACCCACCAATTCCTAAGTAAATCCTTAAAACCTACTTCCTTCAGCCACATATTCTCAAACCTAAAAGGGGAAGACCCCTTCCTTGTTCCTCCACAGTCCAGCAGAATTGGGCAGTGGTCAGAAACAATTCTAGGTAAAAGACTTTGAATTGCCCCACTAAAATAACATTTCCAATCCTCTGAAACTATAAATCTGTCCAGCCTTGATTGAGCTTGATTGTTCAACCCACCCCTCCCGTGAAAGACCCCCTTGCAAAGGGAAATCCCTTAATTCCAAATCCTCAATGATCTCCGAAAATCTTCTCATTGCTGACGACAATCTTGAGATCCTGTTCCTTTCTCCCAAAAATCTAATAACATTAAAATCACCCCCTAAACACCACGGGTCCTGCCACAATCCCTTGATTGTCCCCAATTCCTCCTAGAAATCTTCCTTAACCTCCCAATAGCAGGGCCATACACCCCTGTAAAGACCCAACAGAAACCATCCTCCACATTTTTAAATCGGCAAGAAACCGAAAAATTCCCAATTTCCATTTCCAACAGCTCTAGAACTCTAGTATCCCAAAAAACTAACACCCCCCCTGCCATACTCCGAGAATCAAGAGCTCCCCACTCCAATGATCTTCCCACCCCCAAGGACCGAACCAGACTAGACGACATTCTTTGGATTTTGGTCTCCTGCAAACAAACCAAATCCGCTTTCTGAGTCTTGATTAGAGATTTGATGAGCCTTCGTTTATCTCTATCATTTGCCCCTCACGTTCCAGGAGATAATTCTTAACTTCATTTACCCACAGAGACTGACCCCCCACTCTCTCTAAATAGAGCTCTTCCATGCCTTGAACTTTTAAAATTAATGGAGCACTCCAACCTTTTAAGTTCCCTTACAGACTTTGAGTTTTCAACCTTGACCCTTTTAGCCCCATACCTCTGGTTCTTCTGGTCTTTCCTCATGATCCATTTCTTGAGCATATTTAAAATTTCCTCTTCACATCCCGTGGTTGGCATGCCCAGAAAATCACTAAAATGAGCAAGACAAGAGGATTTCCATTCCTCAACTGACTCCGTTCCACCCACAGTCTGCCTCAAAGAGTTTCTTTCATCAGTACTCGTCTCTCCGACCAAAACCATGGCCATTTCCTCCCCGGAACAGGCCGCCTCATCCCTTCCGTCAGCCAATACCATGTTCAGGGGGCTAATGTCCCCATCCACTCCAATCATTTCCGTCGCCGATCCACAACCGCGTCTTCGAGACCCATTTGCCGCTCTTTTTCGACAGGAAAGGGAAGAAGAAGAGAAGGCCCGCACCCCCCGAGACACCAAAGGAGAGGGAGAAGAGGAATACCTTGACGCTTCAGCCTGGAGAACTTCATCGGCGCCTGAGTTCCAAGCTTCCGGCGGCTCAAACCACTCCAGCGGGATAGTCGCTGCTGCGCGATCTTCCCCCGCGATGAGCCCTAGCGGGTTCTCCACCCCCATGTTGCCCCCCTCACTTAAAAGAGAAGGGCCCCCGAAATGGGCCCGACCCATTCCTCCCCTCACTTCAAACACAGGCCCAGCTCCCCTTTTATCCTGTTGACTCTCAACTGGGCTTTCCCCCACCGGCCCGCTTGCCCCCTTAGAGTCCCTTGTCATCTCCAAACAGGCCCTCCTGCCACCGCCTCCGAAAACGTCCCCGCCTGCAACTACCTTTTGGAGATGGCTGTCCAATCCTTCACCTAAACAGCCACTCTTCCCTCCAGAGCTTGACACGTCTTCTCTACTAGTCTGCTCCTGGCCAAGGTCTTTCTCCACTCCCTTGCTCGCGCGTGGATCACCACCATCGTCACCTCTAACCTTCGACTCAGGCGACCCTTCACTGTAGCTTCTCGGAACAACCATTGAAAATTTCGGGAGGACTTCCCACCACAACTGGATTGAGTAGCACATAGACCCGATCACTAGCTGCAAGGAGCCGGGAAGTCTTCTCCCGCTCGATCTCACTAGGATCCTAGCCCACTGCATTTGGACCGAATTTTCCGAACCTTCATCCACTTCTACGAATCCCCCACAGCAGTCCCCGATTTTAATGAGGACTTCACGGCTCCACAAATGCAAAGGGAGACCCAATACTCTCACCCACGACTCCTTGTAAGCCTCCTCCTTTACCAAGCACCCAGTCTCATGATGCCATCTTCTTTCCAAACTGATGAGTCTCTCCCTGAATCTTCTAGATCCTCTCATCAACACCCTTTCTGCCTCCAAGACATCCTCAAACTCAAAAAGGATTAAAGACCCCCCAAAAATATGCACCTGCATGCCAAATCTCAACTGCCAAGTGCTCCTAGCCCACAACTCCAACACCTGAACCTCTGAAACTAAAAAAGGTCCCTCCTCAAACTTCCCAACCAAGCACCTCCTAAGCTTTTCTTCTCTGCCTTGCACAGCTCCTTCTCCAATCTGCAACCAAATAGTCTCCTCCTCCAAACATTCATTCTTTTTTACTACACTTGCATACGACATCCTCTCACTTCCATTCTTCCCACTGTCAGCCTTCCGGCTGTTCCCAAACTCAGCCTGTGGCTCCACCTTTTTCTCAGAAAAAGGAACCACCCCGAGCGCCCTTAAATTCTCAGCCAATATGAACCATCCCCCATGGATTCCTTCTCCTTCTGGGAACACCAGAGAGAAGCTCTTTGTTTCTGCCGTGACCACCTTGCAGAAGATGAACCTTTCAGCCCCATTCTCCCGGCATTCCAGCCTAAAAAACCTTCCATTCTCCTTCCACCCTTTGCTCCACCTCGGCAACTCAACATCTCTGCAACAAGCTTCCACTCCTGCCAGAAGGCAGCTTAGACTGAGCTCCCCAAATCTGACCCACCTGGAGTAACCTCTTCCACGCTCCACTATGACCCCTCTCAGTCTCCCTCCAAGCCCCTCAATAGAGATCTCAAAGGACTTGGACTCCATTGCAAACCACCGTTTTCCTTCTTCCCTCATCTCTTGTCATGCATGACAGAAAGGTCTAGATTTCTCATAAACTTGAGCAGGAAAATAGTTGTTGTGATGTTTAGCAAGTTCACTAACTTTCATATTGAAAATCTAAAGCATTTTTATTCTTAAACAATAGAGGAAATAAAATCTTTAGATAGGTAAAGCTTGGGTGACCTGTTCTAAGGTGCGGTAAAATTATTTCTTTCTCACAAGTTGTAGAATATCCACATTGGAGACCCTAAAATGTTTCTGCTATGGCTTTGGTGTGCTCTTCAAGGATAAACAGTCCATCCAATTCCCTAGCACTGCCAACTGCCAATCCTCCTCCCCATGCACAGTTCCTGAAATTCACAATGAGTTGGGAAAAGTTTAGCAATGCAATTGAGGTGACAAGTAAGTTTACTGATAGAGATAAGATAGCATGATGAACTTAGGACATATAAGACAAATTTTAAGGTAAGGTCATTAGGAACAAATATTGAACCCCTTCTAGCAACAGATGAGAGAGATCCATCAACAATCTTAACCCTTTGGTGACCTGAGAATGGAAAAAATGAACCAAGTAAATTAGACAAACATGTCATATGTTTAGCTGCCTCTGAATCAATGATGAAGGGTTTGATTTTGAGTGACTGGTTTGTAGAATAGCAAGGAAATTGCCCTTTTGGGCTAGGTTTTCAGAAGTTTTACAGTTTCATTTTGACTCATAAACCTAGAGAAGTGCTCTAGTTGTTCCATGTTGAAGGTTGGTAGTCTAAGAGTGCCTGATTGCCATGTGTTTTATGTATTTGGCTATTCTACAACAGCTTGTGACCCTTGATTGCTGCCTTCATTGTTGTTGCTTCTACCCCGTTGTTTCCTTTGCCCCATGCCTTGTGGTTTGCCATGGAACCTCCAACCTGTCTTTCTTGCATGACATGATTTTTTGCAATGGTCACACCATAACTTGTCTTTTTTTTTTGATTGGTAAAGATAGGCATGTATATAATAACAAGAAAAAGTACACTAGAGTACACAAGATGTATACGAAGAGTACCTAAAAGAAGCCCTCAAAAGTGAGGACACAAAAAACCAAGGATTAAAATATCGAAAATTTCAAAAATATCTATAGTTGATTTTCTGAAAATATGAGGTAATATCGGATGAAATTTGGATAAAAATATGATGAGAAGGAAATTGATGAAAATTCATAAAAATATTGATTTTTTTTAAAATGATAAAATAAAGGATAATACATGTATTGAAAATTTTTTATTAAAGAAAATAATAAAAATGCCTTTGTTTTCAAAAGCTCCTTATTTTCAAAATGCCTTTCTCTTACAAAAGAGGGCCGAACTCAGAAGAGAGAGATTTCTAATGCCCAAAACCCCCTTTCTCTTATCCAAGCAAACAACCAACCTACCAACCAAATGAGGTTTTTTCTCCAAAGTCCCACGTCCCCAAAGAAAGTCCCTTTGAATCTTCTCTAACCTTAATCTGACTTTGTCTTTGTCATCTCCTTGCTTGCCAAAGTTCCTTTGACTACCCTGAAAGGCAGTTTTTGGATTGGCCACAGATTGAGGAGTATTAGCTATGAATAGTGCAGGATTCTCAGTTTGCTTACTACCCATCAATCCATCATGATTGAAAGTCTACTCTATTAACTTCCAATAGCATTGAAGACCTCTCTTAATGATGGAATAGGCTCCTTGACTCCTAGCTTGATCAAATTCAGTTTCTCCAAGAATTGCTTATATTTGATGCTATTCTCCACGCACTTCTAGTCCAAGTCTTGATATAGATCCATCTATTGATTTAAGTTTAATACATTATAGTAGGCTCTCACAGACATATTGCTTTGCTTGACTCCATTTTCTATTTGTTTTAACTCATACAATTGAGCATCATTCCCTAAAAGGGAATAGATCAAGTTTACTACTGCCCATATTTCTCTAGTTGTTGTATAGAAAATAATAGCTCTGATTGATTTCAAGTTCAATAAAGTTGACTAGCTAGGACATTAGCATAGAGTTTTCTACATCAGAGATGGGAAAACTTGGATCTGTTGGACTCGGAGCCTTCTTGGTTCCATTTTGCAAATCCATCTTCCCTCTCTCTTTGATGAAGAACTTCATAGATTGAGCCTATCTTTAGAGGTTCTGTCCATTAGGTTTGTGCACCGTGATTTAGATGGTAGGATCCTCATTTGGGCTTACAACTTGCCTAACAGAGCTCTGTGATTTTTAGAGGTGATTGACATCTTAATCCAAGGATGGATGCTAGATTAAATCAGAACAAACATGGAAGAAAGAACCCAAGAAGGGGCTCTAATCCCATGCTGGAAATAGTGTTCACAAATTTTGTATTAATCAGAGAAGAATTACAGCCTATTTATATGCAAGAATTAGCTAGACTCAAGGAAAAGATAGAGAGAATTAAGGTAGTTCAATTACAAGATATTCTAAGTTAAGAAAATATTTTACAAATAAGGATGAATTGGAAAAGAATAGGAAATAGTTTGCCAGTATCTTGATGAGGGAAAAAATTATTGATAGTTAGAGATTCTCTCAATAATTCAATGGCTAGCTGGAAAAATATTCCAGTATCTTTAACAATAAGTAAATGGATAATCTGTTGTAGGAAAAGTGTGTTTGGATGATGTAGAACATCATGAATCCTTCTCTGTTTTATCTTTGGCACAACCATTAATTTTTGCATTATGAGACTATAGCCTTGAATCATGGTTGCATAAATTGTGCCACTTCTTAGTTGTGTGTAACTTCAAAACCTTTCCTTCAATACCAAACCAACTATAGAATAATCTTAAGTTTGCTACCTATAGTCAAATCACAACAAGCTAGGGTTTTGGTTTTATAACTTTATGAAATGGGAATTATAGCTACTGCAAAAATTCAAATTTTCAAATAGTACAAAAATACCTTGTTCTCTGTGGATAAACCTTAAGGGGGTACATCCCCATTGTAGCATTTATACCCATACTTGATTTATCATCTGCCTTTTTCTTAGTTTACCCACCAATTGTCTATTTCTACTAATGACAACAATTTGAAAGGGTGGATCAGTAGTGTTCACTTGAAGCCTCTCTTAGTAACATTGGCAATATCTCCCCAATATACAATTAATATTTCTAGTGCATCTCCCGATTCTATTTTTACTGGAGCTATTATTGATCGTTTTATGCATTGAATTATTAGCTATGTTTTGGGTACTATGTTGGCATAATAATGTCCAAGGATGCAAATACTACAGGTGCTTGATCTCCCAAAATTAAAAGCAGTATTCAGGTTTTTGGATGCTTTTTTGTAGATGATAAGAGTTTAATTACAAAACCAAGGTAGGGGTTAATTCCAAGTTAGATGTGATGCTTTAGAATCTAATGGTTTATGTTATATAGGGCAAATTTAGTGAAATTGAAAATACAAATGAGTGTGCGATTAAAATTATTTGTAAGATGTCTAAAAAGCCATACATACTTTTATGTGCATATTTTGGGCGATTAAAATATATGTTTGAAATATGAATTTAGAAGATACATGCTAGGATAGAAGAGTGGCAATATGAGGAGGATTGAACAAGAAGTACTTGCATTTGTTAGAATGTACAGGCGACACCATTCGATCATGTGCAATATATATGTGACAGGATATTGGATTTTTCTTTAGGGACCTGATGGACCGGGATGTTTTGGTATGTTTGTCTAAAGTTAAAAGCAATTTCTGGTGTGTTCATTAAAAATGTGAAGAAGATTAAGTTGGACGAAGTAGATAATTTTAATTATAGAGAATGGACTTTGATTGGAAGTGATGTTTCCAGTTCTTTAATCTTGTTTCAAAATTTAATTTGGTGGCTTATAGGTTGGAAAATTTGCAAAAGAGATACTTGGAATGGTGTTGGGGAAGGTTTCAAATGTTGTTGTTGATTAGGATTTCATTTGTGACCCAAGACAAATAGGACTAGATATAAAGCCTTTAGTGGAAATGAATCAAATTCATAAAGGAAGTGGCTATAGAGATTTTGCTAGAGTGTAGTATAGTTTGAGGAGAAGGGTTCGTGGTTTGGTATTATGGATGTGGTAGTGCAGATTAATGGTTAAAAGAATTTACAGTTGCCATTTGAAAGCTATTATGACAATTTTGGTGACTGCTTCTCAGAAGAGGTGTGCTTGAATTTGGTACTGAGAGTGGGGTAAACCTATGGCAGGATTTTTTATACCTGGATACTTCTATTTTTGAGTTATAGTGAATAAGTTAAATGGTCAGAGGATGGTTTAGAATATTTGGCTGATAATTCTGTAGTTTGTTAGAAGATGTGAGTCACCTCTCTTTTGACCTTTGGTTAGCTTTTCTTACTTCTCAGGAGTAAGTGCAGGAGCAAGCATCTGCAACTGTAACTTTCATATAGAAATAGGAAAGATGACTGTAATCCACTTAAATGAATATATTAGCAATTGTTATATTCTCACCCTTATATTTCAAGGGGCTTACTCCACTCTATCTTTGCTTTAATATCCTAGTCTGTTTTGTTAAATAGGTTAATGAAAGACTAACATAAGCGTCAGTTGAAGGATCTAATTTTCTATCCTAATGGATAAAAAAACCCTGAAAAGCAGTTTAAGCTTCTACATGTCCTTACTATTGCCATGGAGGTATTTAGTTGTTTGTGATAGCCATGGAGGTATTTAGTTGTATGTTGAGAAGGGCTATTAGTGGGGGCTTCTTATCTGGGTGGAGGGTGAGAGGTAGGAGTGGTGAGGGGGTTCAAATCTCGCATTTGTTATTCGCGGATGACACGTTGGTTTTTTGTGAGGAGTCTTTAGATCAGATGACTAATCTAAGTTGGCTTCTCATGTGGTTTGAGGCGTGTTCAGGATTGAAGATCAACTTAGAGAAGAGTGAGTTGATCCCAGTGGGTAGGGTGCATGATATAGAGGGTTTGGCCTTGGAGTTGGGTTGTAAAGTGGGTGGGCTTCCTTCCTATTATCTGGGATTGCCTTTAGGGGCACCTTTCAATTCATTGGCTGTGTGGGATGGGGTTGAAGAGCGTTTTCCTAGAAGGCTTGCTATGTGGAAGAGGCAGTATATATCTAAAGGAGGGAGACTCACCCTAATCAGAAGTACTCTTTCTAGTATGCCTATTTACTTTATGTCTCTATTCTACTTGCCAAGAAAAGTGAGGTTGAGATTGGAAAAGATTCAAAGGGATTTTTTGTGGGGTGGGGGAGCTCTCGTCCAAAAGCCACACCTTGTCAGGTGGAACTTGGTTTGCTTGGATAAAAAGAAAAGCGGGTTACGTGTGAGAAATTTAGCTATGATGAATAGTGCTCTTTTGTGTAAGTGGAATTGGCGGTATGCTAATGAAAGAGAGACGTTTTGGAGGCGTGTAATTAGTCTCAAGTATGGCGAAGAGGAGGGGGGATGGCGTACTCGGGAAGTAAATGGGAGAAACGGTGTTAAGCTTTGGAAAGCAATCAGGAAGAAGCGGTTTCTTTTAGATGGTAGGTTAGCTTACCATGTGGGGAGTGGGCAAAGAGTGAGAGTCTGGACGGACAAGTGGTGTGGAGATGAGCCACTTTGTGAGTCATTTTCCTGTCTTTTCTCCATCTCCTTGTCTAAGAATGCTTGGGTTTCGGAGGTTTGGAACCCCGTTGGTGATGGGGATGGTTGGACTCCTCTTTTTGCAAGGGCGTTTAATGATTGGGATATCGAATTGGTGGAGCTTTTGTTGAAGAAGATCCATGCCTTTCGGGTACAAAGGAAGGAGGAAGATAGAGTGATTTGGACAGCTTCAAATGATGGCGTTTTCTCAATTAAGTCTCTTTATTCTATTTTGGAGTGTGGGGGTTCTTCTATGTTCCCTAGTGAAAGTATTTGGAGGGTAAGAGTGCCTCCAAAGGTAGCTTTCTTTGCTTGGGAGGCTTCCTGGGGTAAAGTCTTAACTTTGGAGCAACTTCAAAGGAGGGGGTTCTCTTTGGCAAACTGGTGCTTTCTTTGTCTATCTGGAGCAGAAACGGTGGATCACCTCTTTTGTGTGAAGATGCGGGTCTTGTGGAACATTCTTTTCTCCCTTTTTGATGTGTCTTGGACTCTTTCGTGTACAGTGAAGGAAACCCTTCTTGGATGGAATGGACTTGGCAAATGACTCCTTTATGTTTATTTTGGTCAGTTTGGAAGGAGAGGAATAGACTAGCTTTTGGGAATGAGGAGCTCTCGCTTCAAAGATTGAAATATTCTTTTGTATGTAATCTTTGGTCTTGGGTCAGGGTTTCCTTAGTAGCGAGCCCTTCTTCTCTTGTAAGTTTTTTAGGCTGGATAGGCTTCTAGTAAGGGAAGGCGGTGTGTATACTCCCTCTATACTTTGAGGACACTGGTTTTTGGTGTTTCCTCTCTTTGATTAATATACTTACTTTTTACTTATAAAAAAAAATGTACTTACAATTGCCATGCCAACTATTCTTTGGCCTAAGAACCAAACTCATAGGATTGGAGTCCGTGTTAGGTAAATGGTTCATGATTGGGAATTAGAAGTGGTTCTGATTTGGTCTCTTTCTTTTTCTCTTTTTTTTTTTTCATGCTTGTTTTATTTTTGTTTTTTTATTTTTGAGATGGAACAGCCTCCCCATATTCAAATCAGAATGTGTGGTTATCTGGAGAAGAGGCTCAAATGGTATGTTTTCCAAAAATTATTTTATCATTAGTTGAGATGCATTGTGAATGGTGTTTCTTGCTCTAAAAGGATGTGGACTTATGTTCTAGTGAAAATGAATTTGTTTTATAAGTGCTAGAGAAAAATGTCTGATAGTGGGTTGATAAATAGAAAGTGGTTGATTCCAAGCTAATGTTACATGTGAAAGAGAAATGAAGTAGATATTTTGCTTGGTGGCTCTACATTTTGCTTTTCTCATATCTTTATTTGGAATTCCTTGAGTTTTGCCTACACTAGAAACCTTATGTGGATGGTGCACTGATGGTGGGGATATGATAAACATGATTATATAAAAAAGGCAGCTTAAAATTTTCATTGTGTTTTTAGCAGTAAGATAGATTTATTTTTTAGAAAGAGCTGATCCCATGAATTCTAAAGATGTACTATCAAGATCCTTGTTCTTGTGGAGCTTGCCTTCTATATTATTGGATCTGCCTTTTTATTCTCTTCTTGAGTTGTTTTCAGTTGTACTGTGTTGATTCTCCTTTTTATGGCTCAAGGAACATTCATAGCTCTAATTGCTTGTGATATTACTCAATTTGGAATTGAGGCTGATATTATAACTAGTAATTCACTTGCTTGTGATATAACTCAATTTGGAATTGAGACTGATATTATAACAAGTAATTGACTTGTCTGTTAAGGTCTTTATATATATTTTTTTTCACGCTATTTTTGTTTTCTTTGTTTGTCAGAGTTGTTCGTTCCTACTTACTGCACTATGGCTATGAAGATACACTAAATTCATTTGACTTGGCTGGCAAAAGTAATGTTCCTCCAATCTCTTTAGATCAAGGAAGTGGCTCCAATGAAGAAGGTCGCATGTATGCATTGAGTCAAAGGAAGGTTCTTCGCCAGGTATGAAAAATGTTTAACCATGGTTCTAGTTAAAATGCAATAGTTGTCATACTAGTCTTGCCTATCAGGAAAAAAAAGAAAAAAGAAAATGAAGAAACTAGTATGCATGGGCAGTTCTCTGCTTTTGTATGTTAATTTTCCTTTGATTTGATTGTTTTTTAGTCATCATCACTACTACTTCGACCACTACTATTACTTTTTCCTTTTTCAACAATTGAAAGTTTGTTTACTATGAAAGCTTCTATTGTGTCTAAATATGTATAAAAACCATTACCCTATATCATTTTGAGTTTTGAATCATTTTTCTCCTTTTTCTTTCTTTGTGAACATATATTCTGTCACCATTTACTTAGGGATGTGTTATCTGCTTTTGCAATTTCTCTCTATGAAATCTGATTTTGGAATCCCTTTGGAGAAATGTGAAATTAGCCTATTTTGTTTGTTGTGCTATAATGATTACTTGTTAAGATGGATGAGCTGGCAAAATGGAATGTAAAACTAGAAATAAACATTGTTGAGAGAATATGGGAATTTTGATAGTTACTACAATAAAGATAAAAAATCACTGAGGTGTTTGTCATCATGATGAAGGCCATTGGGCTAGCAACATGGGAAGAGAACTGTGCAGGTTGTGGCTTGCCCTAGAGAAATCAGTGAGCGAGTGGTTAGAACTGATTTATCTCCGTATAGTGGATAAGAAGCAGCATTTCTGGAGCTGTACCAATTTGTTAGAAAAGGATCTGTACAACTGCTGTCAGAATGACAAAATTGATGGCTACTAAACAACATGGCCGATGCTTCTCTTCTGAGATTTTTTTTTTCCTTATCTAAAATGTATGAGAATGCAATTGTATTCTGTACAAAAAATGGAACTTTATCCAAGATTACTTGGATGAATTATTCTTTGAACAAAGTATGCAGAAAATTTGTATGCATGAAAGGCACTTGTGCAAAGAGTTTTGTGGGACTACAAGTGATATTTTGCTTATGAGCCTTATGGTTAAGATTGACATCTTGTCTTTTCTAGATCTTTAGATCTGGTGGATATGATTTTTAAATCCCACTTTATGAACTTAGTTTTTCCAAATTAATATTTTCTTTTGGGACTAGAGAGTTCACATAAACAGCAAACAATCTCAATTACATTTTCTTATTCTAAATGGTTCCAACTGGTGTATACAATTGTTGCAGAATGACCATTTTCACCAAATTACCCGCATTTTGCATATCTGCAACCTTTTATTCATCAATTTCTTTTACCTACTCAGAGAAATGTAATTCTGTGCTTGTTTTTGTAATGTTTCCTCATCTCTGAGGTTTATTATTTGTACTATAATTTTTTTAGCTTTAAGAGGATTATTTATTTATTGGCTTTGACTGATCTAATTTTTCCTCTATTGAAGCTAATCAGGAAAGGGAAAATTGATGCCGCACTTGGTAAACTTGGTGAATGGTATCCTGATATTGTTCAGGTGAACTATCTCAATTTTAGAGCTATCATTTAAAAGTGTTCCCTTTGCTTTTTATGAATGTGTGAGAAATTAAATACCTAGCCAAATGTGATACCATGAATGCCTGTTTTCTTATGTACATGGTTTTATTCATGTTTTTACACATTATGGGTGACCAATTTCCCCTTTGGGAGTGTCAGGGGCTTTGTTATTTGGTGTTGCCATTTGCATATTTTGGTGCCTTTTTGCCCTTCTTTTTGCTTTGGAGGATCTCTCATATTTTTTAATGTGTTCTTTTCTCCTTACCCCAACCTTCAGTTCCTAATTATTAAAAAAAAAAAAAAACAAAGACCATTGGTGCTGCACATGTATTACCCCATGTACCAATTTTGTGCTCCCTCCTTTTCAGTCCTGATCCCATCATGAACCTTCTCTTTTAATTTCCGATAAAATGGCATCAGACATCTTGGTTGTTAGTACTGCAAATAGTTATGAATATAGCATGATGCAACACATTGTGTGATACATTAGGACTTTTTTGTAACATTGCTACACATTACATCATTTTCTATAATTTTTACTAAACATGGAATAGGTTTTAAAGCCTTTTCTTTGTGTATTATATTTTTATCTGGAATGATTATAGAAGACTTTTAAAATTGAAGGTTTTAGGGCTCTCTTCTCCATCTCGCAAAATTTCAAAATCCTTTATCCATAAAACTCCAAACTTAAATGTCCTTCTGTTTTATATATGGTCGTATACTTGCAAGACATCTGTTTGATGCAACTTGAGGAAGGATTTGAAGACTTGTTGGTAATTGCCTGTTAGACACACTTTTTGTTTGTACTTCTCTGTTTCATTTTATTTTATTTTTATTTATTTTAATTTTTTATTGTGGGTTTCTTCTTGACTCCTATTATTTTCTTTTATTGTGGGTAGCTATCTTCTTGGTTTTTTTAAAGTTGACTGAGTGACAAAATGAAAGGAAAGAGTGTTGATGATGGAAGCAATTAATACATGTTATTGAGGCACACTTGGAAGGTTGATATTGGAATTCTAATCATGCTCTAATGAATGAATGGAGAGGTATTATTAGATGAAATACTATTTATCTTATCCTCACCAGAATGTTTTGGTGTCATTGAAAAATTTAGAGAACCATAGAATGAGTGCAAAAATTTTGATTGAGTTGGTGAACAGAATGATGATAATGATGAAGAGTTCTTCCAATTTGTTTTTCTAAAGAAGAGGGAAGGAAAAGGGGGAAGCAAATTATTCTGAGATCAATGGTGAAGGATCATCATCCTTAATGTTTGGATATCTTTAGTTCTATATGTGGAAACTGTTTCCCCTTTAATTTTTTTTTGGTCCATTATAAGATGATGAATTCCTCGATTAAGCATAGAAAGAGATTAAGATTACCTTGTTACCCTGAGTTTAGAGTTAAATTATTTACCAAAAAATTGAAAATGTGAATTGAATCTTAAACAAATTTTTAATTGTGTGGTAAAAATTTGTCTAGAGGATGGAGTGATGGGAGAGCATGATCCATTACTAACTTGTAAATAGTTGAATAAGGAGTATTTTTTCTTAAATTCATGAGGACTTTTCATTCAGAGTGCTGAAACTTTGTTTGAGTTCCTTGATTTCTTGGTAGAAGAGCCTAGAGAGGAGAATGATATTATAGTGGTGTTGAATCTTACTGTATGCATTTTTCATGTGTAGTGACATCAGTGACTTTCCCACCATATAAAAATGGTAATAGTCATAAAACAGAGAAGTAGTGTGTATATTTTTCATGGCTTGGGTGTTCAATGTGATATGATGGCATATAAGGAATTGGCAAACTCAAAGTGATACCTTTGCTATGCCTATCAAATTTTCAAAGGTAGTTTGAACTAAAAGATTCAACTTAGAGCTACCTTTACTGCATGAGAGTGGGCTTAAGATTGTATACATATGCTCAGAAAAGTGATGGAATGGTGAGTCTGAGAGTTGTGTTATATAAAAGTTTGTCAATCTACTGATGTTTTTTTGAAACGTGTCCTGTCCTCTTGAGAAGGCTCTAAGTCCTGCAGATGGGAATGGTTGGTATTGATAGGATTTTTAGTTTGGTGTTTACTTTTCTCCTTTGTGTTTGATAAACATAAAAGAAACATAAACAAACAAAATTCCATTTACAACAACTGCTAGGTCTGGGGAACTGGTTTCGTATTGGTGCATGCACTTTGATGATCCTTCTATTTCTTTCCTCATATTTTCATATTTGGATAAGTTTTTAATAGGTATGTTTGTATTCCTATAAATTGCCCTATATATATAGTTTATGACCATGATTCTATGTTATGAGCGATCTAGAATTCCTCAATCTTTTTTCTGGGTGCTGTGTTCTAATAGATGGGAGCTTACTCTTGGCCATTGATGCTGGACTTGTTTCTTTGCATGTTCTGAATTCAAAACTCCATGCGAGTATCAAGCAGTGATTTTTATTTTTTATTTTATTTTTTTGTGTATGTAGTATTAATTTTCTTCACCCATAATGTTATGACATATTTTATTGTTATTCTCTGTATGATGATTGTTCTATTTCATGCAAGTCTTGACAGCCAAATTTGCTTAATGCAGGATGATAAATCAGCTACTTGCTTTCTGCTTTACTGCCAAAAATTTATAGAACTAGTTCGGGTATATGGTTTCTTCCTTCTTATTTCATTTGCCAATTTCTTTATTTTATAGAAACTCAGCCAATTAGTAATGTGTTTAGAAGACTATACCTTTCTCTGGAAGGAATAGATGCAAATGTCTAGGTACATGCCTTGAGCATCTTTTTTTTGATTGCTCATAAAGATGATGGCATGAGGTGTTTCTTTCTTACAGAATGCTATATTGCTGACCTAGATACCCTAGCATAGGAGTTTGTTTTAGTCAATTCTGTCATAAGCCCTTTCTGCCTTTTAGTTTTGGTCGGGAAACCATGAATTGTTTAGACTTTACTAGTCATGCTAGTTTTGTTATTAGTCTAAATGGTTTTATCACAAATGAGGTATTTATCGAACATTTTGACCGTAGTTTAAGAAATCTATATCTGGTGTGCAGGTTGGAGAGTTGGAGGAGGCTGTGTCATATGGAAGGACTAAATTGGCAAAATTCTTTGAGTTACCAGGTTTTGAGGAGCTAGTTCAGGTACTACGCAAAATTCTATTGTTTAGCATGATATAGTTCCTTGCTGCCTTCTGCACAATAAGCAAAATTCTGTGATGTTGGTTGGTTAGCACCAGCAAACTCATGGGAAGGGATACCTATTCTTGTGAGATTTGCAGCTGGATTCTCATTTACTCTCCCTCACCCTCTCTCTTTCTCTATAGGACTGTGTTGCATTACTGGCATATGAACAACCTCATAAGTCCGTGGTTGGATATCTTCTTGAAGATTCACAGAGAGAGGTTGTGGCTGACACAGTTAATGCCATGATCCTGCTAAGAAATCCCAAGGTGACAGATACACAAGTTTGCTTGCGTTCAGATCTTGAGAAGTTACTCCGGCAGCTAACTGCTTCCTGCTTGATGAAGAGGCAACTGGAAGGGGATCAAGGTGAAGCTTTCCATCTGCACAGGGTACTGAACAGCGGTGACGAGTAAGTGAGGGTTGATATTTTCATCACCGATCTTCCACCTTGTTAATAGGGCCGTTTTTCCTTTCTCCCTAAACTGCATTACAAACGATCAGATTTGTTATTAGCTCTGGTAACACTGAATAGAGCCCCCCTTCATGTCTTCACAATAATGCTTCATTCCCTTACATAACTGGGGGTGTTCTCTATCTGCCTGCCTGTCACTTGAAACCTCACAAATTCAATCGTGAATGAAAATCCCTACTTGAACTCAACAGCCATTTCTCTACTTAGTACTTCCGAATATTGAATATCTACATACCGTGACTGACATGTGTATATATCAAGTATGTCTCGGTTTTTTCATATATTCAGTTTGAAGATAACTTTCAGAATTTGTCAAAACCTTCAACTTTGATGCTCCATTTGGTATGTGTGAGGTATTGTTATTATAAGTACAAATGCGCAAGAAAAGGGCTTCATTCAGGATTTCAGCATCTTGGGACGGCAAAAGGGACCAAGCAAAGCCATGATCTTCAGACATCACATATTTCTTTCTAGTAAAATTTATGGTGGTTTTTGCAAATCCTATTGTCCGTTTGGTCATATTTTTTTAATCTTATTTTTAAGAACTGTTTTAAGTTAGAAAACAAAAAACAGTTTTGTGTTTTATAAACCTAGAGTTGTTTGCCAAGTTTTTGAAAACTGTTTTTAAAAATAGAAAACAAAAAAATTTGTTTGGATAAGTTCTTTGCAAAAATATTTTTTTTTGTTTTGATTTAAAAATGTTGTAAATTTAATTTATATGATATAATTTAAATTTAAGTCAAATCTTATTAAAAATGAAAATGGTTTTATAATTATAAATAAATTAAAAGATAAATATATAGCTTTTAGTAAAACATGAATAATACTATTATAATAAAATCATAAGTTATATTTTTTTTAAAAAAAAAAAAAAGTATTATTTTAGTAAATGTTATAAACATATGGGTATTAAAATCTTCAGAATTTTTTTGGCTAAAAATGAAAAATAATAATATTTTATTTAAAATGAATAATGAATAAAGTCTAGTTTTTTTAATATGTAAATATATCAAGTTTTTAAATTTAATTATAAATATAATATTCTAAAATGTTTTGATTTAATTTGTAATTAATTAGATAAGTTTTTTAATTCATAATTATTCTTAAAAAATAAAAAATTATTAAATAATTTAATTATTAATTATATATTATTTAATTTATAATTTATTTATCTAAATTCAAAATATATAATTATGTGTATAAGAACTCTTCTGGACGCCGGGGGGGGGGGGGGGGGGGGGGGTTCTTTTGGACATTTTGGCAGGCTCCTTTTTCAACACCTTTTTGCCACCTATAGGAGAGTTTTCTGCAGGCTAGTGGAGGGGATATTGGCTGCAGGAGAGACAGGTTGCAGGGCGGAGGCTCCCTCTATTTTGGTTTGTTTTAGAGAGAGGAAGAAAGCAAGGTAAAAAAGGCAGGAGGAACGGCTTTCAGCAGAGCACATTCTCCATTTTGGTGTGTGGGAACAGAGCGGAGGAGGTTTTGAGAGAGAAAGAATGGGGAGGGGATTAACAGGAGACCTTGGGAGAGCTTGCAGGGGGTTTTTTCACATAAAATTTGTTATTTCTTGATTGTTTCGTCCATTGATCAATTTCATTTATCATGGTTCCATTAATTTAAAAAGGCTTAATTCCGTCTCACTTAAAAATTTCAATTCTTTTATTGAAACTTCTTGAAATATTATTTTTGACAGGAAAGCTTGACAAACATTGCATATTGAGATTATCTTTGGGAAAGAGAAAGGGTGAGGGGAAGGAAAGATGAAATGCATTTTCAAACATCTATGAGCATTTTTATTTTTCTTTTATACATAAATCACAGCAGATTTTTACTTTGTTTAATTTTATTTTTATGGACAAAGTATCGAAAAAGCAAAAGATTATTTAGTAAACATGTGAATGAAAGAAAAATGTTGCTTAGTATTACCACCTTGCACGACACCATGCTATGGTTGTTCTCAAATAAAGCCTCATAATCAGGCCAATGACACTCTGCCCTGGCCAAAAATGGTACATACTTTTGGCCACTGATTATTATACTAAGGGGGTTGAAGCCAAGGTGTATATGTAAATAAAAGGAAAGGCCACTGATTTGTCATATCCTGAACGTACATTGATAACTAACAATGACAACCAGCTCGACTGTAAGGAATTCAAAAGCTTATGTGATCTTCTGCTCCATATGCTAAGGCAAAAAGGGTTTATCCTGTGGATTCTCTCTTAGTTGTTTTGCTTCATGACCATTGCCCTGGGGGTGCCCAGGAGTAGAGAAAAGAGAAGTATCTTTCGTAAGTGTTGTTGAGTACTATTGAATACAAATAACTACTTATATGAAGACAATTCCAAAAGAGAGATTGGGCTATTCGGTAAGGTGACAGAGGGAAAGCTAGCTATTACCTAACTAGGAAGGATCCTGTACAGTTGGTGTTGTGCGTAAACGAGAGGAGTATAACATATTAAACATTTAGACGGACCAAAGATTTCCTATCCATGGCATGCCTGTAATCTACAGAAGGCCTATATCAAAAGTTCAAGTGTAACAACTCCACAAATCCCTCAAGGGGCATGATTTGTATGCGAGCCATTGTTTTCTAAGAGCTTAAAAGAATTATTTTGTGAAAGAAGAGCAAGCAAATCATTCTACTTAAGCCTTTGTTTGTGCTAGTACCCACTTGGAGGTTAATGGAAAATTTTTAAGGTTGTATACAACAAAACATGGAACGAAACTCATCATTTTGATCAAGGTTAGTAAGCAAGTGAAAGATGGCAAGGAATGCAAAGAATGAACAACAGAAAGGGAAAATTTTGAGCCTGGTATCGAAATGCAAAGCTCATTCTGATGCAAATATTGACATAGCTCAATAGCATATTCCACAGGAGAGAAGGACAAATCAATACAAGATAGCCTATTTCGAAATTAAATTGATACATAGTATGTGGTATCGATTCTTGGCAGTGTGTGGGAGGTTCCTGAAACTCTTCAAATCAATAGCAGGCATCCATATTGATATTAATTGATACCAGGATCAATACTACAGCTGTTTGTCAAAATCAATTTAGATACTGAAACCAAACCAATACCTTGAAACTATTATCGCCATGTATCGAATTTTTATTATGCAGTATCGAAATTTTTGATACCAAATTGGAACTTTTGCTATTTTTACCATTTTTTTTTATTGTAATTCTAATGTTAGGTTGTAATTGACTATTTTGGTTTTGTTCCTAATGGATTCTAGATGCTTTTAGATGATGTGGCTTTAGGAGATATTACTACTTGGCTTTATGCACTATGTATAGGTTAGTTGTTAGTTTGTTAGGAGCTTTTTAAAAAATTTTAGAGAATATTATTTGAATTTGAATTTTTTCCCTCTTCTTCCTCTCTCTCTCTCTCTCCACTTTCTATCATTTTCTTGACTCCAAAAAAGGCGATGAAGACAATTCTCACCATATTTAGTAGCCAACCTTTTCTCATTTGGAAGAGGATTGTTTTTAGTAGAGGGTCAACACTAGAAGTGCACAGGTATAATCCAGCTCTTATTGGAAGATTCATGATTCTCTAATCTATAGTGAAAGTTCTCTTGGGATCTCTCTTGAATTTAACACATGATGCAATGCTTTATATATATATATATTCTTTGAATGATTTCTTCTGTGCTAAATTCATTGCTGTTCATTTACATTTCATGTGTGTAAATTTTTAATAGATCTAAAAATGAACTAGGTTTTCATGTTCCATATGCTCATCTGAAAGAAGTGGAGGAAATTTGTTCCACTTTTCGGGATGCAAACATTCATATAGATCTAATGAGAATGAAGTTATTTCCTCTTACTTCAAAGACCTAGCAAAAACCTGTTTTAAGCCACAGAGTATTGGGAATTAGACAGAGCTACAAGCTGCATTCTTTTACAAGTTCGTCTCAGCCCAGAGAATAAGCACTCTTAAAAGAGAAATTTCGGATTTCACAGCAAAATATGGAAAAAAATTCATTTTTAGCTGGGATCATTTCAAGGAGACTATTAATGCATGCTTGTATCATGGCTTTGACAATTGGGTGTTTGTTTCATATTTCTATGAGAGGATGCTACCTCAGATGAAACAGTTGGTTGAAACTATGAGCAGGGGAGATTTTGAGTAGGAGTCCAGAAGGGGTGATTCAATTCCTTGAATATGTTGCTGATGTGTCAAAGAGTTGGGATGACCTAATGCCAAGGAATGAACCAAGGACGAACCAAAGTTAATTACAAGGAGTTAGACATGGGGGATGTACAATTTAGCTAAGATCTAGAAGTCCAAGCAAGGATCACTTCTTTAGATAGAAGATTGGAGGAATTGGAATCCAAGGAGAAGAACTCAATTAATGATGTTAGAGCTGTTATTCAATCTTGTGCCATAAATGAATCGAGGGAGCATGTTACTAATGAATCTCCTATCATTTCTATTGCCAAAGAGATCTTTAGTGAGCAGGCCAATGCCATAAGGATGTCAGTTGGTATGAATGGAGATATGTTCAAGTAGCAGTAAGATTCATCATTCTGTCATGCATATAACCCTGGTTAGAAGAATCACCCAAGTAAATGTTAAAGCAATCCTATTAATTTTCAAGGGAGTTTTGAAAGTCAGGGTGAATCAAGGAAGTAAGGGAGGTCAATATCATTAATTTAATCAACCATAATTTCAGGGTCCAAATCAATTTCAGAATGCTTAGTTTTCTTAGCCTCCTACATCATCTTCTCTTGAGGCCATGATGCAAGCTTTCATTAAGGAGCAAGGGAAATGCAATAAAGAGTTTACAAAGTCAGTTGCTGAATAAAAGAGATGGAATGAAGAGTAGAGGAAGTTCAATTAAAGGAATTTCAGTTGCTTTAATAAATATAACTTTATAAGTGAAAGAAGACTCACCTGAAAAGTCCACAGAGCCATAGGATCATGGATAATCATGGACAAACAAAATTATCACCGATTCAAGCATGCATGGCCATATCAACAGAAGAGAAAATTTTATTGAAAGAAGAGATTGGATGATGGTAGTCATCTTGGAGAGGTTTGTGCTTGAGCTTGAGCATGGGATTGTTGGTGGGTTTGTAACTGCAGCCACTAGAACTGTAGCCCCTTCCACATCCATTGGATCCTTCCCTGTCACTGCTTCTCTTGACTACATCATACCCTACTCTTGAGCTGTATTGTATATTATCTGGATGGATTCCTTCTAGATCTTCTGCATATATAAGACGTACCCCACACTTCTTCACCACATTGGAGGCTCTTGAGCTGAATCTGTTGGTTGCTTCAAAAGAAAGCTCAATCTGACTCAAGTCATTGGGGTCAATGAATGGTAACAATCTCAACTGAACAAGTGGTTGATAACCCAGCCAGACGTGTTTGGACCCAACATTGTTGCCTTTCGAATGTAAATCATGACTGAAGTCTTTCATTATTTTTCCATAACCAAGAACATCAGAATTCAAATGGCATGTAATTTTCCCAGGGAAATGTTCAAGAACTGAGCAGACAACAAATCCCAAGAAGTCATCATTATACCAATCTGTAGGTAGCTCTATTTTTATAGAAGATCTCACATTCTGATGCCATATCCACTCAGGAATTTCAATACCAGGAAAAACAACGCTAAATGCAATGTTTTCAAGAAATTTTTGCATCACAACAGCCAAAGTAGTTAGAGAGGAAACACTGGATTCGTCCTCAACTGGTTTGGAGCAATTATAGAATAGAAATTGTAGCCACTGCAACGTGCATACACCAGATGAGCTTGCTGAAAGGGATGTGCAATTGTACGGATCTATGTCTTGGACACATGATGGAAGCTCTGGAATTTCTATGAGATTCTGGCTCTGCCCCAACCGAAGGTCTTTTAGGTTAGTAAGTTCACTGATGCCAGCAGGTATGCTTAGAAAATTGTTTCTGCTTAGATCTAATTTCTTCAATGAGATCAAGGAGCAAATACCATCAGGGATTGCTCCTTCCATTAGTTTGTAGTCACTTAGGTTTAAATTTGTGAAGGAGCTTAAATATGGAAAAGAGGGCAAGCGCAAACCAATCCCATCTGAACTATTTCTATGCAATAACCAGAATGAAAAGAGCGGACTAAGTGAGGTGGGTGCTATTATTTTACATCCAGGATAGATCAATGCTCAGAGGTTTCTCAAAAGCACAATTGAGTCAGGTGGCTGTGTTACAGCAGTTCCATCTGCATGGAGCTGCACTAGACCTTGCAGGCTCCCAAGATTCTTTGGCAATTTGTCTAGCTGTGAACAACCTGAGACAATAAGTGTTTCAAGAGACTTCAAACTACACATGCCACTTGGAAGACTCACAAGCTTCTTGCATTTCCTCAGATTCAGTAAAACAAGGCCTTTTAGATGTTCAATTGAAGAGGGTAGCACTTCTATAGATGTTCCATCTAAAAGAAGCTCTTTTAAACATTCCATATGCTCTATCATTTCCGGAAAGCTCTCTAGTTTTGAACAGTCAGAGAGAAAGAGATGTTCAAGGGATTTCAACTTACAAGAACATGTGGGAAGACTTTTAAGATTTTTGAACCTTTTCAGATCCAATAAAACAAGTCCAGTGAGATGCCCAATTGAAGAGGGAAGTCCTTCAATAGCAGTTGAAGCTAAATAAAGCTCTGGTAAGTGTTCCATATTACCATGAACATCTGGAAACTTCTTGAGCTCTGACCAGCCGGAGAAATTAAGAATTTCAAGCATTTTCATGTCAATGATGCTCGGAAAACTTCTAAGCTTTTTGCAATTTTTCAAATTCAATAAAATAAGCTTGTCCAGCCTTCCAATAGATGGGTGAACTTCCATCAAACTTGAACAACCATCAAGAATTAGTTTCTCCAGATTTAGCGCACTAATTAAGAAGTCTGGAATTTCGATGAGGTGTTGAGAGCAACTGATTCTGATAGTATTTAACTTTTCAAGAAGCTGTAACCAAAGAGAAAAAAAAAAGACCTTCAATATGTAAGCTTTTATGAACTTAATGCTTATGTAAAGAAAGAAACACAAATAAATAATCAATCATCATACCATGTCACTTTCCCAAAGTTGTTTCAAGTTGCTGTAACACATGTCAAGTTCAACAAGGTCCTCAGCATAAAAACTTGATGGCAAAGATTCCAAAGGATATCCATGCCAATAGAGATATCTTAGCTCATAAGAAGGGAATTCAAAGTCTTTAGATAGCTTTACTTTATCGTCCTCCCTCAGAAGCAGATCCAAAGTCCCAAAAGATTTCGAGCAATCTAAGATTCTTCATCATTGAAAAGGCTTCAGTAATGATGTGTATCCGCGTCAATCTGAACAAGTTTAGAAGTATGCCTTCAATTGCCTCTGTTCCCTAAAATAAGCAAAGAGCAAAATACACAAAAACTAAATAATAATGTGACTTAAACAAAAATGAAATTGTTGAAGTTTACGTATTCCAGATAACATTCTAGTATGGAAGTAGGGTCATTAGCATTTTTCTCTTACCATTTTTTTTGTCAATACACGATATACAATCTCTGGATAGCACAATCTGCTGCATTTTCCAGGGTCTTCAGGAGATCCCTGCCATACAATGTCACGTCCCATTTGTTGTAACAAATCATGCATCTATATCTTATTGTCTAAAATAGTTATGAGGCACTTATCACTAAGGACCTGTATTCCACTTTCCGCATAGAAGTTGCAAGCATCTAGGATTCTTGTAACAAAATCTTTGTCCTCTCCGTTAAAGAAGCAAGCAATATCTAGGAATATCTCCTTTTGTGTGTAATCTAATTCATCATAACTTCTCTTGAGCACAATTTGAATTTCTTAGTTAGGTTCCCATTCTAGTTTATGCAATTCACTTTCCCATTGATGTATTGTCTTGCCAAATAGGAAACATCCCAAAACTTTGAGACCTTATGGAAGACCATTAACATATTGTACTACAGAGTTTGAAAGTGTTTCATGATCTTCTTTGGGATGGTTATGTTTAAACACATGCCAACTAAAGAGCTCAACAGCTTCCTTGTGATTTAATTCTTAGCCTCATATAATGCATCCATTTCATGCACATCTAGGAAATGTTTGTCCCTAGTTGTTATAATAATTCTACTTCTTGGACCATACTAATTATGATCACTAGCTAAGGCTTCTAGTTGGCTCATTGTCAACATCATCAAGAACAAGAAGAACCTTTTTAAAGCATAGCCTGTCTTTTATCATATAGATCCCTTCATCAACATTGCTTATAAATTTATTCCTTCCTGGCAAGATATCATGAAGGAGTTGTTTTTGTAAATAAGGTAGGCCTTGACTTTTGAAATCCTCTCTAACATTAGCAATAAAGCTAGTAATCATGTAATGAAAGGCAATTTGGTTGTACAAAACCTTGGCAATGGTTGTCTTACCAATTCCTCCAAGTCCATAAATCCCAATCATGCAAACATCATTTGATAATGGGTCTATCATTTTTGGAATAATTTCCTCCAAACAACAATCCATCCCAACGAGGTTCTTGTCAATAGGTAAGAGTTTCCGGTTCAATCTCATCAAAATAACACTAGTAATCTCCTCAATAATACCTGCCACTAGTAAAGCACATACATGGATTAGCCAACAAAGTAACAAACAACAGAAAACATGAAGTAAACTTGATTATTCTTGGTATAAGTTAAAAACCTGTATTATGGGCAAAAAATGTGTACAGGGGATATGGATGAATTAATTAGATCACACAATAAAGTGTTTTCACTATGTCAAGTATAACTTAAAATGAAGATCAGCAAGGTAAAAGCATGAAATATCTTTAACTAGCATGAACGAAATGTTTGGCAATCCTTAGACAACCAGAGATATTATACTTGGCCTTTACTCGAAACTTCACTTGCTTCCATAAGCTTCTTTTTCATTAGGTTTATCTAAGATAGTACTTGTATGTATTAACACTAGAAATAGCAAGAATAGTTGTTTGTGCATACCAACAGATTAACCCTATAAAAAAGGCAAAAAATGGGAAATCACTTAAACTGTCATAAAAGGAAAAGAAGAAAAAAGCAGTGTATGTTAATCACACATGCAATTCAAAATAAAACATCATCATTTTCATATACAAATTAACAAAATCAAGTTCCATTTCCCCATGACAAAACAAAAAAGAGGAAGGGAAAACCCATCCCAAAAAAAATTGTATGTCAGAGAGACACTATGCTTTGTGAACATATTAAAAAAAAGGGTCCCTTTTTTGGCGTTTCAAGCATAAAGTTTGAAAGGCTTTGTTTCAAACAAAACAAAAGAATAGATGACATTTCAAAAGTATCAAATTTTAAAGTCTCATTAAGAAACTTTTGCCTTCAATCTTGAGTCCCATCTCCATGACTTCAAGTTCTAAGCCCTTGTATATGCAACTTATAGTTTGAAAGAGTAATCCTATATCACCCAAAAAAACTCCTCCAAATTAATCAATTTTCTAATGAGAGAAACATCACACTTGCCCCTAACATTTCAAATTGTTACATGTTCTCCCCAAGAACCAATTTGGAGAAATGGTACTCAGAAAATCTATGATATTTCTATTTAAAATGACTAATTGCTTTACTAACAGGGCCTAACGATTCTAAATTTGTAAATTATAGGGTCTCTTAATTGGGAAGAATAATTTAAAATTCATAACTGCTATAAAATATGGGTACCCCAACACAATGTAAAAATAAAATAAAATTATAAGGCAGATTTTAATGCTATTTATGGGTCCTGAACCTGGGTCTCTGTTAATTACCAGAATGAAGGTTTGAATAGATAAAAGAATGATAGAGCAGATATTGTTCAATTAAGCAACACTTGGCTTGTATAAATAAATAAAGGATACTTGCAAAAGCTTATATAGAAGAAGTCATATTACCCATTCTGCACATGCCATCCAGAAAGATTACCCACTACCCTCAAAGCAGCCCTCCACCTCATATAGGCAAATGCTCCTTCATAAATCCCCCTCTGATTTGGCACATGGGGAAGGATCCACATGATAGAAAACTGGAAAAACTATTTTCCCCATTTCTTCCCTACACTCCATTATCTTCTCCAATTCCTTCCAACACCACTTGGAACTGGCGTAGTTTTTCGAGAGAATTACGAGAACGAACCTTGACTCCTCAATAGCGTCAAAAAGACTTGATCCAATCTCTCGCCCCATGAGAGTTCTTCATCGTCTCGAAAGGTACGAATCCCTTTCCGTCACAAAGATGCATAGAGATGATCTGTGAAATTGTGCCGGGTATCTTCGCCCCTAAAGCTCAAGAAAACTTCGTAAGCCCATGGGCGAGCAGAAGTAGAAGAAGACGACGACGCTCTACGACGATCTGCAGAAACCATTGACAGCTTGTGTGCCAAAGGTGCCAACGAATGTGCTTAGCTTACTTAATTCATTGCATAAAAGGAAAAAGAAAGGAAAAGAAAACTCTGGTAGGTGGAATAGTAAGCCATGAACGTCCTTGGAAGGCGGAGTGCTGTGTCCAATTCAGTGGATTCAATTTGAAGTCATTATCATCTGGAATGGAGGACGAAGTTTCGAGCCCTTGAGCTAACAAACACTCCAGTCTTCTACCCCAGCATTTGAAGAGTCATCTGATCTGTGAATAGCAGTGACAGCAGTAGCACTCAGATTCCTAGAAGGGATCCCAAAAGTCCAAGACTTAAAAATAAAGTCTATCTTTACGCTGTCCAAGCAGTCTATGTGTCCACTCGTTAATTACTTCCTTTCCTATGTTACCTCTTTCTCTCCTTTTAATTTTTGTATTTTTTTTCTTTTTCTTTTTTTACTAATAATTATATTTACATCTGTCTCAACTTTCTAAATATCCACGTGGATTATGATTTTTTTTAGGATAACAATTTACCCTCAGTGAAACTACCAAAATACCTGAAAAATCAAGACACAATCTTCGTATCTATGGTTTTTTGGTTTAATTTTTAAAAAATTAACGATAGCAAAATTGAAAATTAAAAAAAAAAATCAAACAAGACTTATTCAAATTTAAAACATTTAGTAAATTAAAATAAAATGGAAAACTTTTACTAAATTTAAAATAAAATATGAATTTAAAAAAACACACACTTGGTGTCTATAACATGCACGTGGACCTTCCCTTCGATGGCCAACTTTTCACATCTGGAACCGTCATAACTTTTTTTTTTTCACTTGTTCAAATATTATGTCACTTCTAAATTATTAATAATTGTTCCTAAAAACAAATATTTATTAAAAATTATAAAAATAATAAGTCATAAATATATTGACAAAGGACAAATATAACAGTGGATTAATATGATATTTATATTATAGGGTATGACTTCTAGTTAGATTATAATATTCTTGATTATTTTATCCTAGGAAGATGATATCCTAAGACATTGGATTCAATGAGATATATTATATTATGCTGATATTGATTTGTAATAGAGAATAAAAAAAAAAGCATAGGAAATTAACATTCTTAATGAGCATATTTTCATCCTTATACAAGATCTAAAACACCATCATGTTTACTTGCACCTTCTTGTACATAGAAGGTTCATGCTTATTTTGATCAAAATTTAGGGTTTTGATTTGTTAATAAATACACTTGTTCTATGAGCGAAATGCTTATAGTAATCCATAAATGGATTTATACAACCTTACATACTAGATGCTTTTGACCATTTCTTATGAAAAGGTTTTGTTACATCATATAGATGTTTTTATTAAGACAATCATTTAAGAACACTATTTTGATATATGATTGCTATGTCATATAAACGATATGTACTATAATAAATAGAAGTACTTTAATGGATTTGAGTTCACGACTATTGATGAAAAGGTTTCTCATAGTTAGAAGCAAGTTTTGAATTATAATCTTTAGCTACAACTTTAATCACATAAGTCTCAATCTTTTCATCTACTCTTATTTTCCTCTTATAAACCCACTTACACCTTATGGGTTTTATTCCTTGAGGTGTTTCTAAAAGATCCCAAACTATGTTAAAACATAAGGATTTTAACTCTACTATTATAACTCTTTATCATAAATGAACATCAACGTTGCGCATTGTTTCATCATAATTTGTGAGATACAATCCTCTCACTACGATGATGTACTCATATATTAGAAGTATAAAAATGATATCTCCATATAACTTGAATCCATAGTATCTTATGTAAAAGTGAGATCGATGATCATTTAGTGTTTTTTAGTTTATATTACTGTTTGCCTTATTACTTATCTTATAGTATTCATCTAGAAATCTAACATTTATAACAATAAATATTTTTTGATCATTTTGAGTATAGATGTAATAACCTTCAAGATCTTCTTGGATATCCTAGAAAGTAATATGCCTTTTACCTTACTTCCAACTTGTCTACCTTTGGTTTTAACATGCATGTTGGACACCCCTATGTGCAAATATGTTGTAAATTAAGTTTATGACCTGTTCACACCTACCATATTGACTTGAAAGGTACTTGTAAAATAGGTGAGACATGGTCTCCAAGGAATATCCCAAAAGGATATGGAAAGTGATGAGAAACTCATCATTAATCTCACTATGTTCATCAAAATTTGATTTCCTCTTTCAACTTCTCTATTTTGTGGTGGGGTCTTAGGTGTACTCAATTGTGATCTAATCTCGTACTCCCCAAAGAAAGAATTAAACTTATTAAACATAGACTTACCACCTCAATTAAATCAAAGTATCTTGATATGTTCATCTAATAGGTTTTAAATTCAATGAATTTATCCAAGACAACACATTTCCTATGTATTAAGTACAAATACTCAAACTTAGAGTAATCATCACTAAAAGCAAGATTTAAATATATCCAAATATATCGTCGATGTATCTGCGATATATCTAATATCCGTTGATACTGATACAAAATTTGGAAAGATATATTCATCATCTAATACTTTCAGATATTTTATTGATATTTTACCGATTTTTTTTTTCGTATTTTAACCAATATTTTACCGAAATTTTCAAAATTTTACCAATATTTTACTGATTTTTTTCAAAATTTTTATTATTAAATAAATAAATTATAATTATTTGATCTCTACATTTGATTTAATTTATTACCAAAAATATAAAAACATAATTATATATATATTATTATTTATTTGATATCATTGAATACATTTAAATTAAAATGGATCATAATTTCAATATTAAGTATATTTTAAAATTAAACATATTATCATAATAATATTGTAAAATAATCTATAATGCAACTTAATAATAAATGTACACTTATAAAATTTATATTTTTTTATGGATATAGAGGATATTATTATCAAATATGACAAATGATATATATATATATATATATATATATAGATCATTAATTATTATTTTTTAAAAATAACTTTAAAATATCTAGTTTTACTTTTTATATAATTTTATAGCATTTTTCTTAATATTTTCAAAATTTTCATTAATTTTTACATCGCCAATATTTTGTCTTATATTTTTTATGGATATAGAGGATATTATTATCAAATATGACAAATGATATATATATAGATCATTAATTGTTATTTTTTTTAAATAACTTTAAAATATTTATTTTTACTTATATAATTTTATAGCATTTTTCTTAATATTTTTAAAATTTTCATTAATTTTTATATCGCCGATATTTTGTCTCGAACACACACACACACGCGCGCGCGTGAGTATGCACTACTCCAAATATTCATTGACTAGCTCTATGTCTTTTAATTAGTAGTAACATCTTGGTTATTTTACCTTCCATATAGAATTTACATACTAAAAGATTTTCTAGAATCAAGGTGTCCAATGGATTAGACATCCAATTTTTAGATCATGTTTATATTAATATAACCTAAGACTAAACATCAAATGTTTGATTAACGCTATATTCATTCCTTTATAACGAGATATGATTATTCTTGTTACTTGGCAATAGTAGTAACGGTTTACCCTTTTAATGTAAGACTCTAAAAGTTTTTGTATTTTATATGAATTATTTTATGTTTTATCAAATTTTATTTTAAAATTCAATTAAAATATTTTGATTTTCTTAGTTATTTTAAAAATATTTACAAATTAACTTAAAGATAAAAAGTTAAATTTTAATTTAGAGGATAATTTTTCTCTTTCATTTTTTTTTAAATTATTTTTTTATATTTATTGAATTTCTTAAAATTTGAAAACCAAATTTAACGCTTAATTTTTTTTATTACCATTTATTAAACTTTTCAATCAGGACTCACTTGTTGAGATTATGGTTGAATTCGTGTCATGTAGATGAAGCTAAAAGCCTATCCTTAATCTCAACCTTTTCAATTCAAGTTTCAATTGAATCATATTGGGTTATGGGAATTACTCGCATATTTTATTTTATTTTATTTTTTTAAATACATTCCTTGTATTATCTATTAGTAAAAAATACATATAAGCGATGAAAATCAGATGTAATTATTACAAGGATTAAATGGTATTAATGGTTTCTCATGGTTTCAATTGTGCATAAATATATTTATAATAGATAGATTTGTACAAGTATTTTATAACTAGCATAAATGTCTTGTATATTTAGTATAAGTACTTTTATACTAATGTCTTGTATATTTAATATAAATGTCTTTTATATATATATATATATATATATAGTGTAAAAAATTTGTATTTTGAGATTTATGTATGTATGTAAACAATATTTTGAATGGTTTGATAACGAAAATATACAATGAAAAATCAAGAAAAACATGCATGAATGATAAATGGTGTTTTTATTCATGGAGTTCGCATCAAGTATGCATGGAGTCCTACTTTTGGACATTACGAGGGGGTGTATATTTAAATGAAAATAATATTTGGAAAAGTCTTGTTGGCGTGCAAAGCGTGCATTTTCCTTTAGAAAACTTGGAGGTGTTTATAGGTGACGTGTGCCGCTTGTTTATAGAGCAACGAGCAGACAAAGTAGGCGTATGTTAGGCCGAATATGATCCCAATTGTCCGAACCATTCTGATTTTCCGAGTCAGCTCTCATTCCTTTCTGTTACGAGAACTGCGCTAACTGCGCTAACGCTTTTGCCTATTTCTGAGTTGATATATATGCATATATTAGTTTCCTTTGTTTATTGTTTTCTTCTTCTACAGCTTCAAATACATACAAGTCAGCTGCTGTTGCTGTTGGCATCTGGTTCTCAATTCGCAGATGATCTCAGGGCCACCGGAGACCAATCTACCGGTAGCCCTGCCCTTCAACCCTTCAACCCTTCAACTGGTACATATTGTTCTCACCCTTATGTATATAAGGTTTGAATGTCTGAATGCCTGAATGAATGAATGCAGTGTTCATAAATCTCATCATAGGTAACAAGATTCATCTCTCTCTCTCTCTTTCAGAATTATAATGATATAAAGTGATCGATCATCTAGAGTTTTCCTGGTGGTAGGAAGCTTGCAGTTGCATGACTTGTCTTCCAGAGTATTAAGAAATCAAAGGCTTCAAGTTTTTCTGCCAGGATGTGGACTATGAGATCCTTGAAGAAAGTAGATGATTATCCATTCTCCAGCTTGTTCCTTTAGTCCCTGCTTAAAGGCAAAATGATTCAAAAGATAATCTCACTTGTTGGGGATGCATAGCCGAGAGGAAGATGATCCATTTTTTATGGCATCTACAAAGCATATATATCAATGCCTACATTGATCTATGACATTGTCAATGTTCAGATTACAACAGAACCGGAGAATGAAAGAACCCCTTAATTAATTCTCTACTAATAGTTAAGAATGCAATCCCAATCAAAGCCCCTCTCTTTATTTGCATATGGATTAGTGTTTTCGCAAAGCAGCAGCTTTCTTCATAATTCTTCAGATCATTAGGGAGAGTGATTTAGTAAATTGGCCATTTCGGTTTTCTAATGGCGCCCATAGATTGCTGTCATTCTGTGGTTGTGGAAGCCAAAGGAAGAGTATCAGATAGATGAAATGGGCAAGATAAAGAGCATGTAATTAAGCTGGAATTGTTTCCTATGGTACACGTTTAATCACTCCTAATGTTCATGTCCTTGTTCTTTGACAGGCTTTTTTGTGCGAGCAATGGATAATTCAAGTGGATCATCGAACTTTCAACACATAGGGAGATGGACAGCGCTGCCCCATAGAACACAGTTGCCACAGATGCCCCCATCCTTGAACCATTATAACTTGAATCATGAGGTAGGATCAATAGGAAACCCAAAACCTACAGGGGGACAGCCCACCCAAAGCATTTCTTCTGAAAGCGTTCTCATAGAGGAACCACCATCTTGGTTTGAGGAACTTCTTAATGAACCGGACACACCTATGCAAAGAGGCCACCGGCGTTCAGCAAGCGACTCTCTTGCATACTTGGGTGCAGTAGCTAAGGTATCTAACACAAACGAGGATCATAAGTTCATAAATAGCTTCGCATGGCCTTCTTTCGGCTCTTTATGCAATGCTTCCACCTACACAAGGCCAAGCTCTTTTGATGAAAATCAGAATAGGGCATGGGAATCATCTTTGAATTGTTTGAACTACACAAGTGACCTTCCATTGACAAGGGATAAGTCAAACATAATAAATGTTCAAGTCTCGGGATCATATGCTCCTCCAGATCAACCAGATGGGGTGCCACCCATAGCTACTAAAAAGCAAGATTGTGCAGAATCTATTTCACATAACCAAGAAGACTCTTCTGAACGAAGTGATTCCTCTTCTGCTCAGCCTTCTTTGTCCAAGAATGATGCAAAACGTGCTAAACAGTATGCATTCTATCCATTTATCTCGAGTATCAATGTTTTTGTTCCTTTCGTAATATTTTTAGTGCTAATTTCACTCACCTTGTTTCAAATTTCACTAAATACATTTCATTTTATCGATTTGAAATTTTATCAAATACCTTTCGTGCCCTTTTCATTTGTCATTTTCACTTACCTCTCCTCTCATTGAGTCCGTTTGAAAGTAATTTTAAAAATGTGAGGAGATTTCACATGCTTGAAAACACTTATCATAGTATTTGATAAATTTCATAAATCACTTTTGGAAATCTAAAGATTAAGATGTTACTAAAATTATTGTCTTTCTTCTGTTAAACATAAAATGAGTTTTCTTCAAAAATGTGCTTTTTATGAAAGTGTTATGGATTAGAAGTGCTTTAACCAAATTACTTTCAAACGAACCCTTCATCATCTAATATGTATTTCACCTATTCCTTGGTTATGCAATTAGGCTTTGTGCTTTTGCATTGACTTGTGCTTGTATTGTTCTAGTTTGCTTTACAAAAAAAAAAAAAAATTAAGATATTTGACAAAATTTAGAAAACACTTTTGAAAAGTGTTTTTTTTTTTAAAGAAAAATCAAGCATTTGACAGAATTAAAAAAAAAAAAACTTAAAAAGTTCAAAAATCATTTATTGTGCTACATGAAGAAACACTTGATAAGTGATTGTTCCAAAAACACTTCTACAAAAAATACTTTCACTGAAAAACACTTCAATGAGAACAAATGTGAAACACACTCTTAGTTGAGCACATATGCAAAAACTAACTGGCTGATTTAGGGCTTTTAGTTTGTGCTCATTCATGACCTATAATCAAGTTGACTCGTAGAAAGACCATGTTGCCTTCTATATGTTGTAAGTGTTACCTGTGTGGTTTATTCAAGCAGTCAATTATTTCTGATATGTATACAATCTTTATTCCCGATACGCCATGAAAATGCAGGCAATTTGCTCAACGTTCACGGCTCAGGAAACTTCAATATATAGCAGAACTGGAAATGAGCGTCCAGGTCTTACAGGCAAGGCAGCAAAAGCTAAAACACTTTGCTTAACTTTACAACTATTCCCCCTTTGCTAAGATGGAAGTTTATGGTTGTTTTGTCAATTTTGCAGGCAGAAGGATGTGAAATTTCAGCTGCCGTTGAATATCTTGACCAGCACAATCTTATATTAGGCATGAAGAACCGAGCCCTGCAGCAACGGTTAGAAAGTTCATCTCAGGAGTACCTCATTAAACAATGTAAGTGTCTTTAGATAGCCTTTCAATATTCTCATTAAGCCTTGTCACGGATTCAAGTGTTTTGTAAACTCACATATGGCACTTATACAACCAAAGTCTCTTGAAAAGGTCAAATTTGTTGATTTGATCCAGAGAAGCAATACTATTGCAACCTTTACCATAACTTAGATAAAAATTTGAAGTAAAAACTTGATGGAGGTTGTTGGATGCAGTGGAACAGGATATGTTAGAGCGAGAAATCAGAAGGCTTCAAGTTCTGTACCAGCAACAGCAACAGCAACAGCAGCAGCAGCAGCAGTTCTCTGGTCATCGTAGAGCCAAGAGTAGAAATCTTGATTCCCCATTTTCGAACACTTCTGTAAAAACATAAGGAAGCCAGTGTCAGTAGCAATGCGGTTTGCGGCTCTCTCCACGTTTAAATGTGGAGTTTCTATTATAGTAACAATAATGTTATTTATATGTTTATGTAACTTTTTGTACTTTTAATGAATTGGGTCCATGCAGGTCGACCATGATACCTGCCCACCCTCTACTTATTCTTGCCTGGCCTATTGTCTACCAAAAGCCAATGAAGAGTGTAAACCAAAATGGTGTGAAAGTGCCTGCTTCCATATCTAGCCACATGTATTTAATAAATCCCAGGACAAATTCTTGCAAACCTAATTAGTAAATCCAGGTATTAATCATCCTTTCTGCAATAATTAAGCAATGGTCGATAAGATAAAGTGAATTCACTTTATATGTTTGGAGTCGCATTAAGTTTGCCATGAAGTAATATCGGTTATATTTGTTATGATGCAATAATGCCACTTTTACGTTCCGTAATGGGTCACTTATAGCGCTCCAATTTCATAAAAAATTTAGTCTATTCTCATGGAATATTAATTGACCGGATCCAAATTAAAATTAGTATCACAATCAAGATCATGATTTGAGTTGCGAAAATATCATGTTGATAGAAAGATTATTGGAGTCCAAATTTCAACAATTGAATGTCATTGAAGAATTTACCTATCCTCAATGGATATTAATTAATTTTCAGCTGAGATAAACTTATTTCTTAAGCTCTTACTTTCGGAGCAACAACATTATATATCATAGATCTAAGAAACATATTACATGAAAGTATTTGAAAAAATTTACTAGCTTGTTCTTTATTGATGAAATAGTAAAAGAAAATGCAAACAACCAATTTGAAAAAATGAGCTAGCCATTGAATAGCTTAAAAATTTATAGTAAGCCAATGAAATATGTATATTGGAATCTAATTAATATTAAAACCAGATTTTAAAAAATGAAAGGAAATTAAATTGGTAGTTCACACGTCAAATAGTAACAATGACTGTACATAGTGCCCTTGTGTTTAGAAGTTGCTCTAGGACTTGGTGGTTAAGAAATGGGTTCGAAAATTGTTAGGCAAAAATCTGAACCACCCAATGAACGTAGCAGGTTATGGGTTCATAACGACATCAATCATGTACTAACAAAAAATTAGGTAAGACCAAAATGCATCAACTCTCTTTTTTCATGTTTACAAAACTGCATCAACAAATACAGGTTACATTGGAAAAAAGTTTTGTTATTCCTCACTCATCCTTTCACACTTGATAAACTAACCCCACCAATGTACACATAAGATATCAATGTTCTACGAGATATTGGGTCATAATAATGACTATTTTGGGACAATCACCTAAGGGTTGAGGATCAACTTCATACACCTACATCGAAGTGTCTTTTTCGAGGGCTTTAGGGACTTTCACCTAATGATCCATCGTCCCACATAAACAATATAACAAAATACCCATCTCGGTGCCAATAATCAATTTTATAATAACAAAGTTTTTGTTAATATGTAATAAGAAAAATAACTAAAATAATAAAGTTTTTGGATTATATGTATTATTTAATATATATACAAATTATTTTTATGTGTTGAACTAATATATATATATTTTTAAATTTGAAATATTTTAATTATGAATATTATTACTAAATAAATAATTTTAAAATTTAAATTATTGAACAATTTCTAAATAATATTGACATGAGAGAGATTTCATATTTATTTAATAACAAATATTAAAATATAATATAATTTTTATTTTAAGCAAATATCAAATAATATATATTAATATGTTTTTCATTTCATTTATTTTATTCATTTTACACAACAAATGTAAATATAACATATTTTAATATAGAACCTTAACGAGATATAATATCCAAGGTATCCAATAGGACATGCTCTCACTGGTTATATTTTGAAACAAAGGTTAAAAACCATATTTCGAAACTGTAATTTCATTACATATCTTAAAACTATGATTTCTAATTTCTATAGAAGTTATATTTTCAAAATATAAATTAATTAAAAAAATTAAATTGGTTTGAACATTCAAAATCTATAAACTCAAAAGAACAATCACATCCCATAGTGATCTCACCTACTCTCATATAAGGTTGACATTTAGAACCAAAATCAGCCTAACACACGTTGATACAACCTCTGCAATCATGTCTCAACAAAAACATGGTTAGTAACACCTGCACCCCAGAGAGTACGAAGGGAGAGTAGACTGAAACATCACCATGCATGGAAAATGAGTTTAAAATTTTTAACAACCACAACAACCACCAATGAACTAGCAAGGAAAACAATACATTAAGGCAAAACCTAGAGACTTTGGCATAGGAGGGAGGCATACATATGTATGACCTTTCATGGGCAACAAAGAACCAACAGTTGCCATAAATATTCATTTATTATTAACATATTTCGCCGTTTAAAGGGGCTCATGCATCATGGGGTATGTTTGCCTCTCTTGGAAAACTAAGATTCAGATTTAATCCAAATCTAAGAGAAATTCTTTGGACGAAAAAATGGGGGACAGTACATTTGGGAATGCCCCCCCATCTTCACAGATGAAGAAGGCCTTCTGCCCTAATAATTAAAGGCACTGATGAAAAGTTAATACTGCCTCTTCATTCCACAAAACCATTTGCTTTTCTAGCATGGATGGTTTTGTCTTTCACACCCGGCCAAGAGCCACCTTCCAAAGAATAATAACAATACCATAGATCTTCTGCTAGAAATTAAGAAGAGAAGAACATATATACTTATCAAGGAATCCAAATGTAAAATGTAAAAGACAAAAAAGAGAGAATAAAACTTGAAGATTGATGTTTATTGAATCTCTGAGATCGAATCAATTCCATTCTTGAAGATGGCATAACACCTTGATTATAGAAGAACCTAGGTGCCTCAAAGTTGGAATTGTACAACCGCCTCTTTTTCCTGGGTCTGTACTTGATTGATTATCCTTCTTTCATCGCTTGCAACTTTAACTTTACAGCATCATCAAGGCCTCTTGGACCATTTTCCCTACAAACAAACATCTCAACCACAAAAGAAACAAAGAATGTAACAGCAGCCAAACCTAAATTAACTTATAACAAATCTGCAGTACTCCAGGCTCCAGCTAGCATCACCATTACCGGCTTCATGGTTTGAAGCCTCACCATTCTGGATATAGTATAGATGATCAAGAAGATTCACTTTCTTTCATCCCTGGAAGGTTTCATGAGCCTTGAAAGCAAACTAGCAAGAATTTTAGGAGGAATCAGCACCTCAAACTCTTCAAATTGGAGTCTTCTGGAGACCTTCGATATCCTCCGCTTCATTGGGATTGCTCGTGTTGCTGTTGGCTTTCTCGGTGCAGGTGGGCATTCTGTGATGGCTGGGATTTTATGTTTTATGGATGTCGGGGTTCTGAAGCCTTCGTTTTCCTCCACTGCACTCAATTCTCCTAATGATCCCCGGGTCCTGAGAAGTAACTGTGTCGTCGACGTGATTGTCTCCTCCTTTTTCTTGTATCAGCTCTGGATCATGGATATTGCCTTGTGCTTCTTGTTCTTGAAGACGATGATCAGTACTGGGCTGATCTTGAAACGGTGTCATTTTTCTCATCAACAATTCAGCCACCTCGATCTTTTCTTTTAGCTTCTGATCAGCATATGCTGGAAGGAGAGAAAAAGAGAGAGAGAGCAATGAGGAACCTTGGAAGAGAGAAAGAAGGTACGTTACAAGACCCCAGATGAATTCTCCTCTCATATATACAATCATGAAAATAAAAACACCGTGATCTTTTCTGTTGCTTGAGCGATCTTCTCTCGTCTTCTTTGGTTGGTTTTTCTCTGCACCTTTTCTAGAGAGAGAAAGAGACAGACGGACAGAGTGAGAGCAGGCGGTGAAGGTGGAACCTTTCAAACCCACCCTCGGCGAAGGATCCAATGCACATCCATACACACACTGATCGGTGATCTCTCCCCTCTCAATCACTCCCTTTATACGCCGAGTTGAAAGGGGTTTCCTCCGTTTCCTGCTCTCTCTCTCTCCCTCTGTCCCTTTCTCTCCAGAATTTAGGAAGATAAAATTTAGCTATCAGGAGAGAGTTGGCTTTTCTTTTCCTTTCTTTTCCTTTTCTTTTTTCCTCCTCTGATCTCACTACGAACTTTGGTGCATTCATCCACGTGGTTTGCTAAGTCGGGGACCATCTCTTTTAACAGATATATCTATATATATATATATATATATCTGATATACACCTTCCACCCTGAAACTACTCTACTACTCCATCTCCTACACTTTCCCATTTGCTCCATCACCCATTTCCCCAACCTTTATACCCACTAAGCTCATCACCATACCTTCAGCTTATCTCCCATACCATACTCACCACCATCAACCTAACCCACTTCATCATGCCCACCAAACACTTCTCATTCTTACAAAACATTGACCAACTGTTTGAGACCTCCAGTATGCATGCCAAGTCTCAATCCCATGCACGAGCCAATTCCCCATCTTAGTTACATAAGTGAGCATAAGGTGTCGTCCCAACTGCCATGCCCTTGGCATTTCCAAGCACATCAGCATTCTTCACAAACTTACCAGCAGATCAAGTTTTTCGCAAACAAGTTAATAACCACTTCATTAAATAATGTGAAAACAAGATGACAAAGAAGTTATATTCACACAGTGCATAAGTCCAAACCTTTGTTATTTTAACCATCGCTTGAGGATTAATGATTTGATCAATAATCTAATAGTGAAATGATTAGCCAGTTAATAGAAAGATGATAATTAATGACTTATCACTAATTGTGGTATATGGTGATAGCTGTGGAGATTAAGTTGTTGAATTTCTTAAAGAAGAATTAATGTTCTTAGAAATTTGAAGAAGATGGTAAGTAAAATTCTTGGATAAATTGAGGATAATAACCATGTAATTAGGGGAAAGTGGCTTAATTAAAGGTGGGCCAAGTGTAGTGGAGTTTCTCTCCAAAAAGTTATTAGGATCAGCAGCTAGGCAAACAAGCAACTTAGTCAATTGGTTGCCTATGTGGCTAAAAATTTACCATAGGACCAAGTTAGTTTTAAAAGGGTGTTGGAGCAGTTGTAACTGAAGAATGGAATCAAGATAGGTAGAATGGTTAACCATAGGACACTTCCAAGCTAGCAATTAAGAAATGAGTAAACTGCAAACTTGGAGATTTTTGTGTATTTTTTCGTTATCACTGTAAAATAAGAGAACATGAAGGCTAAAAACCTTTGCTATGTGTTAAAGGTTAAAAACATTGACTATGTTGAACCTCAAAACAGTCTCAAAACTAACTACCAAACTCCACCAGAAAACTCCTCATCTGCACCAGATAACAGTCCCGTTTGTTATTCTGTTATGGCTTAACTAATGTACTTATAATTTGTTAGTTAGTTATCTCATCTTCAAGATGTGTATAAATAGGTTGTAATAGTGTAGAAAATATATGGAATGATAAGAAACCTTCCTGCAATATCCAGTTTCTTATATGGTATCAGAGCTTCGTCCATACTCATCACCCAGATTTTCTTTTAGCTAAATCCATGGCCAATTCCATCCAAAGTTCCAATCTGCAACAATTCCATGGTCCAGAAGTCATCTCATCCTAGCAGCGTAACACGATTTAGTCACTGCACATGCTGAATCATCCTCTTCCTATTAAGCTGGATAGAAACAACTACGTTCTTTGGAAAACTCAAATGGAGAACGTCATATATGCAAATGGATTTGAAGAACACATTGAAGGACTCAAACCTTGTCCTCCCTAGATGATTGCAACAGGTGAAGTTAACCCAAATTTTCTCACCTGGCGGCGTTTTGATCGCATGATCCTGAGTTGGATCTTTTCTTCTCTTACTCCCGAGATTATGGGATAGATAATTAGATACCAAACATCCAATACAACTTGGGTAGCTCTTGAGAAAATCTCCTCAGCTGCATCCAAAGCCAGAATAATGCAACTCAGACTTGCATTTCAAACAACCCGGAAAGGATCTCTACCCATGATGGAATATATCCTAAAAATGAAGACAATCACAGATAGTCTTGTTGCCATTGGAGAACTTGTGGCTGAATGTGATCAAATCTTGCAACTTCTTGCTGGTCTTAGAGCTAATTATAATCCTATTGTAGCTTCTTTAACAGCTTGTGAAGATGATCTTACACTACATTCAGTACATAGCATTCTGCTCTCACATGAACAAAGACTTCATTTCCAAAATTCTACAGCAGAAGATGAAGTCATTTCAGCACATATAACTACTCAAGATCATCCTCAACCATCTAGAAAATACCACACTGGGAAACCTGGATCTTTTTTTAATAGTCAGAATTCATTTCATCACCAGCAAAACAGAAGACGTCCGAATGCTCATGGACAAAATCAGCGTACACAACAATCTGGTGGCAGACCCCAATGCCAACTTTGTGGCAAATATGGGCATATAGTAATTTCTTGTTATCATAGATTTGACATTAATTTCCAAGGACCAGATATCTTACCTACAAACCCTACCAAAGCTTCATCAAATGTACCAGTTAACACCAACAAAATGCAAGCAATGGTAGCTTCAACTTCTTCAGCCTTCAATGATTCCTGGTTTCTTGACACCGGTGCCACTCATCATCTATCCCACAATGAGGGTCAACTCTCCAACATACAACCCTATCAAGGCAAGGACCAAGTCACGGTTGGAAATGGTAAGCAATTGCCCATCTCTAGTATTGGTTCCAAATACTTTCATTCCGCTCATAAATCTTTTCAACTTCAAGATGTCTTTCATGTCCCTCAACTCACCACAAACCTTATCAGTGTGTCTAAGTTTTGTACTAACAACAACTCCTTTTTTGAATTTCATCCCAATATCTATCTCATTAAGGACAAAACTACAAAGCAGATTCTCCACCAAGGCATAACTAAATGAGGTCTATACAAGTTTCCTAGCACTCCTTGTCACGGTTCAGTATCATCTTCATACAGTCACTCAGCGTTTATTGCTCAACCAAAAAATGAATTCTCCAAGGGGCATAATAGACTTGGACATCCAGCTCCACCAATCTTGAAACAAATTCTTGCTTCTTGTAATATTCCTTGTAATAAAAATACAAAAAAAAATTGTTGTGCATGTCAGTTGGCCAAAAGCCACAAGCTATCTTTCTCTTCATCTACCTCTAGGGCTTCTCATCCTCTTTCACTAGTTCACTCAGATATATGGGGTCCTGCTCCCATCCTTTCCACAACAGGTGCTTGTTATTTTCTTCTATTTGTAAATGATTTTTCAAGATTTACTTGGATATATGTTTTACATTCTAAAGATCAAGTGTCTTCTACATTTCTTAAATTTAAAGCTTTAGTTGAAACTCAATTCAACCCATCCATTAAAAACCTCCAATCTGACAATGGAGGAGAATTCAAAGCTCTTGCTCCTCATCTTGCTAAACATGGGATTCATCATCAATTCTCATGCCCATACACTCCGGAACAAAATGGACGGGCTGAAAGAAAAATAAGACACATTGTTGAGACTGGCCTAGCTCTTCCTTACCTTTAAAATTCTGGACTTATGCATTTCAAACAGCAGTCCATCTCATCAATTGTATGCCCACTCCAACCCTTCAGCATATGTCTCCATTTCAAATTCTCTTCCATAAACTTTCAAACTACAGATTTTTCAAAACTTTTGGCTGTCTTTGTTACCCATATTTACGACCATATTAATCCAATAAACCCCTTCACCGCTTAGCTCCATGTATCTTCCTTGGTTACAATTTGTCCCACAAAGGTTATTTGTGTCTCTATTATTCCACCAATAGAATTTACATCATTAGACATGTAATATTTGATGAGTCCAATTTCCTTTTTCATTCATCTACTTCTCTTCCATCGTCTTCAACATCTTTCCAACTAGTTATTACCCCAGCAGTTCCAGTTCCTCTTCATTCTTCACAACTAATTCCCTCACCATCCTCAGTTTCCTCTCCACCAACGTCCCATAATTCTACATCTCATATCCCCATTCCTCTTATAATTCAAGTCCCATTCTCTAATTCATCCACTTCCAATTCTATTTCCATTTTCCACAAGACCAATTGTCATCCCATGCTAACTCGATCCAAAACTGGAACACTCAAGAAAAAGGCATTTACCGTCTCTGCTCCAGCCGAACCACGTACAGTCAAGCAAGCCTTACAAGACCCTCATTATCACCAAGCAATGGAGGTTGAGTACACAGCTCTACTAAAAACAAATACCTGGACTTTGGTTCCACCTCCTCCACATGGAAATGTTAGTGGCTGCAAATGGGTTTTTAAACTTAAATACAAACCAGATGGAAGCATTGACCGCTATAAGGCTCGACTTGTTGCCAAAGGCTTCAATCAGACTCCGAGAGTTGATTATTTTGAAACCTTTAGCCCGGTGGTTAAGCCTTCGACCATTCGTATTGTTCTCTCTTTTGCACTATCTTTTCAGTGGCTAATACGCCAACTAGACATTCAAAACGCCTTCCTCAATGGAGATCTCCAAGAGCAAGTATACATGCATCAACCTCCTAGCTTTGTGAACACCCAAAGCCCATCTCATGTATGTTGTCTTCATAAGGCGCTTTATGGACTCAAACAAGCTCCTCGAGCGTGGTTCACTAAGCTCGGCTCCTATCTACTCACATTTGGTTTTCAAAATTCCCGGGCTGATACCTCGCTCTTTTTTCATAGCACAAGTACAGATTTACTCATTATACTCATTTATGTTGATGACATTCTCATCACCGAGAGCAGCACAACTCAGGTCTTCTCTTTCATCAAACACCTCAATAACACATTTGCTCTTCGTGATCTCGGGAATCTTAACTATTTTTTAGGAGTTGAAGTCACTTCTCAGTCAGATTTTCTTCATCTTAGTCAACAAAAATATATACAAGACTTGTTACATAGAACTGATATGGTTGATGCCAAACTAGTACGCACACTTGGAGTTCTCAAGCAGCAACTTTCTCTTGTTGATGGAGATCCTCTTCCAGATGCCTCCTTATATAGAAGCACTGTTGGAGCATTTCAATACGTTACCATCACCCGTCTAGACCTTACATTTGCTGTAAATAAAGCATGCCAATTCATGGCACACCCAACCACAACCCATTGGAATGCAGTTAAACGAATTCTACGCTATCTCAAAAACACCTCCTCTTATGGTCTTTCATTACACGCCTCCTTATCCTTTGAACTCCAAGGCTACATTGATGCCGACTGGGCATCATCCCCAGATGATCGTCATAGTACGGAGGATACTGCATATTTTTGGGACCAAATCTCATTTCTTGGTCTTCCACTAAACAAAAGGTAGTCTCCCGTAGTAGCACTGAATTGGAATATCGAGCTCTTGTTTCCCTCACAGCTGAAATTACATGGGTGCAAGCATTATTAAAAGAACTTTGTATCTCTCAAACAACTATCCCTTTGCTCTGGTGTGATAATCAAAGTGCTGCAGCCTTAGTGGCCAACCCTGTTTCTCATGCACGTTCCAAACATGTGGAATTAGATCTTCATTTCATTTGTGATAAGGTGCTACGTCAAGAAATTCAAATTCAATATATCCCATCTCCAGATTAAGTAGTTGACATCTTCACCAAGCATTTACCAAGCTCATAGTTCATTACTCTCCGTACAAAACTCTTTGTGGTTCCTCGCCCTGTGAGCTTGCGGGGGGATGTTGAACCTCAAAACAGTCTCAAAACTAACTACCAAACTCCATAAAAAAACTCCTCATCTGCACCAGATAACAGTCCCGTTTGTTATTCTGTTATGACTTAACTAATGTACTTATAATTTGTTAGTTAGTTATCTCATCTTCAAGATGTGTATAAATAGGTTGTAATAGTGTAGAAAATATATGGAATGATAAGAAACCTTCCTGCAATATCCAGTTTCTTATAGACTACGTATTAGAACTGTTGTATAACGAAGCTTCTACTAAGTTGAAGGCTCTTGTTTTGATGTATATAATCTAACTTTGAAGTTATAGTTTCAAGTTCTTCAATGGAAAATGAATTTCAAGGTTCTAAACCCTTTAATGGAAATTTTAGGTCGTAAAAGAATTTAAGAAAGCTTGAAAAATGGTTGAAGGTGCATTTCCTTAGCTTTAGGAGCACTAGTTCCTACACTCAACTTTAGTACCCTACATCAGTAAATCAACATTTGATTTTCTTAAAAATTCACAACTTTTTCTTTCTATGGGAAAGATTTGCCAAGCCAAAATCAGTAAGGACATGAATTCTAGAAATAAATTTTCAATTTTCAGTTTTTATCAACATAAGAAATAATAAAGCCCATCATTCTTTTGAGGAGTTGTTTTTTGTCCTCATAATTAATTTTTTTTTTTTACATTAATGTTGAGGTATTTTCAAAGGTCTTTAAATGAGAAAATATAGCCTTAAACCTTATTATTTTATAAATATAATTTATAAAAAAATAATTGATTTTTTAAAATTATTTAACCTTTGTATAGAAAATGAAAAATGAGTGAAACGAGTTTAAATAATAAATAAAAATAATTTAATAATTTTAAATTTATTTTTTATATTTCTTTATAAAATTGAAATTAATAACAACGAAAAATCCCAACAAACACGGAATCAAAATTTTTAGGTTATGTTTGTTTATCGAAAAGTATTAAGACAAGAAAAAAAATATAAAAAATTAAAATGATTTTTTCATATTTGATTGTCTATTAAAGAAAATAAAATATAATTAAGATTAATTAAAAATTTATATAATTTCAAATTTGTTGTAAAATTATAAAGTGGAAGGAGAAGAAAATAAGAAAGAGAAATTAGAATGTAGGAATAGAATAGAATGCACGAGAAAACTCTATTAAAATTCATTAGGGGTCTCTCCCTTTTATAGGAAGTTACACAATATATTTATGGATGATCATCCACAAGTTACCATAGTGGTACAAAATCTCATATTTTATAACACTCCCCCTTGGATGATCATAAGAATATGTCTCATTAAAACCTTATTAGGAAAAACCCCATGGGAAAAAACCCTAGTGAAGGAAAAAGAGTACAATATTCTTTTGGATTACTACAACTGCCTCGTTAAAAACCTTGCTAGTAAAACCCAATGGGACAAAACCTGGATGAAGGAAAAAAGAGTGCAGTATATCCATATTATCAATCTCCCTCTCATGTAAACATGATTATGATTTCTTCAACATTTCAAATGGTAAATCTCTCAATCTTCATATTCTAAAGTCATACCTTAACTTTTTCAATGTGGTCGAAGGTAACGCCTTTGTGAATAGATCTGTTAGATTATTGCATGATAAAATCTACTGAACATCGATCTCACATTTCTTTCGGAGCTCATGAGAATAGAAGAATTTAGGGAGATATGCTTAGTTCTATCATCTTTTATGAACCTCCATTAATTTGTGCAATACAAACAACATTATCTTCATGTAAGTTGGTTGCATTGCCTCTGATGGAAGGTAGTCCACATATTTCTTGAATATGTTGGATCATTGACCTTAACCACATATACATTCATGACTTGCTTCATGAGTTGCTAGTATTTCTGAATGATTTGATGATGTGGCCACCATTGTTTGTTTGGCAGATCTCCATGAGATAGCAGTACCATTATAATTAAACACATACCATGTTTGTGACTTACCTTTATATGGATTTGAAAGATATTCTGCATCTGCATATCCAAGCAATTGTTGCTTTGATTCTCTTGAGTAAACTAGACTCATATTAGTAGTTTCGCAAAGATAATGCAATATATGTTTGATATCATTCCAATGTCTTCAAGTTAGAGCAGAACTATATCTTGCTAATAATTTGACAGAAAAACAATGTTTGGACGTATACAATTTGCAAGACATATAAGTGCACCAATAGCACTAAGATATGGTACTTCATGACCAAGTAATTCTTCATCATTTTTCACAATGAAAAAATGGGTCATTTTTCACATTAAGTGATTGAACAACCATTGAAGAACTTAAAGGATGCGCTTTATCCATATAAAAACGCTTCAAAACTTTCTTAATATATGTTGATTGATGTACTAAAACTTCATTTGGAAAATGCTCGATTTGCAGGCCGAGACAATTTTGTTTTTTCAAAATCTTTCATCTCAAATTCCTTTTTCAAGTAATTTGTTGTTCTTGTGAGCTCTTTAGGAGTTCTAACAAGATTTAAGTCATCAACATACACTACAATAATTGCAAATCTGGTTTATGATTTCTTAACGAAGATGCATGGGCATATATGATTATTCATATACCTTTCTTTTAGCAAGTAATCGCTAAGGCGATTGTACCACATGCGTCCAGATTGCTTTAATCCATACAAGGATCGTTGTAACCTGATTGAGTACATGCTACGAGACTTTGTACTATTTGCTTCAGGCAATTTAAATCTTTCAGGGATTTTCATGTATATATTATTATCCACGGATCCATATAAATATGTTGTAATAACATTCATGATACCAAACTAATTAAGAAATTATATGTGATTGCGCACATGACAGGAGAGAATGTTTCCTCATAGTCAATACCAGGTTTCTATGAGAAACCTTGTGCTACTAATCGCACTTTATATCTTATGATCTCATTATTCTCATTGCGTTTTCGTACAAATACCCATTTGTACTCAACAAGCTTTACATCTTTAGGTGTTTAGACTACAGGTCCAAAAACTTCTCTGTAGACCCTCAATTTTGTCCCTTTAACACATGTCTTTAAGTTCGTTTTCAGTGCTCCATAGTAGTTCCTTGGTGGCCAGTACTACACACCACTTACCTTTTTCTGAGTCACCTTGGAGACTTTGGTTGAGGGATTATTTGATTCCTTATTGTGACCCTTGGCAGCCCTAGCTTAGACTTAGGCTTTTCTTGTTTTTTTTAGGATAGCTTTTAGATACACTTGGCCCATTAGGCACCACCCTAGGCTCACTTAGTCTCATCATAGGCCCGTTTAGGCACACTTGGCCCATTTTGACATTTTTAGTGTGACTTGTATGACTTGCATGGTTACATGGCTTTTGGGCTCGACTTTTGTTTATTGGTTTATTTTTATTTTATTTTATTTTATTTTTAGTTTTAGTTTTATGATTATCATTCACTTTTTATTGGTTATCTTCCTCTTTATATTATTTTCCTTAACTTATTTATTTATTTATTATTTATTTCTGTTTATTTATTTTTTTACCGTTTCCTAATTTATTTACTTGCTTATCTATTCATTCAATTATTTAACTTCAAGAATTCCATGTTTTTGCAAGGAAACTTACTATTGGAGTTTAAGGAAGGTGGGACTCTCCTTGGAAGGTTTTGGAGAGGAATTTGAAATTGGGAAGATTGCTTTTGAATTAGAAGATTTAAAAAAAGGATTAGGAGAAAAGAAGAGGAAAAAGAGGAGATTTCGCATTTTTTAGGGAGATTTAGGTTTTAGGGAAAGAGGGATATATATACAGGAGAGAGGAAGGAAAGAGGGGGAAGCTTTTTGGATTGTCTGGAGGAGAAGCACAAAAGGAGAGGGAAAGACTGGCAGCACGAGTGCTGATCTCATTGGAAGCCGAGCAATTCTTCTCAAAGATTGGTTCTTTCAGGCGATAAATTTTGGGACGTCTTGGAAAGGAAAGAGAGGCTTTTGATTATACGGAGGTTCAAGGAGGATTAGGCGAGGGGTGCTAACAAGGTTCTGTGATCTGCATATTCTGTGTGATCGGAAAGAGAGATTGACAAGCCCTGTGATTATGTCATCAAAACAGCGCGGACTGGACCGATAACCTGTGGGAAGCCAAAATTGAAGTCTTCCATTCCTGTTCTCTGTACCGTCCACTTACAAAAGACTCATAAATATCTCCACAGTCGCATGAAGGAGTGGGACGCACAATTCTAATTTTCTAAGGACATGCGCACAGGTCAGATCGGGAGAGCTACACACACAACAGGTCAGAGACATTAGGAATCAGATTTTTGAGGTAGGGGGTTGGAACTCAGCTGCACTATTCTGGGAAGGAGGGGAGATCTCCATCGAAGCGGGTAAGAATTTCATCCCCTTTACGCGTGTTGACGCCTTGATTTAATGAAGAAGATTCTATACACATTCAGTCGTGTTGATGCCTTGGTTAAATGGAAAGGCTTTCATTCACTTTTAGCCGTGTTAACACTTTGATTATGATGGAGAATGGGCAGCCACTTTGTGAATATTAATTACTTGATTCCAATCAGGTTTCAATGGCCTTGCATATAAAATCTCCATGGATGACTTTTATAACGACTTAATGGAGATAATGGCCTTGAATTTATAAATCTCCATGGATGAATTTTATAATAGCTTAATGGAGATAATGGCCTTGAATTTATAAATCTCCATGGATGAATTTTAAAATAGCTTAATGGAGATAATGGCCTTGAATTTATAAATTTCCATGGATGAATCACGGAATATATGGTTGCATATGGAGAATTCCTTTGAAGGTAGTTTCATGCAAAAGGAGAATTCTTGAAAACTGAATTTTGTGGTGGACACGTGAGAATTGTGGCTGTGAATGGAAGCTTTTTCATGGCTGAAAATTCACAATGAAATGTGTTAGAAATTTGATGAAAGACTCTCACTCATGGTGCATGCGATTATTCGATTAAGTTTGTCCGAATTGAGGCACTGAAGAACATATGGCAGTATGTGGTTAGGAAGATCACGCTCTAAGAGGAATTTCTCTCCAATATAGACGGTTCAGTGAGATTGGAGCAGCAACACACACTCCCATTGATAACAGGAACATGCACCAGATGGAGAAGCATCACGATAGTCGCATAAAGAAAGCACAACACGCACAATTTTATTTTTTTAGGAAAAAGGTAGCACGCATCACCAGATTTTAGAGGAACCACGACTGCACCTTGAAACAGACAACACCGACACATCACCAGATTCTTGACCACCCGCCAGAAGATGGAAGGTAAGCTTCGGGGTTTTGGGTTTTCTATTAATCATCTTGATTTTCTTCTTATTGATTATAATTTTTTGTGATCTATGCTGGTTTAAAGTTTTATTTAAGTCTTTAGTTTTTTTTATTCTTAATGATCCATGATATGATACAATTTTCTTGAAATCTTCTATCATTAGTTCTTGATTATCTATGCTAGTTTAAAGTTTTCTTGAAGTCTTTAGTTTTGATTCTTAATGATCTATGATGTTATATAATTTTCAAGAAATCATTAGTTTGTAATTTTTTATTATCTGTACTAGTTTAAAATTTTCTTGAAGTCTTTAATTTTTTATTCTTGATGATCATTTAAAAGATAGAATTTTTGTTTTTAGATGCTTATTTCTCTTAGTTCTTGGTGACAAATTGAGAGTTAGATTTTTTGAAATACTAGTTCGTAATTCTTGATGATAGATTAAAAGTTAAAATTTTTTCTAATGTTAGTTTATGATTCTTAATGATAAGTTTAAAATATAGAAACTTGCTTTTAGATACTTGTTTTCCATAGTTCTTAGCAATAGATTGAAAGTTAGACTTTTTTTAATGTTAGCTTGTAATTCTTGGTGATAAATTGAAAGTTAGATTTGTTAAAATGTTGGTTTGCTTGATCTAAAAATCTCTGGTTGGTTGCTATAATGATTTTATCTTCAATTTTTAATTTTCAGAGGTCATTGGAAAATCATGAAGATTGGCCTCTACCCTCACCTTTATTAGTCTTGTTGATTACTGAGAAAATTTTACTTTGTAATTTTGTTTTATTTTGGGTCGTCTATATTTGATCTTTGCGAATTGTTTGTTTGTGAATAATGTCTTTCCTTTTAAAATAAAATAATTTTCTCAAAATGTTCCTTAAAAACCCCTATTTCAAAAATTCATTTAGAGTCCTTAGAATAAAAAACCCCATTTTCTTAAAATAATATGCAACCATTTTTTTTATCGGTTTGCATCTTTCTCGGTTTTTAACGAAAATTTTGGTTTGAAATCAGACACGAATCAAAGCTCATGGTCCCAAATAAATGGGATAATTCTAAGCTAAATTCGTGTATATCGATTGGGGAATTGGTGAAACCCCTACATAAGAAAATCTTTTCAAAAATTATTTTTGTTGCCACTTTTGTCACTTGTTGAAATTATGTCTATCTTTTTTTAGGAATTGTATACAAGATGAGTGTGATAATTAGTGTTTTCATATACTTTGATAATTCCTGCTACTCTAATTAGATAACGAGCATGCTAGGATTTCTATATTTTATTATTTATTATCTAACCCCTCATGTCTTATGGAAGCGCATTGTAAGTTATCTATGTTATCCAGGTATGTCCTCTATCACCTACTTTCTAAATTCTGTGAATATGCTTGTCATTGTGAAATAATGCTTATGTCTAATAATGCTTGAGTGTTCTGATATACATGTCTCATTGTTTGATTATTTCTAATAAAACACATGCTGGATGATATATTGTTTAAATTAACCATCGATGTTTTATGATAGCGCATGAGAAGCGGTCCAGGTACGCATCCTAACCTTCTTTTATTATGATTTGATCTTGTTTGGCATGCTATTTTTTGGAACCACCTAGCCTACTTAGGTATCCATAATTAACCGATTAATTGCCACATTCCCCTTAACTTAGTTAGTAGAGACCTTTTTAAGGCTTAGAGGGGTGCTACTTCCTAGAGGTACCTTCCCAATAAGTAACCTGATCCCCGGACCTAGACTCAGGTTTCCCAAAGACATGCTTTTTCCAAAACTATGGAGTCACTTCTTTAGGGTTTTCCTTTCTTGTTTTATTTTCCCTTTAAAATAAAATAAAGTAAAATAAGTGGCGACTCCAACTTTTTCCAAAAATTAATTTTTCACAAATAAAAAGTGAGTCTCGTCGATCGAGTGGGGGCGCACGTGAAAAATGCGGGTCCACATTCTCATTTTGTTAATGAGTTTAACTTTGCCTGTATAACTTCTTTCCATTTTGGCCAATCATTTATATGTCGGCATTCTTCCACATTTCGTGGTTCAGGATCTTCATCATTCCTTATGGAGGCCACTTGGGAAGTGAAAATAATATTATTTTGATCCCATTTTTCTCCCGTGTATACATAACTTATTAAGATCTCACAATTTTCAGGTATCTATGGTTCTTTAGGGGCTTTTTGTTTAATATGTGCCTCTTCAGGGGCTTCTTGTTCAATATGTGCCTCTTCAAGGCCTTCTACATTATTTGTGACTCTTCTAGGGCTATAGATTTATCAACTTTAAACTGATCAGTCATTTTGATGGCCTCTTTTAAAGTGCTAAGTTTTTCTTGGGTTCTCCTCTTTTGGGGAGTTACATCCTTTGAGCTGACAGGTCTACCACACTTCAGGTGTATCTTAGATTCATTTGTTAAATGTCCTATGGGGACATCAATCTGTGCTGGAGTATTTGCAGCCGGGATATATGACTTTGTCACTTTCTTTGTATGAATGCATCTTGTAGTTGATTTACAAGATTTTGCAAATGAATGGTCCTTTGAACTTCTAGTTCACATTGATTTGTATGAGGATCAAGATGAGTCAAAGTCAATCCATTCCAAATAATTTCACACTGTTCTTTTGGAATTGGCTTTTCTCCCCCTGATGGCGAGAAAATTGTCTCATTAAAATGATAATCTGCATAACATGTCATTCTACCTTTTAAGTGTATAGGTAGACTAGTTACTAATTAAAAACTTCTGGTTTTATAATGTACATCCATATGACCTTTTACCCCGGGGGACCAAGTTGGTCTTAAAAGATTCTTCTGGATCTATCATCATATAAAGTGTCATTCATATGGAATCAAATACTACTAGTGACATAGTATAAGCTCTTTTGGAGCCTTTAATTAGGTTTCTATCACCTAATATAGTATTAACATTGTTTGTCATCAATGAGACGAGTTTCATCAAAGTAACAAGTCATAAGACATTGTCATAAAGACTTCACCTATAGAGTTGAATAAATATTATCATAGAGAAAAAGTTAAAATCAATGGAAAAATATTAGTCACCGATGATAACTTGACTTAATAAGTTGTGTAAAAGCAATGAGAGCATATATAACACAATAAAACAAATATGAAAAGATAATTTAAAGTTATATATTTCGTGAGTATCTCACACATTTGATTTTGTAAGTGTGGATCAATTTATACATGAAATAACTATAAAGTATTTCAATAATCAGACTAATTGTAGTGATGGATCAAGGTATGAAAGAGATTCCTGTATCTTCAAGTATAAATAAAGAAAAGAATTTAAATGATAAATACTAAGTGTGAAATAAACTATAAAAGATGAATAATAAACAATGTGTTCAAATATGATAACAAAATAAACTTATTTGCAAAGAATTAAATAAAAACATAATGTTTAATCATAACAAATATTTCCATCGCCAATTAAATGGTTAATTTTCCTATTAGGATTCTAAAAAAAAATCCGAAACATCTAAATGGGTTAGATCCATTTGGCCATCACTATCAATGAAGTTCATTTCAACTTCCTTTCATTTTATTGATGCTTGGTAAAGGTCGACCAAATGTTTAGGTGTATAATAGGTACGCGACCAATGCCCCTTCATACCACATCTATAACACTTATTCTCATGGTTCTTAGGAGGTTTATCTTGTAAAAACTTCCCATTTTCTTGTTTTACCTCAATATTATTCCACTTCTGGTGGTGCAATGAGACTTTCATTTTCTGAGAATTTGGTGAATTATTACTATAAGAACTATGGTATTGGGGATTTCTTCCATAACCACATCCTCGTCACTGTCCACAAGTTTGGGACAATATTGCATTCACTTCAGGGAATGATTCAAATCTAGTTGGACGAGACTAGTGATTTCTCATCAAAAGCTCATTTTTGTTAAACCTTCATGGAGATGATGATGAAGGAAAAGCAGTGTTTTTGCGTGATCCTACAGGGATGCTTGATTTCCTTCTTTGATCATAACTCCAAGATTCATTGAAAATTTTGTTTTGAATAACTTCTAGTTATACAAGAGAATTAGAAAATGTATGCATAACTTCTGGCTATGAAACGATTGTTAATAAAAATTGTTTTCCATAATTCCTATTGTGAAGAATAAATGAGTATGAAATAAAAATTAAATCCAATATTTTTCATAACTTTGAATAAGGATTATTTTGTCAAAACAAGAAAATATTCAAATTTGTACATAACTGCAGGCTATGAACTATTTATGTATAACTTCTAGTTAAACAATATAATTAAAATAAATTAAAGAAATTAAAAGTTAATATCTTTCATAGCTTCAGGCTATGAATTGTTTTTTATATAAATATGTATATAGTTTCAGGCTATGAAGTATTCATTGGGTAGATTTGTGCATAGCTTCGGGCTATGAACTTTCATTATATAGATTTGTACATAGCTTCAAGCTATGAACATTTATTTATTTTATAGCTTCTGGCTATAATATTGTTTGGTATAACTTCTAGTTATACCGTATAATTAAAAATAAATAATTGGGGATCATATACATAACTTCTGGTAATGTATTTGTAATTTTGTAATTTTTTTTTTCTTCCCATAACTTTTGGTTATAGGAATTGCACATAGTTTTCATAAATTATGGTTATGAATTTACCCCATAACTTCTAGTTATAGGGATTATACATATTTTTCATAACTTTTGGTTATGAATTTACCTTATTTATAATTTATCCCATAACGTCTGGTTATAGGGATTGTAATATTTATGTATTTGAATAAAATAAATGAAAAAAATAGATCAAAGGGTAATAAAATAGAAAATCATGAGATAAGTTTGTCACATACCTTTTTGTGAGAAAAAAGAGAAAAGAGTCTTTCTATTTCTCTAAAAAGAAGAATGTCTTTCAATTTCTCTGAATAGAGAAAAATCTTTCTATTTTTTTTATAGAGACTACTCATGCTGATAACGTGTTGTAAAATTATAAAGTGGAAGGAGAAGAAAATAAGAAAGAGAAATTAGAATGTAGGAAGAGAATAGAATGCACGAGAAAACTCTATTAAAATTCATTAGGGGTCTCTCCCTTTTATAGGGAGTTACATAATATATTTATGGATGATCATCTAGAAGTTACCATAGTGGTACAAAATCTCATATTTTATAACAAAATTATTTAATCTTTACATTGAAGAGTTAAAATTAACAAATAAAATGAGTTTGTAAAAATGATTCATTAATTTTAAATTTATTTTTTATTTTTCTTCATTTGTTTTTTTCTTATACTTTTCCTCCCTATTTTATTTTCTTCACATTTTCTCCCAAATTTTTTCAAACCAAACATAACCTTTTACCTTAACCAAACCTACTGATCAGCAACTCTCCTGCTCTATGTATGTATGTATATATATATGCCAAATTCTATTCTTTTCTTTAGCACCCATATATCCTTCTAACCAGAGAGAAGTATCTTGAAGCAATATGGAAAATTTTAGCAATTCCTCCATGGTGGTATTCTTTTTCTTAGTTGCAGATGGACCTTCTTATGATTGGGAGAATGAATTTCCGCTGGTATCACCCCCAACTAGCCACTTCTTGAATGACTGCGCCAAGGAGGTTTCCCAAGGTTGTTCAAAATCCTACTACTGATATATTATGATCGGCGACAATGGTTTCCCTACTACTCCTTGTTGTCAAGAAATTTTGAGCGTGGGTCTTCCTTGCCACACACAACTTACAAACTATACTGTTAGAATACGTTCCTTGAAACCCTACAAAACCCAAATTGTGTCAAGGAGGGACCAAATCTAGAAATTCTGTGATTCTGTTGCAGCCGCTCCCTCTCCTTCACCTTAATCTATGACAAGATCATTAGGTTTAATTTGCTCTTGTTGTCTACCATGTAACGGAATAGCCCTACCCATCTTTATAACAAGATTGGTTTAATTTTATTTTCTTGTCCACCATGAAGAAGATGGACTAATAATAATATATATATATATATATATATATATATATATATATATATATATATATATATATATATATATATATATATATATATATATCACATATATGATGTCAAGACTTGGATTCCGAAATCCCAGAGTAAAAAATTTAACCCTAGAGGTTGATCAAGTGCTAGTCAGCTAGTCCATCTAATATTTAATTAAAATTTTGATTTTTCTAGAAGTGGATGACCTAAGTTTGTCAAAAAAGGTCATATGATCATTTTCTTTATATTTTCTTTTCTATGCAAAATATATTTAAAGAATAAATTTGTATATAGTTTTCTAAGGTTTGAAAAATTCAATAAAATAAACAAAATAAACAAGATTATGTACAAAATACAAATATGTAAGTATTATTCCAATATGACCACACTTTCACCCATCAAATTGGAGCATATCTCTATGCTCTACCTTACAAGGGATTGCTACCACAATGCTCAATAGGTTGTCTTTCCGAGAAGTGTGAGAAACATGAACATGCTCAAACAATCATATTCAAATATAATAATTCATGGCCACTTCATATATATATATATATATATATATATATATATATATATATAGTAATTGAAACTTCAAATATATAAATCTGTTGAAGTTTGGGAAGTGTTGAAACTCAAACAATTGGGAAAACATGTTGGATTAAATCTTTTCATATGAGCTATCTTTAAAAAGTATTTTTGAGAACAGTTTTTAAAAATTATTTTATAATATTTTGTAAAATAAAAATTTATTTAGAATATGAAATATTTTAAACTCATTTTCTATACTTTTAAAAACAATTTTTACATGCAGTACTTTTATTTTTAGTTATTCTCCATATTTGTATAATTATGTTTTAAAATAATCCTTAAAAAAAAAAAATGAAAACGAATATGCTCTTTGAAAACACTTTATTTTCTGTTTTCAATGACAAAAAATTGTTTCGTGTTTTCTAATTGTCAAATATGTTTTCTTGTTTTTTATTTTTATTTTGTAGAATAACAAAATGTTTTAAAAAATAATTGCTAAACAAGGTCTTAATTTTCACGGGTAAGAAATTTTGATGTGATGAGTATGAATGTGCACTTAATTGAAATAAATATGATAACTCCTTGAACCAATTAGGAAAATGATTCTTTTCCAATGCATCCGAATGATTAATATTAGAAGTTGATGCTCCATAATACCGTTGAATTTTATGTTTGGAAACTTGACTCTTAAAAGCTACTATTTCCCTCGTCTTGTATTTAACTATTTGTTTTCAATTTCATCCTTTGAGAAATGGTATTCATTTTCTTTTATCTACTTTAGCATTTGAACCATATTTTACCATGAAAACTCACTTTGGCACTAACTTGTAGATTGAAAATAAGAAAAAGACCGATCCATTTATGAGGATCAACCTGAAGTGTTATAAGCTAATTCAAGGGTGGATACAAAGGTCATGGTTGTATTCATTTATAAGCTTGTTCTAGCCTAAGAATGTTATTTCCTCACATTCATCCTTTGCGATAATTTCCTTAGTCATCCCACAATTCCCACATGCTTCTAGTTTCCAAGTTTCACTTGCTCTTACATTATGCCATCGCTCCTACAATCATTCCCTCAAGTGCTTCAAATTAATCCGTCCTTTTTTCTCAACGTTTGTAATGTAATATTTAGTGAACTACGATCAGCTATAAGCATGGTGTACAAGTGAAGTTAACAATTCATTTCATGAGGAATCTATGAATGTGCGAAAGAGAAAGATTTTGTTTGAGAAGTAATTTTAAAAACATTTTTTTAAAAAAATTTACAACAATGTTTCTTAAATATTTTTGATGTTTTGTAAAATAAAAATCTATTTAAAAACTTAGAAATATTCATAATTTGTTATATATATATTTTTAAATATGTTTTAAAAATAACTTTTGTCTGTAGTGTTTTATTTTTAATTATTATTCATCTTTGTATAATTATGTTTAAAATAACATTAAGAAAATAACGAAAAATAATTAAAATATATTTTCTAAAAATATCATGTTTTCTAAAAATATATAAATTATTTTTTTATTTTAAAAATAAAAATTATTTTATATTTTCTAATAATAAAACATATTTTTTCTATTTTTTTGTCATAAAAAATAAAAAATTATTTTCAAAAATAGTTACCAAAGAATTATAATAATTACATGCATATGAGTTAAAAGAGTGGTACACATGATGCCTTGTAGGCAACAACAGTAAAATAAAGTTGGTTTTTTTTATTGATTCCATTTGATTAATACACGGGGGTTGTTTCTACAAGTGAAAACTGTTCAATTAACATATCTGAAATAATTGAACTTAATACTTAATTTAATTCGTGTATGAATTAAATGAAACATTTAAACCCGTAAAATTCACTTAATTAATCATCAATTAGTACTAAAATGGAAATGATTAAAAATGATCCTTAAACCCCCAATGAAAACGAAACCAAAATTTTTAATTTTTAAACAAATCTACTTGTGGGACCCTCTTTACAAGGTTGTCCATCATCCATTTGCGCTTGCGACTGTATGGGGGAAACACATTTGCGACTGTATTGGGGGAAATGCACTTGCAACCGTTTGCTAGAAAGACTTAAGCCCGTGTGGATGATCCGTCTATCCCCAAAACCAGAATGGAGACAAACAATCTTGAAATAGAAACAACAAGTATGACGTTTGACTAACCTCCAAACATTTACTCACCTTCAGCATAAATTGTGCACCAAACACTCTCCATAATTAATGTAGTCATTATGAAGAGATTTTCCATTATTGGTGGCTTATCAAGACAAGACAACTGTTATGCATCAGTAATCAATGTCATAATATCGTATAATCAATTGCAATTAAGGTGTTATTAAGAAGTCTGAAAAAGATGTTACACATGAGCAAAAATAAATAGCAACACACAATCCAAGAAAGATGTGCTGCTTTTCTTTCTACAATCATCCTTTAATTGCTCAAGTCAATTGTTGACTTAAGCATCAGAAGAGCTTGCTCAAACAACCAGTTCGGACATCCTTTTGTACAAGAAAGAAAAGTGTCTGCATCTCAGGTAGACTAGACAAAGAGATACAACTGACAATTCCATCTAGCCCTTGAACTCTAGACGATCAAACGCTATTTGAACCATGCACCAACACCACTCGCCACCTCTCCCACCACATAAACATATGTATGACCCTAATCTCACAGTCTGCCTAATTCTATTCTTTTCTTTACCACCACTAGAGAAATTCCCTCGATCAATATGGAAAATTTCAGCATTAATTCCTCCATCATGGTGATCTTTTTCTTAGCTATCAAGGCATTGATGGTATCAGCGGGACCTGCAAAGATCGCAGTTGGACCTTCTTACGATTGGAAGCATGAATTTCGGCCAGTATCACTCCCAACTAGCCACTATTTGAATGACTGCGCCAAGAAGGTTTCGGAAGGCTGTTCACTGTCGTACTACAGATATCTTATGTTCGGCAACAATGGTCTCCCCTCTACTTCTCGTTGTCAAGAAATTTTGACTATGGGTCTTCCTTGCCACACACAACTTACAAACTTTACTATTGAATTACGTTCCCTTAAACCCTACAAAACCCAAATCGTGTCAAGAAGTGAGCAGATCTGGAAATTTTGTGTTTTAATTGCACCTGCTTCCTCTCTTTAATCCATCTTAATCTATGACAAGATTAGGTTTGACTTTCTTTTGTTGTCTCCCATGTGATGGAATAATCGAATCCATCCTTATAAGATCGGTTCAATTTTATTTTCTTGTCTACCGTGCAAATGGTGGAAAAGGGTTCGGGTGCATGCTAATTAACTAAGCCATCTAATATATAAGAAAAATAATTTTCTTACATGTTGATTTTACCATAAAAATATTATCTTCACAACTTTTGCACCCTTGAACGCTAGAACAGTGCCAAAAAAGTAATCCTTATTTTCCTCTCTCAGGCAAAACAATGCCAAAATCACGATCCTATCTTTTGCCCCATCCAATGTCTTCACAATCATTGTAGCACTAATTAATTAACCATCATACTAACCAAATAGATTAATGAGAAATATTAATATAATAATTAATCAATTGAATAATAATATTATTGATGTGTTGAAATGAGCTATATATGACAATGAAAATGAGAACATTTAACAATATTAAAAATGAAAATCTTCTGAAATGGAAAACGGTTAAAAATATTGAAAAAAAACAAAGCCCAAACATTCTAATATAACAAAAAATTAACCAAGAAAACACAACATGACATTACCATTACAAAACTCTTTCAAGACTAAAATTGTGTCTAGCTTCAAAATTCACAACTTAATCACAGAGAGAAAGAAAATACAATATATCATACCAAACCTTCACATGATTATATTAAAATCAACATGTCATGTAAAGACGATGGGCTAAGTACAGTAGGTGCAACTTGAGAACCATGAGAGTAAGAATATTTAAGAAGGATGAATATGCGTTGAGCTTCTTCAGCATCTCATTCAGTTCAAGGATTTGATTGTTCACCGTCTCTTGGTCTAGTCTTCCCATAACTTGTGGGTCAGATGCACCTGTGGTGGGCTCACCCTCCTTGCCAGGCTCAACCTTAGAACTCTCTTGTCCTTTCCTTTCTTCATTTTCTACCCTTATCCTTTCAAACATCACCTGCAAATTAATCATGAAAAATATATTATTTTTGTACTTACCTCTGCCAAACCTCCTATGAGGAGCTGAATATTTGCAAAATTTTAGAAATGAGAGAGAGAGAGAGAGAGAGAGGACGGAGGGAAGGGAGAGAGAAGGAGAGAACGTATAAAAGAAAGTTGTTGGACAAAGAAACTCACTAAAATAGCCACTCTATGAAGACAAATTATACCCACTAAATTGATTATTTATTTGAGTGGATGATAAACCTAGAATCAAGCTAGAGCTATAAACTACATTTTGATACTTCTCCCTTCATTGTAACAAGGATTAAAACTAGATGCTAACATGTTTTTAATAGCCTCATATTTATCCCAAAAGAAAATGGGTGGAGAAATGCAATATAAAAATGAATGTCTTCATTTTAAACAATATAAAATTAATTTTGGTATGGTTCTTGAGTTCTTCTTTCCCATAGAAAAAATTAATTCTAAACTACTTTTAGTGGTCTCACAAATATAAATTAAGAAAATGGGGAAATCCATTATAAGGTTATTTTTCATCATCACTCAAAGAATTGCTCAAAGTAGGCAAAATTAGGAATAAGGTCTCTCCCCCAAAATGTCTACATAACATAAACAATAAACAAAAGATGAATTGAGAATAAGAGCAGGTACCTTTGTAGCTCGAGGCTCCAAATACAGTAAATTGATGAGAATGATAAGAAGTGTGGCCAAAAGTGCATGCCCTTGAAACAAGTCAGGTTTACCTAACAACACTTTTTCTCCTTGACTCAATGCATGTCCTAACAAGGCCAACCCAACACAAGAAGCCATAGTTTTGAAATAAAAAGGAGAAATCTTGCTTTGCACAATCCCAAACTGTTGATTTGGCAGAGCCCCAGATAAAACAAAACTTGAAAAAAATGTAACCCACACACATACCCCATAAGCTGTGGCAAATCCTAAAATATGAATCACACACATCAATGATCTATAGCATCCGTAGACAACCTATAATTCACAACATCATAGACCCTAATAATGAAGTCATGTTGACCCTTTTTTTGGAGCTCATGCAAAGTGCTTTTCACAGTGTCCACCCCATCCTTTTCTTCTCCTTGTCTTTCTCCTCTGCCTCTCTGCCCCATTTGCTCTCTTGAGGCTGCTTCTATCTTTGAAATATTTCCTGCAACATCTTCCACAATTGTCTTGCTCATATCACAAGTGGGTTTTGCAGCATGTTTTGCTCTCTCAACAGCATCTTTGACCCCTTCTTGAACCATATGGGTCTTCTCAGACACCTTCTCTTCTGTTTTGGTGTATGCATCTTTCACTTCTTCCTGAATATCATGAACTTTCTGAGACAGCTTCTCTTCTACATTCCCAATCACCTTCTCTTAACGAGATATAATATCCAAGGTATCCAATAGAATATGCTATCACAAACAAAGGTTAGAAACCTGTGGATCCCGCATTTCTGGCTCATGCGTTTCCCACTCGATGGCGAGCTTGATTTTCATTTCGAAAAATTGATTTTATTTGATTATTTGAAAATGACTTGGAGTCGCCACTTATTTTTGTTTTATTTTTAAAGGGTAAACAAAATAAGAAAGAAAAACCCTAAGTGTGACTCCTTGTTTTGGAAAGGGGTGGTCTGTGAAAAACCAGATCGGGTTCGGGGGTCAGGTTACTTATCGGGAAGGTACGGTAAAGACCGTAGCACCCCTCTAAGTCCCTAAAGTCGGGTCTCTACTAATAAAATGAAGCAATCATGACATCTAATAAAGAAAATCAATGAATACCGGAATTGATCATGCACATATGGGAATCAATACATGTATATAGAGTGACCAGAGTGAGAATAGGTGCGTACCTGACCAACGAGTCACCATGCGCTATCAAGAGAGGAGGTTAGTGAACAATGAATAGATATAATTATGCGCATATCAAGGAACAGAATAAATCAATTATACATGGCAAATAAATCAGTTAAACAATCAAATCAATCAATCAATCATAAAATCATATATGTGGGGCCCCCATCAAAGCCCGTTTATTTTGCATGAATTAATTCCATAAATTCCATTATTCGGAATTACGGAATTTAATTCTTGCTTATTTTTAAAACACTTTAAAAGATCATGAAAGTTTTGAAAAATTGCTTGCCGAATAGAAAGTGGAAGCAAATTTTATTAAAATTGATATTTTGAGGCCTAATAAAACTAAAATTAAGGATGAAGATTTGAAAAAGTTAAAACTATTTGAAAATCGAGAAATTAGAAACTATTTGAAAACGGGAAATTTGGAAATTATTTTAGAATTGAAGATAAAGAAATAAATAGATAAACAAATAAATAAATAAAGGACACGTGGGTTTCGGGAGTGTTGTGGCAACACAGGGCTAGTGTGCATTGAGCGCACATCTGGTGACCGCAGTCTTGGACTTCCATTGTACACACCTGATCGAAGTACATGCCAGCAAAGCTCTGTTTCATTGGCTTCAGAGATACTGTCATCAATAGCTGCATCAGAATGAGATGGAGATGGAAGCAAGTAAGATGTTCCTTTTAAGATGCTCTTCTCCTTCTGCCTGTTTGCCTTCATTAAGGCCTGTTCTAGCAGAGCTATTGCATCCTGGTCAAACTCACTGATGAACTTCAAGGGAGATGGCCAAACAAGAGGCTCTGCTGATGTGGGATTCAGCAAGGCTGCATATACTCCATGCTTGTGCTTAAGAGCAACCACGTACGGTATTCTCCCGGATGAATCTCTCTGAAGACGATCAACACCCCAAACCAGCGATTCCCGGATGCAATCCAGAGACTCTCCTCTGGCTGCCAAATGAAGAGGAGTGCTCCCTGGGCAACCGTATCCACCAGCGGAAGCATAAACAAGAGCTCCGTTATCTAACAGAATATGAATGCAATCGGGTCGTCTTTGACGGGCTGCTAAACGCAAAGGTGTTGCTCCCCTGCCATCTCTTATATTTACAAACTCTGCCAATCCCCACGAATCAGCCACAGGCTTTAATTCCTTGCCATCAACCAGTTTATCGGCTGGTTTTAACTCCTCATCCTCGTCCAAATGCCCTATATTTATCTGAATAGATGCATGGTCCTTTGAAGTAATTAGCCTATTTGTGGCAGAACATTTCTTAGGGATGTATAGATTCATGTTTTGACCCTCTTCGTTCTGCATTTTTGCCTTGTGTTTGCGACTACACCGAAAAATCAGGAAACGTGAAAGACGAGAGAAGCTGCCACAAAATTCATTTGGTTTAATCTTCAAGCCCAGAGCGTCATCAGTGTAGAACCGGAGCATGCTGCTCTGTTCTACTTAGCGTTTGCCTTAGTTCTTCAAGAACCTGAACCAGCATGGCTTCACGTTTCTCAGCTTCTGACGTTGCATCTTCGCTCCAGCAAGTCTGCCTTAAAGAGTTTCAGGTTCTCAGATGCCTTCTCAAGTTTCTTCAAATGAGCATTTTTTCATCACTGGGATCTCTAACAGTTCCATGGACAACGTAGCCCTTAGAGAGAAGAAGCTTAACGACCCATAAAGCAATGTACCCTCCTGCACCTGTCACACACAATCACTACCTCTCTCACCATGAACCTGATGAGAGAACATGCTGTCAACGGGAAAAGCCATTATTTTTGTGTTCAATTTTCTCAAACTCTTCGCAGCGGCTGCTCGATATCACATCTGGAACAAGGTACGATAACCATTCTGATCTCATCCGGGAAAACTGCTCTTAATTCGATCTTGAAAGCTGGTGCTGCGTTGGCTATTTCTGTTGTATGCAACTAACGAGACGACTGACGGCGACTGACACTTGGGAGCGTGTTGGAGTCTTTTGATCGCCTAAAGTCATCATATGAGGAGCTGTAAATACAAATCCCACCATTCTATGCCACTCTGAAGCCATTTCTTGCGTGCACTAGTAGTATCCTTAGTAACAGCAAAGGAACCACCAACCTGTGACTTCCAGACATGATGCTTATCATCATTGTGCTTAGTAGTAATAATCACCTCATCAACCACCAAGTAAATTGAGTAGAACCTCACATTGTGGATGTACACGTGTCCTTGTACCATCTTCTCAAGAGCTTTAATAGCCAACAAGTCTGAGTTAATCAAGATTGGATGCCTTGTACTCCAGTTGAAGGCTCACTCCATCAGATTGAATACAAAATCCACTCTCAGAATATCCTCCCAGTTTGAACTACAACGCTGCACTATTGCAACCGCCAGTAACAAGACTTTCAGCACCAATTTTCTTATCGACCTATTCACCTGTTGCTTCTCTGTGAGAATACTGGATACTCTCATGGGCGCCTTGGATGGCAGTGTCTTTCTTTATCAACAATCGAAACTTTTTTTTTTTTTTGCAACTTCTTTCTGTTCACGCGCTGAGGAAGTCATCTTCTCAAACAATTCAATAAAACGGCTTCGATCTGCGAACATTATCTGATCCTCATTACTGCACTGATCTGGGTCTATCGGATAGGCCTTGAAGTTGGGTAGAAGGTAGAGAAAGAACCGGGTGCGACTGGTGTAGGAAAGGATGAGATATGGGTTTGAAAATGGGTACGATGGGTATTGAGAGGTGAAGAAGTGGATAAAGTGGGTAGGGGTTATGAGTGGAAGGCATGCAAGGTGGGGTAGCCTTGAGAGTGGAAACAATGGTATGGGATGGGTCGATGTGGGTGCAGGCAGTAAACATAATGGTGCACGAAGGTTAGAAAGGTACCATGCATTGCCATGCAAAGGTGGAAGAAATGGGTCCAAGGGTGGATGGTTAAAAAAATGGCATGTGGTGGTAGAGAGATGAAAAAGTGGTGATATGCATGGGGGTATATAAGTAAACTCCTTCACGTCTTGAATATTCACTGTAGCAGCAATTTCGCAAAATGACTCTACTTCTTTCATTTCCTTCACATCAGGATTTGCATCTCTGGACCTTAGAGAAGCTGCTATATACGCTATGACCTTGTTCATCTGAGCATACTTCTCTTCAAGTGCCACCTTAGCATCCACCAACTTCATCTGCACGCCTCTTCCGTTTAATCCCTGAGTTTCATTGATTCCCTCTTTAATGATTCAGCTTCAGCCTTGTCGTCTCTGATTTCCTTAGCAAGCAATCCATCAGAACATTTGTTTGGTGAGGCAAGAATCAATGGCTTCCCTCATTGTCCGGGATGTAAAATTCTCTAAAGCAATAAGCTCTAAACTCTTCATCTGTTGTTGCTTTTTTTTCTCAGGAAATCCCCTTCATGAAACTGTCTTCTGGTCCCAAGCTTTAGAAACGGTGCCTATATGAAAACCCAAGGCTCATGCTGGACTAAAACCCTCCTCCTTGAGGGTGTGAATGGCCATCAAGAACAGAGTATAAACAGCAAGGGAGCGAGCACAAAAACAGAGTATCAACTGAACCAAAGAAAACACCGACCTGAGCTCCATTTCATATTGGAGTCAATGGGTTTATGCATGGGTGGGAAAAACCAGGGGACTAAGATCTCCAAGATATGACTCAAATATTCAAACGAGAGCTATAAAGGAAATCAGATTACTCTAAAACCAATTTTCAATGAAGAACAAAGCATGGATACATTATCACAAAGTCACAGCAACCCAAAATGATATCAATGGAAAACAAAAATGTGGTCTAGCAAACATACCTGCGAATGTTCCCTTTCTTTCTTCTGTTACAACTTTCAGTTGCCTTTCCTCTCAAGCCACTAGTCACAAGAATCACCCTCTCTCAGGCAGCTTGCAACTCCCAATTTCTCACACTTCCCTGGACGTCTTGCCCTCCGAACCACCTAAAGATATCTCTCTAAAACCCAGCAAAAACCATCCCTCCTCTTTCACAGTTTTTCTCTCTAAAAACTAACTTCCCCTCAAAAACTCCTCAGCTAAAAACCCTCTACTCTCTCAAACTCACCCTCTCTGTCCTGTCCCTCAGTAACCAGCCTCTCCTTTCAAAACTCCCACTCTCCGGTTCTTCCTCTGTTTTCCTCTGTTTCCCTTTTTCTCTTCCTCCCTTCCCCCCTCCTACGCTCTTCCTCACTCTCTCTAAAAATATCTCTCACGGCAGCACCCCCCGAACCACCTCTCTCTCTCTGTAGCAATGGAAAAAGATCTCCCTCAAAAATATCCTCCCACGGCAATCCAGACCACCTTCCTGCAGCTGTCAGCCTCCCCGACACCTCCATGCAGCTGGCAGTCCTCAAAAATATCTCATAACTGCCTGAAGAATCACTTTACAGGTGTCACCATCTGGTTTGCCTCTCAAATCCACTACTTGATCCTTCAGCAGCCTGTCAAGAGGCACCACGCGGCCTCCTAAAGCTGCTCCACCTGGCAAAATTTGCTACAACAATTACCTCCCAAAGTGGGGGTCTACAAAACCATATTTTGAAACTATAATTTCATTACATATCTTAAAACTATGATTTCTAATTTCTATAGAAGTTATATTTTCAAAATATAAATTAATTTAAAAAATTAAATTCGTTTGAACATTCAAAATCTATAAACTCAAAAGAACAATCACATCCCATAGTGATCTCACCCACTCTCATACAAGGTTGACATTTAGACTCACCAAAATCAGCCTAACACACGTTGATACAACCTCTGCAATCATGTCTCAACAAAAACATGGTTAGTAACACCTGCACCCCAGAGAGTACCAAGGAAGAGTAGACTGAAACATCACCATGCATGGAAAATGAGTTTTGAATTTTTAACAACCACAACAACCACCAATGCACTAGCAAGGAAAACAATACATTAAGGCAAAACCTTGAGACTTTGGCATAGGAGGGAGGCATACATATGTATGACCTTTCATGGGCAACAAAGAACCAACAGTTGCCATAAATATTCATTTATTATTAATATATTTCGCTGTTTAAAGGGGCTCATGCATCATGGGGCATGTTTGCCTCTCTTGGAAAACTAAGATTCAGATTTAATACAAATCTAAGAGAAATTCTATGGACGAAAAAATGGGGGACAGTACATTTGGGAATGCCCCCCATCTTCACAGATGAAGAAGGCCTTCTGCCCTAATTATTAAAGGCACTGATGAAAAGTTAATACTGCCCCTTCATTCCACAAAACCATTTGCTTTTCTAGCATGGATGGTTTTGTCTTTCACACCCGGCCAAGAGCCACCTTCCAAAGAATAATAACAATACCATAGATCTTCTGCTAGAAATTAAGAATAGAAGAACATATATACTGATCAAGGAATCCGAATGTAAAATGTAAAAGACAAAAAAGAGAGAATAAAACTTGAAGATTGATGTTTATTGAATCTCTGAGATCGAATCAATTCCTTTCTTGAAGATGGCTTAACACCTTGATTACAAAAGAACCTAGGTGCAGCAAAGTTGGAATTGTACAACCGCCTCTTTTTTCTCGGTCTGTACTTGATTGATTATCCTTCTTTCATCGCTTGCAACTTTAACTTTACAGCATCATCAAGGTCTCTTGGACCATTTTCCCTACAAACAAACATCTCAACCACAAAAGAAACAAAGAATGTAACAGCAGCCAAACCTAAATTAACTTATAACAAATCTGCAGTGCTTCAGGCTCCAGCTAGCATCACCATTACCGGCTTCATGGTTTGAAGCCTCACCATTCTGGATATAGTATAGATGATCAAGAAGATTCACTTTCTTTCATCCCTGGAAGGTTTCATGAGCCTTGAAAGCAAACTAGCAAGAATTTTAGGAGGAATCAGCACCTCAAACTCTTCAAATTGGAGTCTTCTGGGGACCTTCGATATCCTCCGCTTCATTGGGATTGCTCGTGTTGCTGTTGGCTTTCTCGGTGCAGGTGGGCATTCTGTGATGGCTGGGATTTTATGTTTTATGGATGTCGGGGTTCTGAAGCTTTCGTTTTCCTCCACTGCACTCAATTCTCCTAATGATGGCCTCCCCGGGTCCTGAGAAGTAACTGTGTCGTCGACTTGATTGTCTCCTCCTTTTTCTTGTATCAGCTCTGGATCATGGATATTGCCTTGTGCTTCTTGTTCTTGTTCTTGTTCTTGAAGACGATGATCAGTACTGGGCTGATCTTGAAACTGTGTCATTTTTCTCATCAACAATTCAGCCACCTCGATCTTTTCTTTTAGCTTCTGATCAGCATATGCTGGAAGGAGAGAAAAAGAGAGAGAGCAATGAGGAAGCTTGGAAGAGAAAAAGAAGGTACGTTACAAGACCCCAGATGGATTCTCCTCTCATATATTCAATCATGAAAATGAAAACACCGTGATCTTTTCTGTTGCTTGAGCGATCTTCTCTCGTCTTCTTTGGTTGGTTTTTCTCTGCACCTTTTCTAGAGAGAGAAAGAGACAGACGGACAGAGAGAGCAGGCGGTGAAGGTGGAACCTTTCAAACCCACCCTTGGCGAAGGATCCAATGCACATCCATACACACACACTGATCGGTGATCTCTCCCCTCTCAATCACTCCCTTTATACGCCGAGTTGAAAGGGGTTTCCTCCGTTTCCTCCTCTCTCTCTTTCCCTCTGTCCCTTTCTCTCCAGAATTTAGGAAGATAAAATTTAGCTATCAGGAGAGAGTTGGCTTTTCTTTTCCTTTCTTTTCCGTTTCTTTTTTCCTCCTCTGATCTCACTACGAACTTTGGACCATCTCTTTTAACACACACATATATATATATATATATCTGATATACACCTTCCACCCTGAAACTACTCTACTACTCCATCTCCTACACTTCCCATTTGCTCCATCACCCATTTCCCCAACCTTTATACCCACTAAGCTCATCACCATACCTTCAGCTTATCTCCCATACCATACTCACCACCATCAACCTAACCCACTTCATCATGCCCACCAAACACTTCTCATTCTTACAAAACATTGACCAACTGTTTGAGACCTCCAGTATGCATGCCAAGTCTCAATCCCATGCACGAGCCAATTCCCCATCTTAGTTACATAAGTGAGCATAAGGTGTCGTCCCAACTGCCATGCCCTTGGCATTTCCAAGCACATCAGCATTCTTCACAAACTTACCAGCAGATCAAGTTTTTCGCAAACAAGTTAATAACCACTTCATTAAATAATGTGAAAACAAGATGACAAAGAAGTTATATTCACACAGTGCATAAGTCCAAACCTTTGTTATTTTAACCATCGCTTGAGGATTAATGATTTGATCAATAATCTAATAGTGAAATGATTAGCCAGTTAATAGAAAGATGATAATTAATGACTTATCACTAATTGTGGTATATGGTGATAGCTGTGGAGATTAAGTTGTTGAATTTCTTAAAGAAGAATTAATGTTCTTAGAAATTTGAAGAAGATGGTAAGTAAAATTCTTGGATAAATTGAGGATAATAACCATGTAATTAGGGGAAAGTGGCTTAATTAAAGGTGGGCCAAGTGTAGTGGAGTTTCTCTCCAAAAAGTTATTAGGATCAGCAGCTAGGCAAACAAGCAACTTAGTCAATTGGTTGCCTATGTGGCTAAAAATTTACCATAGGACCAAGTTAGTTTTAAAAGGGTGTTGGAGCAGTTGTAACTGAAGAATGGAATCAAGACAGGTAGAATGGTTAACCATAGGACACTTCCTAGCTAGCAATTAAGAAATGAGTAAACTGCAAACTGGGAGATTTTTGTGTATATTTGCGTTATCACTGTAAAATAAGAGAACACGAGGGTTAAAAACCTTTGCTATGTGTTGAGGGTTAAAAACCTTGACTATGTATTAGAACTTTTGTATAACGGAGCTTCTACTAAGTTGAAGGTTCTTGTTTTGATGTATATAATCTGACTTTGAAGTTATAGTTTCAAGTTCTTCAATGGAAAATGGATTTCAAGGTTCTAAACCCTTTAATGGAAATTTTAGGTCGTAAAAGAATTTAAGGCTGAAGGTGCATTTCCTTAGCTTTAGGAGCACTAGTTCCTACACTCAACTTTAGTAACCTACATCAGTAAATCAACATTTGATTTTCTTAAAAATTCACAACTTTTACTTTCTATGGGAAAGATTTGCCAAGCCAAAATCAGCAAGGACATGAATTCTAGAAATAAATTTTCAATTTTCAGTTTTTATCAACATAAGAAATATTAAAGCCCGTCATTCTTTTGAGGAGTTGTTTTTTGTCCTCATAAATAATTTTTTTTTACATCAATGTTGACGTATTTTCAAAGGTCTTTAAATGAGAAAATATAGCGTTAAACCCTATTATTTTATACATATAATTTATAAAAAAATAAATGATTTTTTAAGTTATTTAATCTTTGTATAGAAAATGAAAAACAAGTGAAACAAGTTTAAATAATAAATAAAAATAATTTAATAATTTTAAATTTATTTTTAATATTTCTTTATAAAATTGAAATTAATAACAATGAAAAATCCCAACAAACACGAAATCAAAATTTTTAGGTTATGTTTGTTTCTTGAAAAGTATTAAGATAAGAAAAAATATATATTAAAACAATGATTTTTTCATATTTGATTGTCTATGAAAGAAAATAAAATATAATTAAGATTAATTAAAAATTTATATAATTTCAAATTATTTAATGTTTACATTGAAGAGTTAAAATTAACAAATAAAATGAGTTTGTAAAAATGATTCATTAATTTTAAATTTATTTTTTATTTTTCTTCATTTGTTTTTTTCTTATACTTTTCCTCCCTATTTTATTTCCTTCACATTTTCTCCAAAATTTTTTCAAACCAGAAATTTTTTGTCACTAATATAATGTAAATTTATTTATACTAATAGAAAATTGAGTGATATTTTTAAAGTATTCAATACAATTTCTTATACATTATATTTTGTAGCATTGTACAAAATTTTATATAATCCTTATACTTGAAGAGTAACTCAATTTATTAAAACCTAATTAGTTAAAAATGATGCAAATAATCCTTATATTTGAAGAGTAACTCATTTTTTTTTTATATATATAAATACCCTTGATTATTTTAAGTATTTACATGAATGCTTTAAAAGAAATAATTATTTTTATAAGGAAAAAATGAGAGTGTTTTTTTAAAATGATGTCAAAAAAATAATGAAGGGTTAGATTTACAAAATTGGGTTTTCAATAACCTTTTTAATTAAATAAGTCATTTACTAATGCTATATTTGGTTTATGAATATTAGAGGAAAAAAAATGAAAACTAAACAAATTTAAGGTTAATAAATTATTTTTTATGGCTCTTTTAATTCATTTTATTTATTTATTTTTCTATATAAAGATTATATAATTTAAAAATATATAAATGTTTAGCTAATTTTTAATTGCAGTTGATTCTCCTTTATATTTTTTATGATAAAAATAGTGAAAAAAAAATTTCTTAATAATTTTTTGGGAATCAAATATAGCCTAAACAAAGGTTTAGTATTTATTACAAAAGAGTACTTATAATTTTTTACTTATATATGATATTATAATAAAATCATAGGTTAATTTTATTTTATTTTTATAAAAAAAAAACTATTTTAGTATATGTTAGAAACATAAAAATATTAACATCTTCTTCATTTTTTGGGTTAAAAATTAATAATAAATATTTAAAGTAATAATTTTTCATAATATTTTATTTAAATTGAATAATTAATAAAGTTTAACTTTTTAAAAATGAGTCAAAATTTTCATTCCATGTACTCATTTAGAATTGAATTATGAACATAATAGTATAAAATGTTTTGATTTTATATGTAATTAATTAGATTGGTTTTTTGAATTCAAAATTAATTTTTAAAAATTAAAAAATTCATGAAATAATTTAAAATTATTAATTATGTCTTATTTGGTTTATAATTTATATACCTAAATTCAAAATTAGATTATACCATAGTTGAAGAATATAAAACAAATATCAAAGACCATTCAACCAAAGACTAATAGATCACATCTCAAGGATGGTCAATGGCTAAGATGAATTTTAATTAATCACTTAATAAATAAATTAGTATTTAATGTCACTTGTCATTGTATAAAATAAAAAATAATGAGTGATTTTATTAAGAGTATTGGGAAATTGATTAAAATGTATAATTTAATAGTGATAATAATTTTAAAATATTAAAGATATTCATTTATGTTTTCTCATTTACGTGATGGATGAAAGTCAATCAAATTAATTGGCACCTAAAAACAAAAATGTTATAACCATCCAATATTTGAAAAGGAATGATAGATTATATATAGCAACAATAAAGTGTTAAACCATAGACAAAGAGTATATATATACTCATATGCTTCATCAAACACAACTATATAGCAAAAAGGGGGAATTCCTTTATTAATTCTTATCTACCGGTTTGAAAGTTGAAACCCTTGCCCTCTGTCTTTTTCCTCAACACGGAAACACCACGAAGACGCAAACCTTTGTCTTCTTCCCCAACACCACGAAGACACAACCTTGCTATCTTCTTCCCCAACACACCACGAAGACCACGATTTGCAGCCTCTCAGACTATCGGACCTTCCCACTGCTACCATATAACCACGATTTGCTACCTTCCCACCAGGCACCGCACCAAAGATGAAGATTCTACACTCCGACAATGGTGGATTTAGGGTTAAGTAAGTTATTCTTCAACTGAGGCTCTTTTGAAAGGGTTACGGGTCTGTTTCAAATTTTCACGAGTTTGTTTAAAATTTTCATGGGTTTTCTTTTGCAGAGGAATCTCTAATTTCTTTGAAAATTTGATTTTTGTTGTGATGGGCCTCTTTTGCAGAGAATCTGTTGATTTTTTTCCCCAAGTTGACCAAGTTAACTCGGAATATCGGTCGAGTCATCTGAGTCCAACCAATTCAAGGCCGAGTCTAGTATCTGGTATTGGACTCGTTGCGGTCAGTGTTGAGGTGGATATGACTTGGCCGAGTCATACCAGACTTGGCCAATTTTTTGAACCCTGCTAGCCAGAGATAAGTATCTTTAAGCAATATGGCGAATTTCAGCAATTCCTCCATGATGGTTTTCTTTTTCTTAACCATCATGGCATTGATGGTATCAGCGGAACCTGTAGTCGCAGATGGACCTTCTTATGATTGGGAGAATAAATTTCCGCCAGTGTCATCCCCAACTAGCTATTTTTTGAATGACTGCGTCAAGGAGGTTTCCCAAGGTTGTTCAAAATCCTACTACAGATATATTATGATCGGCAACAAAGGTTTCCCTACTACTCCTTGCTGTCAAGAAATTTTTAGCATGGATCTTCCTTGCCACACACAAATTACAAACTATATTGTTAGAATACGTTCCTTGAAACCCTACAAAACCCAAATTGTGTAAAGGAGTAACCAAATCTGGAAATTCTGTGATTCTGTTGCAACCGCTCCCTCTCCTTCACCTTAATCTATGATAAGATCATTAGGTTTAATTTTCTCTTGTTGTCTACCATGTAACGAAATAACCCTACTATGGACCCCGTATTTCAGCTCATGCGTTTTTCCACTTGATGGCGAGCTCAATTTTTATTTGAAAAATGATTTTATTGATTATGAAAATGACTTGGAGTCACCACTTATTTTTGTTTTATTTTTAAAGGGCAAAAAAAAAAAGAAAACCCTGAGTGTGACTCCTTATTTGGAAAAGGTGGTTTGTGAAAAACCGGATCGGGTTCGGGGGTCAGGTTACTTATCAAAAAGGTATGGTAAAAACCGTAGCACCCCTCTAAGTCCCTAGAAAAACGGGTCTCTACTAATAAAATGAAGCTAATGTAGCAATCGATTAGGAAATCAATGAATACCGTCATGATCACATACTGAAAGCCAAAGCATATATGGATGATAGTCAGAGTGAGAAAAGATGCATACCTAATCCATCAACAGCAACGCGCTATCACTCTGACTAAATCGAGTACAAAATCATCAAAGGCACGCATGACACTTCATTCGTAATTCATTTTTATTTTGATGAAAATTTATTTTATGTAGGGGCCCCCCCACCAAAGCCCATTTTATTTTGGCACGAATCAATTCCATAAATTCCATCACTTGGAATTACAGAAACTAATTCTTGCTTATTTTAAAACATTTTAAAAACAGAGGAGATATGAAAATTGCTTGCTAGAAAGAAAAGTGGTAGCAAATTTTTATTGGAAAGTGAGACTTTTGGAACCTAAAGATTCCAAGGAGGAAATATGAGAAAATTGGGGTTATTTGAAAACCAGATTTTGAGAAAATGCTTGCAAAATGGGATTAGGAGCAATGGTTAAAACAGAGAATGAGGAAATAAAAGGTGAGGACTCCTGATCAAAGGCTGCATGTCCAAGGTGGCCATGCAAAAAGTGCGGTCTCCTGTAGCTTATCTTCCCTGTAGCCAACCCATTTTCAAAAGTCATCATTCCATCTTTCAGATTTATGTCCAGAACCCAGCTATCACATGGATGAACAGCTTTCCATCTTTCCAACTAGTTTCCACTTCCAGTAACTTTTATCTGGCTCAAACACAAAGGGGGCAGCCTATCGCCTTGATCCAAAACCGTGACTACATCGCCTGTTACGTTTGATATATCAGGTATAGATCAATAAGAATAGCTGGTATAAATACTGTAACGAGGTGATGCAAGGGTCGGGTAAGCTGTAGGTGAGTCCAAGGCTGAGGGGAGTGGGCTGCTGCAGCATCTGGAGAGTGTAGTAGCTATCCTGCGCAGGTGAGAAGGATCTTGGCATTAACTGGACTGCGCTAGACCCAGGTGGCACAACCCTGGAATGTCCCACATCTCTCTCAGGGCATTCGTGGACGCATTCCAAGTTATCCCCAGCTTGAGCATCACCAACATTCTTCAAAATCGGATTGAGCCTATTATTAAGGAAATTATATGTTAGTTATTGTATGATTATCTTTACATAATTAGCTGATTGTATAGGAGCATAATTTGCCTTATATTTTTTATTCTGTAGCTATAATTTAGGAGAAGATTAGATCAAACATGTGTATATATATACTACATTCTGTTAATGAGAAAGGCATCTAATTTGAAGCCAATCTCTTTATTCTTGTTATGGTATCAGAGCCAGAACAACAAACCACCATGGCTGGCAGTCAGAAGGCTTCTGGATCAGAAAACAAGACCATCGATCCTTCACATCCCCTCTATATTCATCATTCAGATCAACCAGGCCATGTTTTGGTACCCATCAAATTAAATGGGGTCAACTATCAATCATGGAGCAAAGCAGTTATTCATGCCCTTACTGCCAAGAAGAAGATCGGCTTCGTCGACGGGACAGTTGAAGAACCATCGCAGGAAGATGAACCCTTTATGTTTGAACAGTGGAATCAATGCAACAGCATGATACTTTCTTGGCTAACTCATGCTGTTGAATCGGACATTGCTGAAGGAATTATCCATGCTAAAACAGCACGCGAAGTGTGGGTTGATTTGCGCGACCAGTTTTCTCAAAAGAATGCTCCAGCGGTTTTTCAAATACAGAAATCAATCGCCACCATGTCGCAAGGAACGATGACAGTAGCTGCATATTTTACAAAGATCAAAGCCTTATGGGACGAGCTTGAGACATACCGTTCCCCGCTGACCTGCAACCAACGGCAAGCACATCTCGAGCAAAGGGAGCAAGACCGTCTTATGCAATTTCTAATGGGTTTGAATGAGTCATATAAGGCAGTGAGATCCAATATTTTGATGATGTCGCCATTGCCCAATGTCCGTCAAGCATACTCTTTAATTGTCCAGGAAGAGATGCAACGACAAGTTTCTTCTGAGCCAACCGAGAATTTCTCAATAGCTGCCGCAGTCCCGGGAAAAGGAGGTAATCCAAGACAGAAAATGTGTGACCATTGTAACAGATCTGGACATACCATAGATGAATGTCGGACTCTTAAATTTCACTGTAAGTTCTGTGATAAAAGAGGTCACACGGAGGATAGATGCCGACTGAAAAATGGGAGCAATAACAAAGCGGGACAATTCCGAGGACATCGTCCTTTTGGTCGTGGGAATCAGCCCTCAACAAACGCGACAGAATCCCAGGAAATGTCTGATTCGACTTCTTCTAGTACAGTCCAGGGGTTCACTACAGAACAAATACAACAGTTGGCTCAAGCAATTCGTGCATTAAATCACAGTAATTCCGGTAATATTGACGCATATGCAAATGCTGCAGGTTTGATTCCATCAACTCTTGTGTCTGTTAATTCTAGTAGTACAAGTTCTTGGATTTTGGATACAGGTGCCACGGATCACATCGTTTCCCACATGTCTCTTTTCACTGATCTCAAACCTTCTAATGTCACAACTGTTAATTTACCAAATGGTGCAGCATCACCAATAACACACACTGGCACCGTTATTTTTGATTCCCAATTGACCCTTAAAGATGTTTTATGTGTCCCATCCTTTAACTTGAATTTAATTTCGGCTAACAAACTCGCAAAAGATCAGAATTGCTGCATCATATTCTTTCCTGACTATTGTATTTTGCAGGACTTGGTTTCGGGGAAGATGATTGGCTCGGGTAAACAGCGTGGTGGTCTATACTACATGCATCCATCAACAAATAAATCGGTTGTCTTTCATGTTTCTCAACCGTCTGACTTATGGCATTTACGCCTGGGTCATCCCTCTTTTTCTCGTTTTAAATTATTATCACATTTGCTTCCAGATGTTCATAAAGAATTAGGAAATCATTGTCCAATTTGCCCACAGGCTAAGCAGACACGCTTGCCCTTTCCCAAAAGTTCAATAACTACAAAATTTCCTTTTTCTCTTTTACATTGTGATGTCTGGGGTCCTCACAAAATTCCTGCACATACTGGTTCACGTTATTTCCTTACAATTGTTGACGATTTTTCTCGTTGCACATGGATTTTCCTTATGCATCATAAATCAGAAACACAATCTTTGTTAACTAATTTTGTGCAATTCGTCAAAACTCAATTTCACACAGATGTTCAAACAGTAAGAATGGATAATGGCACAGAATTTATTCCTCTTCGCATCTTTCTTCAAAATAAAGGAATCGAACTTCAAACCTCTTGCATTTACACTCCGCAACAAAACGGAGTTGTAGAACGCAAACATCGACACATTTTAAATGTTGCCCGTTCTCTCATGTTTCAATCAAATGTCCCACTTGAGTTTTGGGGGAATGTGTTTTAACAGCCGTTTATCTGATAAACCGCATTCCGACTCCATTGCTTCAAACAAATCACCATTCGAGGTCTTATATAATCGGCCTCCTTCACTCACACATTTGCGAGTTTTTGGTTGTGAATGCTATGTAACCAATGTTCACCCCAAACAGAAATTTGACCCTCGGGCATCTATTTGTGTTTTTTTGGGGTATCCACATGGAAAAAAGGGCTATAAAGTACTCGATTTGCAAACACAAAAAATATCAGTCAGCCGAGATGTATTCTTTCGGGAAAATATTTTTCCTTTCCATCCTAGTTCTTCTCAATCTCAACAACATTCACCTTCTCTTCCTTTACCGCTTCCCATTTCTTTCGATTCCACACCTCAGCCGATATATCTTCCTCGTTTTTCTCCAAGTTCCACTCCTCCCTTGTCGCATCACAATCCTGTATTATCTCCACCTTCCTCTAATACTGATGTTCCCGAACCTTTATCCCCAGAATCAGTTGCGTCACCCTTACCTTCTTCTCCATCTCCTTCTTCGCTTTCTTCCCCACCTTCCGTGCCCTCAGTACCCCCAACACGTCAGCCCCTTCCCCCACCCATGAACCCCCTCTTCGACGTTCCACTCGTCATATTCAGCCTCCTGCCTGGCACCACGACTATGCCATGTCCGCCCAGCTTAATCATTCTTCCACGCAATCAAGTTCTCGTCAAGGTACAAGGTATCCCCTTTCTTCTCACCTTTCCTTTTTTCGTTTTTCACCCCATCACCGTGCTTTTTTAGCTCTTTTGACAGCCCAAACCGAACCTTCATCCTTTGAACAAGCTGACTGTGATCCACGTTGGCGCCAAGCCATGTCCACTGAACTTCAGGCTCTAGAACGAAACAACACTTGGGAGATGGTCCCTCTTCCTCCGGGACACAAACCCATTGGCTGCCGCTGGGTGTACAAGATCAAATACCATTCTGATGGAACCATTGAACGCTATAAAGCCCGTTTGGTTGCCAAGGGCTACACACAAGTCGCCGGTATCGACTATCAGGAAACCTTTTCTCCAACTGCCAAACTCACCACTCTTCGCTGTTTGCTGACTGTCGCAGCTTCCAGAAATTGGTACATCCATCAGCTTGATGTGCACAACGCATTCCTTCATGGCAATTTACAAGAAGAGGTTTATATGACTCCACCTCCTGGTCTTCGCCGACAGGGGGAGAATCTGGTATGTCGGCTTCGCAAATCTATTTACGGTTTGAAACAGGCATCACGCAATTGGTTCTCAACTTTTACAGCTACTGTTAAGTCTGCGGGTTACATACAGTCCAAAGCAGATTATTCACTTTTTACTAAATCCCAAGGTAACAAGTTCACTGCTATTCTCATTTATGTTGATGATATCCTGTTGACTGGTAATGATTTGCATGAAATCAAGATGCTCAAGACTCATCTGCTCAAGCGTTTTTTTATTAAAGACCTCGGTGAATTGAAATATTTTTTGGGTATAGAATTCTCTCGCTCTAAAAAGGGAATCTTTATGTCTCAAAGAAAATATGCATTAGATATTTTGCAAGACACAGGATTGACAGGAGTGAAGCCCGAAAAATTTCCGATGGAGCAAAACTTGAAATTGACTGATGAAGATGATGAGTTACTTCATGATCCAAGTAGGTATCGGAGACTGGTTGGCAGATTAATATACTTGACTGTAACCAGGCCTGACATAGTGTATTCAGTACGTACACTAAGTCAATTCATGAACACACCTCGGAAGCCGCACTGGGAAGCAGCATTACGGGTCCTCCGATATATTAAAGGATCACCAGGTCAAGGTCTTTTTCTTCCATCTGAAAATAATTTAACACTCAGCGCATTTTGCGATTCAGATTGGGGAGGATGTCGTATGTCAAGACGTTCCGTTTCTGGTTATTGTGTTTTCCTCGGATCATCACTCATCTCTTGGAAATCAAAAAAACAAACGAATGTTTCATGTTCGTCAGCAGAAGCAGAGTACAGAGCAATGGCGAATACTTGCCTGGAATTGACTTGGTTGAGGTACATACTTAAAGATTTGAAGGTTGAATTGGACAAGCCAGCACCATTGTTTTGTGATAATCAAGCAGCTTTATATATTGCGGCTAATCCAGTTTTTCACGAACGTACTAAACACATTGAGATTGATTGTCATATAGTTCGAGAAAAACTTCAAGCTGGGGTAATTCGTCCGTGTTATGTTTCTACAAAGATGCAGTTGGCGGACGTTTTTACAAAGGCACTTGGCAAGGAGCAGTTCGAATTTTTGTGCACCAAGTTGGGAGTTCTTGATTTGCACTCTCCAACTTGAGGGGGAGTATTAAGGAAATTATATGTTAGTTATTGTATGATTATCTTTACATAATTAGCTGATTGTATAGGAGCATAATTTGCCTTATATTTTTTATTCTGTAGCTATAATTTAGGAGAAGATTAGATCAAACATGTGTATATATATACTACATTCTGTTAATGAGAAAGGCATCCAATTTGAAGCCAATCTCTTTATTCTTGTTACCTATATCAAGCAATGGTCAATATTTGGTGAGAGAGAGTGCGCCATGCAAAACGGCCAGATCCCATGAATGATTCAGTTTCATCTATTACCCACCCTAGTTGCTGTTCAGTGTATGATTCTTCATATGATGCCAGTAATATATCAAAACAATGCCCAAAAATTGTACAAACCACAATACCATTGGCTGTATAAGTAACAACTACTTTGCATGTATCATCACATACATGAACATGTCCGGTCTTCTCACAAACAAATACATCTCCAATTTGGTAGTAGGTACAAGTTACTCTAGAACAGTTATGGTCGATGTCCACCTCACCAGTCATACCTTAACTACTTTTCCAACTAAACACTTGATCAGCAACAGCCTTAAAGAATCCCAACAAATTCACTTGATCACTCTTAGAAAGTTCAGCAGTCATGCCCGAACAAGTTTATTTCCAAGATGCATGTCGGCATGAATAAAGTTGTCCACCAGAAGCATCTTTAGGTGCTTAGTGACATAGAAAGGATTGAAGACAGCTTGAATTTGCGAACCTTTGAGGAATTCTGGGGCTGAAATAGAACCTCGGTGCTTGATCTAATGATTTAATTCCTTCCGCTCAAAAGCCAAAACTCCGTCACTTCATAATCACGGGGAGAGTACAATAATTGGACCTTTGAAGGGACAAAACCAAACATGCTGAACTACTGGATGATCAGACGACTAACTTTCAATCTCTGGATATTTCTCAAAGCTTGGGTATCATCTTGTTTCCCTTTAAATTCGAGGAATTCTCCTAAGACATATTTATTACCTTTAAGTTCCAGCCTATCCCACACTGGAGCAGTGTTGAGCACAAAATTAAGCCTCTGATGTATTCATTCCTGCATTTCTTTCTTTCCAGCTGTGACCCCATTTCATCCTGTAGCTGTCATTTCAAAGATCTCGGTATTATTCGACCCCATTTCTCACTTCTCATCCAATACGGGGTTCGAGCTTCCATTCATTTCTCCACTGACTTCGTCCTTTGACACGACGTGTTCAGTCTTGAACTCAGCACAGAATTCCATAGGAAAACTCATAGGATCTTATGCATGGAGGAACAGAGTTTACATGGTCACTATCTCTCTTCGAAGCCACTTCCACGTTGACGTTTTGACTATACTTTAAGCCACTCTTGAACTCCACTGTAAACTGGTACCCGCAGCCTTATGAAGTAGATGCATCAAAATTCTTGAGCTTATATTCCTCCCTTCTGTATCAGCATGAAAGCTCTCCCATGCTTTGTCAAAAGGTTCAGTATGTCGACACAAAATACCCTCTCTAAATCCCATCACATGTGGCCAGTCAAGCTCTAGGGGCGCCAAACATCTCCATGTCTTTCAAGAAGGTCATGCATGCGTCAAAACGGTCATGCATATGGGTATGGTCTCCTCAATCGATGAGCAGACTGGGTGGCGGGATCTAGTGAGAGAAATGACATGGTGGGAGTTGGAAGATGGTGGTGTGATGGAATGAGTTTGTCAGCTGAATAGGAGGTGGAGATGCGGGGTGTGATGACGAGCATGACAATGGTGATGATGGCTAAAAGATGAGTAATGGGTTTAATGAGTAGTGAAGGGTGAAGACTTAGAGAGATAAATGGGCATGAGATGTGGCTGTGTATGTATGAAAATTGATGAATGGGCATAGGCTGTGGGCAATGGGTTCAATAGGTAGGAGAATATGGACATGGAATTAGTGGACTGGTTGGTGGGGGTTAATGAGAAATAGGTATAGGAGAGAGGCAAAATATGCTTAAGGGGTGCAACTGACATCACTAATGTGAGGTGAGTGATTGCATGAAAGAGTGGGAAGGCATGCACGTACACACTTGCTGGAATAGCAACAAATTCCTTTCATTGCAGCCAGTGGATTTGTAGCTGATAGATGACGGGAAACAACAACACCTAACAGGATAGATGCTACAACTGCGTAACTTATACAATGTCCCAAATACCAGTAGTGTACTCCAAAGCAAATAAGGAAAAACCGAGACAAGCCAGCATCAAAAAGTGCTACAACGCGACTTTTAAGGAGCTGAAACCCATACAAGCATACCCCCATATTCCAATCAAGAATGATAACAGCAGCTGATGTAATGGCCCCAGCCATTGTGCCTCCATTGCCGTTTGTCTATATAAAATGGAGTACACAAGCAGCACTAAAAGCGACCCAAAGTATAGAAGGCCAAGATGTGAAGCTCTACTAGATTGTCGAGGATATAACTCATTGGGGTCTGGTGGTTCTGGTAAGCAAGCCAGAGGAAAATGATTGGCTAAGCAATCTCACCGACTCTATCAATGGTACTCCAAGGAGATCTCACGATACAATTAAGAATCCTGGGGCCCTTTAAACCACTTCCTCCAATAAACTACTTTAGGAAAGGTAGCAGAACTCCAGCCAATACAATACCACCAACTAGAATTCCAATGCCCAATCCAAAAACAACCCTTTTCTTAAACTGACTCTCTTTCTATTGAGGCTCAGAAACCAAATCTTCGTTGATTGGTAGTTTAAGGCCTTTGTCAACTTCCTCTCTGGCACTGTCCTCACCGCGTCGGTCCGGTTCTGTCCTCGCCACGGCCGTAATGAACCATATCCTCGTTTCAGCATCAATAACCGGCTACGTACTGCATGTATCACTAACACCCAGGGCTCGTTGTAGATATGCAGCCAGCATACTGTCCCTCAGAGGCTTCATGATGACATTTGGATTATAAACCCCAAAAATTGCAGCACTATTTCTGGTAGAGCTGATGGAATTAGCTAGAAGAAACAGTTGAGGAAGAACCTCCAGATCAAGTTTCTTTAATTTATTAACAAAGAGAGCAGAAAGGTTTTGAGTCCTTATCCCAAACGTCTTGTGCAACTAAGACTATGTTGATAGCTGTATTCCCACTGCTTATGCTGGAGAAAATTTGATTCAAATCTGAAGCGACTTCAACACGGATCCCCGGCCGTTGGAGATGATACATTGATACCTTGGCCCATACAGGGTTGGGGTCCACAACTAATGCTGCCATGCCCTGAAATTTTGACGAGACAGCATTAGACTGGTTGTTAGTTGGCTGGCACTTATACTCATTTGATTTGGAGCAGCCACCGGAGAAGACAGCAGTAAAAGAGAAAGTGGATCCAACATTGGGTCTATTTACAAACCCGATTTCTCCGTTCATAAGGCCAACCAAACATTTGCTTATGCTTAACCCGATACCTGTGCACCCATGTATTCTAGAAATGGATGGACCCACCTGCATGAGGGGAGTGAAAACACGAGATTGAGCTTCTTCAGGGATACCTACACCCGTATCCTCAGAGTCATATCTTCCTCATAAGGATCGTATGCACCTCCAACTGGTGACAGTTCATACACTCTTAATGATAACACAAATGTCTGCCACAATGGTCCCACTACAACCTTAAACTCTGTTTCTATGAGGCTTGAGAAATTCTCGACGAACTGATTCAAACACTTTAAAAACCTCAATTCTGATGCTCCAATCATCAGAATCTTCAGATTACACCGGATGCTCTAAGATGGTAGAGGACTGATCCATCCATGATTTAAGCATTGGCATCATGAAATTACTGGTTTCTGCCTTATATACACCAGTCATCACACCCAATATGGAAGTGCAAGCATAAACTATTGAAAGTGCTTTTGTGTGTGAAGACTTATCATAAATATGAGGAGATGAAACAATTGTATGCGAGCATGGGAACAAAACAGGCACTAGTTTTGGCTCCACTGTGTCATCCCAAGTCTCCAGAAAGAATGTGCCAAGCATCTTAGAGCTCCATGCATCCGGACATTTTCCAGTTGATCTTCTTATTCAGCTGTCTGCAATTTTTCATGTCTAGGGTTCTTCTTCCTTCTCTGGCAAAGCTTATTCTCCAGAATCCTTCTCAACTCAAACAAGTCTCCTCTCAGGATGTCTTCAGCTTGTTTGCTTCTTTAACCAAAACAACCTCTGCAAAATAATTCTTAAAGCCCAATACGTTCCTTTCAACCATAATAGATCTTTGTGGGAGTGTGCAGCCAGACCTGGATATACCCTTTCACAGCCATTGCATTGAGCAAGGCATAGAAACAAATAGTGGCCACAACAAAGAAGAATCCAGAGAGAATAGAACACAAAAGAAAATGAGTAAAAGTGATTTTCAGAGGCTTCACTTCATGGGTCATCAGTGAGCTCTCTGATTAGGTGAGAAAGACCATCTCAAATGCAACTTGAACATTTTCACAATAAAAGCAAAGCAATACTAAAATTAATATTGGTAAACATGACTGTAGGATTATATTTCAACAAGCAATAAGTGGCCTTCATCATCCACCCCAAGCAAACCAACAAATATCCAGATATCAACAAGAAATGCAGAGGGATAGCAAGGATCCGAAATCAAACAATATACCTATTGCATTCATACCTGAGAGTGCCCTTCTCCGGTAAGGTCCCGTTCAGCTTCAAACGCCTCAAAGTCTATGTCAAAAAGCCATAAAAAACCTCCCTCTGCAGCTTGCTCTCTCAGCCAAAAGATTTCTCCTCCAAAGTCTCTCTAAAACCCAGCAAAAACCACCCCTCCTCTCTCTAGTTATCCTCCTCTAACTCCCCAAAGACTTACCCTGGAATCCCTCACCTCCAAAATATCCCCCTAAACGGCAGCAAAAAGCACCCTCTGAAAAGCCCCCCTCCTTTTGCAGGAGACGCTCCCCTCCCACAGCAAAAAAAGCTCCTCCGCTATTCTCCAACAGGTGTCGCCTCTTGATAGCTCCTACCAAAGCACTAGTGTGATTCTTTAGTAGCTAATCAGGAGGCAACACATGGCCTTGGAATAATCCTCCACCTGGCAAAAAGTGTGACCTACATGAAAAAAGTGAATAAGCCCCATATGGGGGTCTACACCTACCCATCTTTATAACAAGATTGGTTTAATTTTATTTTCTTGTCCACCATGTAGAAGATATATATATATATATATATATATATATATATATATATATCACATATACGATGTCAAGACTTGGATTCCGAAATCCAAGAGTCAAAAATTTGACCCTAGAGGTTGATCAAGTGCTAGTCAGCTAGCCCATTAACAAGGGATTATGTCCAAAATACAAATATGTAAGTATTATCCCAATATGACCACACTTTCACCCATCAAATTGGAGCATATCTATATGCTCTCCCTTACAAGGGATTGCTACCACAATGCTCAATAGGTTGTCTTTCTGAGAAGTGTGAGAAACATGAACATGATCAAACAATCATATTCAAATATAATAATTCATCCATGAAACATGAACATGATCAAACAATCATATTCAAATATAATAATTCATCCACTTCATATATATATATTAATTGAAACTTCAACTATATAAATCTGTTGAAGTTTGGGAAGCCTTGAAACTCAAACAATTGGCAAAACAGGTTAGATTGAATCTTTTCCCATGAGCTCTTTTTCAAAAGTGTTTTGGAGAACAATTTTTAAAAATTATTTTCTAATATTTTATAAAATAAAAATCTATTTAGAATATGAAATATTTTTAACTCATTTTCTATACTTTTAAATATGTTTTAAAAATAATTTTTATATACATTACTTTATTTTTAGTTATTTTCCATATTTGTATAATTATGTTTTAAAATAATCCTTAAAAAACAAATGAAAACAAATATACTCTTTGAAAACACTTCATTTTATGTTTTCAATGACAAAAAATTGTTTTGTGTTTTCTAATTGTCAAATATGTTTTCTTGTTTTTTTATTTTTATTTTGTAGAATAACAAATTAATTGTTTTTAAAAAATAATTGTTAAACAAGGTCTTAATTTTCATGGGTAAGAAATTTTGATGTGATGAGTATGAGTGTGCACTTAATTGAAAAAAATAAGGTAACTCCTTGAACCAATTAGGAAAATGATTCTTTTCCAATGCATCCGAATGATTAATATTAGGAGAAGTTGTTGCTCTATTGGAATTGAGAGAAATTATTTCTAATAGTGGTTGTACTATTTCCTGAAAATGCTCAAGCACAGATTAGCAAGAATGAAGAATTTGTTTCTATTCTTTTTCAGTTTACAGTAGACCAATGGCTATATATATATATTACAGTGTAACTAGTCTAACCATCTAACCATCTATTGAACCACCTAACCATCTTCTAACTAATCATAACAGCATCTGTTAGAGAGGAGAAAAATCAGCTGCTGGTGCAGGTGCTTGTCTATTATCCCCCTACAAGCTGACAGGTCTCGGGACAACAGAGAGACGAGTATGAGCGGCTGAGAACTGATAGCTTGGAACATGTTTAGTAAAGACATCTGCCAACTGGTCGGTAGAAGGAACATATTGAATCAAAAGCTCTTTGCGAAGGACCTTATCACGGACAAAGTGAAGATCAATCTCTATGTGCTTGGAGCGGGCATGGAAGATAAAGTTAGCTGCAAGAGCAGCAGCACTGATATTGTCACACCAGATCAGAGGAGTGTCTGGTTGAGGAATGCACAACTCTTTGAGCAAAAATTGAACCCAGGAGACCTCAGTGGCGAGAAAAGCAAGTGCCTGGTACTCCGATTCTGCACTACTATGAGAGACGACACGTTGCTTGGTGGAGGACCATGAGATGAGATTGGTGCAAAAAAAAAAAAAAGACAAAAGCCACTGGTGCTTCTTCTATCATCGGGACATGAAGCCCAATCCGCATCAGTATAGCCTTGAAGAGACCAAGACGATGAGGCATGGATAGAAAGACCATGAGTAGCAGTACCTTTGAGATAGCGAAGTATGCGTTTAGCAGCTTGCAGATGAGAAGTGGTAGGATGAACTATGTATTGACAAGCTTGATTTACTGCAAATGAGATTTTTAGTCTTGTGAGAGTAATGTACTGAAGAGCACCCACAAGACTACGATAGTGAGTAGCATCAAGAGCAGATAAAGGTTCTCCATTTGCTGCTGATAACAATTTTCCCAAAGCACCAAGTGTACTAGCAGATTTGGCCCCAAGAAGATCAGCATGCTCAAGTAGCTGATGTATGTAGCGTTGTTGATTGAGATGAAAAACATGAGGAAGCCAGGTGACTTCAATGCCAAGGAAGTAGCTAATATCCCCAAGGTCTCGAAGAGCAAAATGGGAGCTAAGCTAAGAAATGATATGATGGACCTGTGGTGGATTGCTGCCAGTAATGAGAATATCATCAACATAGATTAAGAGGATGATAATATCATATGCAGGGTGGAAATAAAATAAAGATGCATAAGCCCTTGAGCATTGGAATCCCAACTGTAAAAGAAAGGAGCTGAGCTTGTGGAACCAGGCTCGAGGCGCTTGTTTAAGGCCATAGAGAGCCTTCTGTAGACGACAAACATGAGTGGGGCAAGAGCTGTCTTCAAAGCCTGGAGGTTGCATCATGAACACCTGTTCTTGAAGATCTCCATTTAAAAAAGTATTGTGGGCATCTAGTTGTTTAATAGGCCAATTGCAAGAGACAATAATGGAGAGAACAAGCCTGATAGTGCAAGGCTTCACAACTGGACTGAATGTCTCAAAAAAATCAATGCCATAGGTTTGATGAAAACCTTAGGCAACCAGCCGAGCTTTGTACCTATCAATGCTACCATCAGGTTTATGTTTGAGTTTGAAGACCCATTTACACCCAATAATTTTGGCATTAGACGGAGGTGGCACCAAAGACCAAGTTGATTCTTCAATAGAGCTTGATATTCCTGTTCCATAGCAAGCTTCCAGTTGAGGTCTTGAAGAGCCTGTTTGATAGTACGTGGCTCAGCTATGAGTAAGGTAAGATAGGTCTTCTTCTTACAGATACCAGATTTGGATCTGGTAATCGTAGGATGGCTAGGAATTGGAGCTATGGAATCCTAGAGGAAAGTTGTAGAAATCTCAGCTGCTTCATCCACAAATGGCACCTGAATGAGTGGGGGTAAAGACAAAGAGCTGGCTGGAGGTGATGTGGGGGTAGGTTCGGATGGGATAGCCGAAGGAGAGCTGGTTGTGGAGGAGAAGAGAACAGGAGATGAAGGAAAAGGAAATATTGGAGTGACAGGAAAATGAGATGATTGGTGGGAAGGAGAAGTCATTGCTTGAAATGGAAATGTAGTCTCTGCAAAGACTACATGCCTAGAGATATATACTCTGCTAGTTATAGGATTAAGGCAAAAATAACCTTTGTGAAATGTTGCATAACCAAGAAAGATACAGGGTATGGACCGTGGCTAAAATTTGTTGGAGTTGAGATGTTTGAGGTGTGGATAACAAAGACAACCAAAGACTTTGAAATGGAAATAATCAAGTGAGTGTTTGTAAAGAAGAGAAAATGGAGAGCTGTAATTAAGCAAAGGAGAAGGCATGCAATTGATAAGGGTAACTGCTGTAGTGAAAGCATAGGACCAAAATTTGGATGGAAGGGCAACTGTGTAAAGAAGAGTGAGCCCGGTTTCTATAACATGGCGCATCTTGTGTTCAACTTGGCCATTTTGTTCAGGTGTATAAGGGCAAGAAAATCTATGGAGTATACCATGAAGAGATAGAAACTGGGTGAGGGCAGTGAACTCTCCACCATGGTCTGTTTGAAGGCATTTAATGGTGGTCTGAAACTGGTTTTCAAGAAGAGTTTTAAATTGAACAAAAGTGGAGTGAACCTGGTCCTTGGTAGGGAGTAAATATAACCATACAAACCTAGAGTAATCATCCATGAGCAACAAAAAATATTGGGCACCTGTGGAGGAAGGAACAGGTACTGGTCCCCACAAGTCTGCATGGATGAGTTCAAAATGAGAGGAGACCCGGGAAGTGGACAAAGAAAAAGGAATTTTGTGACTTTTGGCACAACAACAAGCATTGCAAACATCAATTGTTTTATTTGAGTTATATGAAATATTACATGTATGAAAAATTTTCTGAAGTATTATAGTAGAAGGGTGGCCAACTCGTTGATGCCACAACATAGTAGTGGGCTAAGTTTTTGTGAGAAACACTTGATGTTTAGAACTGGTAGTAGGTGAGCTGATAGATGAGGTAGGAAATTTGTAGAGTCTACGTTCAAGTTGGCCTTGGAGAAGAGTCACTTTGGCATCCTTGTCCTTGACAAAAAATGAAGAAGAATGAAATTCAAGAATGGTATTATTATCAGTATAGAATTTTGACACACTGAGAAGATTTGAAGTAAGTTGTGGAACATGAAGCACATTGTGTAAGACAAAGGGTTTAGCAGAAGTGTGGAGAAAGGAATGACCAACTTGGGTTATGGGTAGGGACTTACCATTGCTAACCATCACAGAGTCAGTACCATTGTATGGAGTACCATTGTGGATATTAGCAGCCATGTGAGAGAGATGGTAGGTGGCACCTGAATCCAAAAACCAAGAGTCCGTTGATGCTGGGGAAGGTGCTACCATCATGGCTTGAGCAGGAGGAGTGGGACCAGTTTGAGAGGTTGATGAGGCTAGTGCATGTGGCTCTTGATAATTCACATCAAATTTGTGATAACAAGAGAGGACCATGTGCCCAAACTTGCCACATAACTGACACTGTGGTCGGTTATTTGTCCGGGATCGATTATTGTTGAATCGGTTAGGGCGATATCCTTGAGGATGTTGCTGTCGTGAATCTGGAAGAGTGTTAGGTTGTGGCGTTAGCATGAATGACTGAGGTGGTTTCCCTTGAGAGGGTTTGTTGGACTGTGACCTTCGTGGTCTGTTATGAGTTGCAATATTGGCAATGAGGAGGTTTTCTTCAACAGTTGTGGTTTGAAGATGCAACCTCTATTCATGAGTCAGAAGGATGCTATGTACCGCATGAAGTTGAAGGTCATCATTTCTATTGTGAGAGAAGCCACGATGGGATTGTATTCAGTCCTTAGTCCACTTAGTAATTGAAGGATTTGATCTTTTTCTGGCACTGGTTCTCCAATAACTGCTAGACTATCAGAGATGTGTTTGAGTTTTTGGATGTATTCCATCATGGTAAGAGGGCCTTTTTTGGTTGTTTGAAAAGCAAGTCTCAACTGCATTGTTCTTGCTTTGGTGGAAGCAGAGAAGCTTCGTTGGAGGGCTGTCCATGCTTCATGGGATGTTCGTAGCCCAACAATTTAGCCCATAACATCTGGGGTGAGAGAGGAGTAGATCCAACTCAGGATCATACGATCATATCTCCTCCAAACCAGAAAATCTGGGTTCACTTCTCTGGTGAATATTATTTTTGGAGGACATGGTCTCAGACCTTCAATATGGTCCTCAAATCCATTGGCATATATCACATTTTCCATTTGTGTATGCCAAAGGATATAGTTATCTCTATCTAGTTTGATAGGAAGAGGATGGTTCAGCATGCTCATGTTCAGGGTAGAGGTTACCTGAGAAGAGACAATCTCCAGCGTGGTTTGTGTTGATGAAGCCATCGAAAACTAGGTACAGTATGTTCTTGAAGCTTTTTTGAGGTGAGTAAGAAAAGCAATAGGTAATCTGCAGATGATGTATATCAGAAGAAAGTTGCAGCAGAAAGAGTTGTTGGAGATTTCTTGATTGTCTTGCCAGGGAGAGAAATCATAAAAAGAAAATTCAGGAGCTTATGGCTCTGATACCATGAAAATGCTCAAGCACAGATTAGCAAGAATGAAGAATCTATTTCTATTCTTTTTCAGTTTACAGTAGACCAATGGCTATATATATATATATATATTACAGTGTAACTAATATAACCATCTAACCATCTATTGAACCACCTAACCATCTTCTAACTAATCATAATAGCATCTGTTAGAGATGAGAAGAATCAGCTACTGGTGTGGGTGCTTGTCTATCATTTCCCTCATCTTGTATTTAACCATTTGTTTTCATTTTCATCCTTTGAGAAATGGTATTCATTTTCTTTTATCTACTTTAGCATTTGAACCATATTTTACCATGAAAACTCACTTTGGCACTAACTTGTAGATCGAAAATAAGAAAAAGATTGATCCATTTATGAGGATCAACCTGAAGTGGTATAAGCTAATTCAAGGGTGGATACAAAGGCCATGGTTGTATTCATTTATAAGCTTGTTCTAGCCTAAGAATGTTGTTTCCTTACATTCATCCTTTACGATAATTTCCGTAGTCATCCCACAGTGCCCACATGCTTCTAGTTTCCAAGTTTCACTTGCTCTTACATTATGCCATCACTCCTACAATCATTCCCTCAAGTGCTTCAAATTAATCCGTCTTTTTTTCTTAACGTTTGTAATGTAATATTTAGTGAACTACAATCAGCTATAAGCATGATGTACAAGTGAAGTTAACAATTCATTTCATGAGGAATCTATGAATGTGCGAAAGAGAAAGATTTTGTTTGAGAAGTATTTTTAAAAATGATTTTAAAAAAATAAAAATAAATTAATAACAGTGTTTCTTAAATATTTTTTTGATGATTTGTAGAATAAAAATCTATTTAAAAACTTAGAAATATTCATAACTTGTTATATATATTTTTAAATATGTTTTAAAAATAACTTTTGTCCGTAGTGTTTTATTTTTAATTATTATTCATCTTTGTATAATTATGTTTAAAATAACATTAAGAAAATAACAAAAAATAATTAAAATATGTTTTATAAAAATATCATGTTTTCTAAAAATATAAAAAATTGTTTTTTATTTTAAAAATAAAAATTATTTTATATTTTCTAATTATAAAACATATTTTTCTATTTTTTTGTTATAAAATTAAAAAATCATTTTCAAAAATAGTTACCAAAGAATTATAATAATTACATGCATATGAGTTAAAAAGAGTGGAACACATGATGCCTTGTAGGCATCAACAGTAAAATAAAGTTGGTTTTTTTTATTGATTCCACTTGATTAATACGTGGGGGTTGTTTTTACAAGTGATAACTCTTCAATTAACATATCTTAAATAATTGAACTTAATACTTAATTTAATTCGTATATGAATTAAATGAAACATTTAAACCCATAAAATTCACTTAATTAATCATCAATTAGTACTAAAATGGAAATGATTAAAAATGAACCTTAAACCCCAATGACAATGAAACCAAAAAATTTTAATTTTTAACCAAATCTACTTGTAGGACCCTCTTTACAAGGTTGTCCATCATCCATTCGCGCTTGCGACTGTATGGGGGAAATGCACTTGCGACCGTTTGTTAGAAAGACTTAAGGCCATGTGGATGATCTGTCTATCCCCAAAACCAGAATGGAGACAGATAATCTTGAAATAGAAACAACAAGAATGGCATTTGACTAACCTCCAAAAATTTATTCAACTTCAGCATAAATTGTGCACTAAACACTCTCCATAATTAACATAGTCATTATGAGGAAATATTCCATTATTGGTGGCTTATCAAGACAACTATTATGCATCAGTAGTCAATGTCATAATACCATATAATCAAACGCAATTAAGGTGTTATTAAGAAGTCTGAAAAAGATGTTACACGTGAGCAAAAATAAATAGCAACACACAATCCAAGAAAGATGTGCTGCTTTTCTTTTTACAATCATCCTTTACTTGCTCAAGTCAATTGTTGACTTAAACATGAGAAAAGATTGCCCTCGAACATCCTTTTGTATAAGAAAGAAAAGTGTCTGCATCTCACGTAGACTAGACAAAGTGATACAATTGACCATTCCATCTAGCCCTTGAACTCGAGACGGTCAAATGCTATTTGAACCGTGCACCAACACTACTCGCCACCTCTCCCACCACATAAACATATGTATGAACCTAATCTCACAGTCTGCCTAATTCTATTCTTTTCTTTACCACCACTAGAGAAATTCCCTCGATCAATATGGAAAATTTTAGCATTAATTCCTCCATCACGGTGATCTTTTTCTTAGCTATCAAGGCATTGATGGTATCGGTGGGACCTGCAGAGATCACAGTTGGACCTTCTTACGATTGGAAGCATGAATTTCTGCCGGTATCACCCCCAACTAGCCACTATTTGAACGACTGCGCCAAGAAGGTTTCGGAAGGCAGTTCACTGTCGTACTACAGATATCTTATGTTCGGCAACAATGGTCTCCCCTCTACTCCTTGTTGTCAAGAAATTTTGACTATGGGTCTTCCTTGCCACACACAACTTACAAACTTTACTATTGAATTACGTTCCCTTAAACCCTACAAAACCCAAATCGTGTCAAGAAGTGAGCAAATATGGAAATTTTGTGTTTTAATTGCACCTGCTTCCTCTCTTTAATCCATCTTAATCTATGACAAGATTAGGTTTGATTTTCTTTTGTTATCTCCCATGTGATGGTATAATCGAATCCATCCTTATAAGATTGGTTCAATTTTATTTTCTTATCTACTGTGCAAATGGTGGAAAAGGGTTGGGGCGCATGCTAATAAACTATGCCATCTAATATATAAGAAAAATAATTTTCTTATGTGTTGATTTTACCATAAAAATATTATCTCCACAACTTTTGCACCCTTGATCGCTAGAACAGTACCAAAAAAGTAATCCTTATTTTCCTCTCTCAGGCAAAACAATGCCAAAATCACGATCCTATCTTTTGCCCCATCCAATGTCTTCACAATCATTGTAGCACTAATTAATTAACCATCATACTAACCAAATAGATTAATAAGAAATATTAATACAATAATTAATCAATTGAATAATAATATTATTGATGTGTTGAAATGAGCTATATATATATATATATGACAATGAAAATGAGAACATTTAACAATATTAAAATGAAAATCTTCTGAAATGGAAAACGGTTAAAAATATTGAAAAAAAAACAAAGCCCAAACATTCTAATATAACAAAACTAACCAAGAAAACACAACATGACATTACCATTACAAAACTCTTTCAAGACTAAAATTGTGTCTAGCTTCAAAATTCACAACTTAATCACAGAGAGAAAGAAAATACAATATATGATACCAAACCTTCACATGATTATATTAAAATCAACATGTCATGTAAAGATGATGGGCTAAGTACACTAGATGCAACTTGAGAACCATGAGAGTAAGAATATTTAAGAAGGATGAATATGCGTTGAGCTTCTTCAGCATCTCATTCAGTTCAAGGATTTGATTGTTCACCGTCTCTTGGTCTAGTCTTCCCATAACTTGTGGATCAGATGCACCTGTGGTGGGCACACCCTCCTTGCCAGGCTCAACCCTAGAACTTTCTTGTCCTTTCCTTTCTTCATTTTCTACCCTTATCCTTTCAAACATCACCTGCAAATTAATCATGAAAAATATATTATTTTTGTACTTACCTCTGCCAAACCTCCTATGAGGAGCTGAATATTTGCAAAATTTAGAAATGTGTGTGTGTGTGTGTGTGAGAGAGAGAGAGAGAGAGAGAGAGAGGGGGGAGGGGGGAGGGAGACGGAGGGAAGGGAGAGAGAAGGAGAGAACGTATAAAAGAAAGTTGTTGGACAAAGAGACTCACTAAAATAGCCACTCTATGAAGACAAATTATACCCACTAAATTGATTATTTATTTTAGTGGATGATAAACCTAGAATCAAGCTAGAGCTATAAACTACAATTTGATACTTCTCCCTTCATTGTAACAAGGATTAAAACTAGATGCTAACATGTTTTGAATAACCTCATATTTATCCCAAAAGAAAATGGGTGGAGAAATGCAATATAAAAATGAATGTCTTCATTTTAAACAATATAAAATTAATTTTGGTATGGTTCTTGAGTTCTTCTTTCCCATAGAAAAAATTAATTCTAAACTACTTTTAGTGGTCTCACAAATATAAATTAAGAAAATGGAGAAATCCATTATAAGGTTATTTTTCATGCATCATCACTCAAAGAATTGCCCAAAGTAGGCAAAATTAGGAATAAGGTCTCTCCCCCAAAATGTCTACGTAACATAAACAGTAAGCAAAAGATGAATTGAGAATAAGAGCAGGTACCTTTGTAGCTCGAGGCTCCAAATACAGTAAATTGATGAGAATGATATGAAGTGTGGCCAAAAGTGCATGCCCTTGAAACAAGTCAGGTTTACCTAACAACACTTTTTCTCCTTGACTCAATGCATGTCCCAACAAGGGCAACCCAACACAAGAAGCCATAGTTTTGAAATAAAAAGGATAAATCTTGCTTTGCACAATCCCAAACTGTTGCTTTGGCAGAGCCCCAGATAAAACAAAACTTGAAAAAAATGTAACCCGCACACATACCCCATAAGCTGTGGCAAATCCTAAAATATGAATCACATACGTCAATGATCCTATAGCATCCGTAGACAGCATATAATTCACAACATCATAGACCCTATTAATGAAGTCATGTTGACCCTTTTTTTGGAGCTCATGCAAAGTGCTTTTCACAGTGTCCACCCCATCCTTTTCTTCTGCTTGTCTTTCTCCTCTGCCTCTCTGCCCCATTTGCTCTCTTGAGGCTGCTTCTATCTTTGAAATATTTCCTGCAACATCTTCCACAATTGTCTTGCTCAGATCACAAGTGGGTTTTGCAGCATGTTTTGCTCTCTCAACAGCATCTTTGACCCCTTCTTGAACCATATGGGTCTTCTCAGACACCTTCTCTTTTGTTTTGGTGTATGCATCTTTCACTTCTTCCTGAATATCATGAACTTTCTGAGACAGCTTCTCTTCTACATTCCCAATCACCTTCTCTTAACGAGATATAATATCCAAGGTATCCAATAGAATATGCTATCACAAACAAAGGTTGGAAACCATATTTTGAAACTGTAATTTCATTACATATCTTAAAACTATGATTTCTAATTTCTATAGAAGTTATATTTTCAAAATATAAATTAATTTAAAAAATTAAATTCGTTTGAACATTCAAAATCTATAAACTCAAAAGAACAATCACATCCCATAGTGATCTCACCCACTCTCATACAAGGTTGACATTTGGACTCACCAAAATCAGCCTAACACACGTTGATACAACCTCTGCAATCATGTCTCAACAAAAACATGGTTAGTAACACCTGCACCCCAAAGAGTACCAAGGAAGAGTAGACTGAAACATCACCATGCATGGAAAATGAGTTTTAAATTTTTAACAACCACAACAACCACCAATGAACTAGCAAGGAAAACAATACATTAAGGCAAAACCTAGAGACTTGGGCATAGGAGGGAGGCATACATATGTATGACCTTTCATGGGCAACAAAGAACCAATAGTTGCCATAAATATTCATTTATTATTAATATATTTCACCGTTTAAAGGGGCTCATGCATCATGGGGCATGTTTGCCTCTCTTGGAAAACTAAGATTCAAATTTAATCCAAATCTAAGAGAAATTCTATGGACGAAAAAATAGGGGACAGTACATTTGGGAATGCCCCCCATCTTCACAGATGAAGAAGGCCTTCTGCCCTAATAATTAAAGGCACTGATGAAAAGTTAATACTGCATATGAGTTAAAATAAAAAATAAAAAATAAAAGAGTGGCACACATTAAAAATAAAAAATTATTTTCAAAAATAGTTACCAAAGAATTATAATAATTACATGCATATGAGTTAAAAGAGTGGCACACATAATGCCTTGTAGGCAACAACAGTAAAATAAAGTTGGTTTTTTTTTTTTATTGATTCCATTTAATTAATACATGGGGTTGTTTTTACAAGTGATAACTCTTCAATTAACATATCTGAAATAATTGAACTTAATACTTAATTTAATTCGTGTACGAATTAAATGAAACATTTAAACCCATAAAATTCACTTAATTAATCATCAATTAGTACTAAAATGGAAATGATTAAAAATGAGCCTTAAACCCCCAATGAGAACGAAACCAAATTTTTTTAATTTTTAACCAAATCTACTTGTGGGACCCTCTCTACAAGGTTGTCCATCATCCATTCGCGCTTGCGACTGTAAGGGGGAAATGCGATTGTGACTATATGGGAGAAATGCACTTGCAGCCGTTTGCTATAAAGGCTTAAGGCCATGTGGATGATCCGTCTATCCCCAAAACCAAAATGGAGATCTTCAGTCGTAATCTGTATTTCTTTTGATGCCGACACATCAAAGGATATTCCTTCGATTGCCTCTGTCCCCTAGAATCAACAACAGGGGATAAGTGAAGCACAAAATGCTTAAAATCATATACATAAGCAACTTAAGTGAAATTAAATGCCTTAAAAGTTTAAATAAGTTCAGGCACTTGGCTCTTACCCTTTTTTGTGTCAACACAGCATGGACATCTTCTGGATTCCACAATCTACTCCATTTGCCAGGTTTTCCAGGTGATTCTCTCCGAATGATTTCCCAACCCATTTTTTGCATCAAACCATGCATTTCTATCTTGTTGTCTAAAATACTAATGAAAGAACAATCTTTGAGAACTTTCATTCCAATTGCAGAGAAGTTGCTACTGCATGTCAAGTATTCTTCCAACAGAATCTGAGTCCTTCCCTCTGAAGAAGCATGCAATATCAAGGAATAGATCCTTTTCTGTGTGATCCAGTCTATCGTAACTTAATCTAAGCACTTTTTGGACTGTCACGTCCCCTACTGTTGTTAGCTTAAGCAGTTCATCTTCCCATTCAAGCTCCGGCTTGCGATACAGGAAAGCTCCCACAACTTTAACAGCAAGCGGAAGTCCATCACAGTAATTTAATGCATGTCCGGAGAGCTCCCAAAACCTATCGTCAGGAAGGTCTGCCTTGAACGCAAACAAACTAAACAGTTGAAGAGCTTCCTTAAATTTTAATTTCTGAACCTCATATAATCCATCAACTTCATGCACATCGAGTAAATGTTTATTTCTCGATGTTATGATAATTCTACTACCTGAACCAAACCAGTGATGGCTCCCTGCCAAGATTCTAATTGAGTCAAAGCACTAACAGCATCTAGAATGATAAGAACCTTTCTAGAGCAAAGCGTCTTCTTTATCAAGCTAATGCCTTCATCAATGTTGCTTATGCGTGCAATTTTTTTCCATAGGATATCTTCTAGAAGTTGTCTTTGTAATCCAAGCGATCCACGGTGTTCCTCTACCTCTGCAACATTTGAAAGAAAGCTAGTATCTTCGAATTGATGAGCAATTTGGTTGTATATTCCTTTGGCGAGGGTAGTCTTGCCTATTCCAGCAATTCCATGTATTCCTATCATTCGAACATCATTTGACTCCATACATAATAGTGACAACATTTCTTCCAAACGGGAATTGATTCCTACCAGGTTGTCATCAATATGTAAGAGTTCAGGACGACTGATCAGCATTTTCGAAATGCGTCGAACAATTACTTGAATAATCTGAGATTCATACCTGCCAAATAAAAAGCACAATATACGAACCACAAATTAATTATAAGAAAGGCAGGGAAAAAAATAAATTGATGATGTTTAATTTCAATATTTGTCATGCTATCAATTGATTTATCCTAATGCCTAATTCTGATCAATATTACTATCATGGAGACAAAATACTATCATTTTGTGTGTGTATATATATATATATATATATATATATGAAAAGGATTTTAATACTAAAGTACTAAAAATGATTTGTTTTTAAATTTATTTGTAATTATAAAACTATTAATAATGAATAAAATATGAATTCAATTTCATTAATATTATATATAAATTGAATTCACAAATTTTTTGACAAAATTTAAATAGTAAATTTATTTTTAAAAATAATTTATTTTATTTTTTATTTGTTAAAAAGTGATTTTAAATGCAAGTTATCAAGTACCATTGTTTTTTAAAAATACTAAAAAAAATATGGTATTTGTTCTTTAATTTAAATATATATTTTAAAAATAAGTATAAAAATACAGTGCTAAACCGATCTTAAAATTTGAATATGTACAAGCATATAGGAGGTGAGCAATCAGGAATACAAAGCATTGACTAAGATTCCATTAAACAGTGTTTTTTCAAGAATCACTCAAAGTAAATTTTTAATTTTTAAAACTGGTTAAATTTTTGTTCAAAAACATTTTTTTGGAATGTTTTTCTATTTTTGAAATTAAAACCCTGTTGTAAAAAATTTATGGTCAGTTTGGTGGTCATTCTCTAGAAATAATCTTTAAAAATAAGATGAAATAAAAAACAATTTTGGAGAACAAGTAATGGAAGTTATTTTTACATATTTATAAAAACAAAGAAAAGCATTGAGAAGTAATTTAAAAAAGAAAACAATAAAAAAATAAACAAAGTCCGATAGATGTCATTCTTCTTTTATTCTCTCTCCACCGATCAATATCAAAATTTTTAAATATGATTCCTTTTTAATTTCACTTTATTTATTTGAATTTACTTTAACTTTTAAATTTCTTTAGGTAAATAAATTCCAAATCAAATGGTACTTGATATATATGATTTATTAATTTTTTTTAAAAAAAATTTAAAACTCAAAAACCAATCCAATTAATGTTGGAAAGTTACAAAACTCAAAACCAATATAGAAAAAAAAAATTTGTTAATTTTTTTACTAAGCAAATGAACTTCAAATCAAGCAAAACTTCACATTTTTTTAATCATAAATAAGTTTAGTAATTTTTTAAAATAATTTTAAACTCAAATAATAACTAAATTGATGTAAAAAATTTATAAACAAAAATTAGTTTAAAATGACTTTATTGTTTAATTAATCTGTAGAATCATTTTTTCTTTAATTTGTTAGCAAGTTGTGGACCCCGCATTTCGGCTCATGCGTTTTTCACTCGATAGTAAGCTTAATTTTTATTTGAAAATGATTTTTATTTATTAAAAAGAAATGACTTGGAGTCGCCACTTATTTTTGTTTTAGTTTTCAAAGGGTAAATAAAATAAGAAAGAAAACCCTAAGTGTGACTCCTTATTTTGGAAAAGGTGGTCTGTGAAAAACCAAATCAGGCTCGGGGGTCAGGTTACTTATCGGGAAGGTACGATAAAGACCGTAACACCCATCTAAGTCCCTAAAGTCGGATCTCTACTAATAAAATGAAGCTGACGTGGCAATCAATAGGAAAATCAATGGATACTCAAATTTGTCATGCACATACGAGAATCAAAACATGCATAGAGAATGACTAGAATGGGAGTAGATGCGTACCTGGGCCACGAACGAGCAATACGCTATCATAAAAATGGGGTCAGTGTACAATAAATAGTACAAAACATATCACATGCATCACCAAACAGAAATTAAAACTGTTCGAGGGAAAACTTGATTTTTGAAGTTTATTTGAAAATTGGAGTCTTAGAGATTATTTAAAAATTGGAGTTTTAGAGGTTATTTGAAAATCGGATTTTTAGAAATTAAATGTAAGAATGAGATTTTTAGAAATTAAATTTGAAAGAGATTGGAATCTTGAAAATTATTTGAGAGTTCGGGATTTTAAAAAAAATATTAAGTTACGAAAATTGGGACCTTGGAAATTAAATTTTGAAGGAAACCAGAATTGAAAATCATTTGAGAAGTAGAAACTATGAAAATCGAATTATAAAAATTGGAAATCTTGGAAATCATTCGAAGTCAGAATTTCTAGGAATTAATGAATAAAATGATAATAATAAATAAGTAACAGAATAAATGCGAGAATTAGAATATTGGAAACTGATAATTAAGTTCGAAAATTCGAAAATTAGAGTTTCAGAGAACAAAATTTGGAAATCGGAATTTTGAAGAATTATTTAAAGACGAAATTTTAAATAAATGAATAAGTGAATAAGTAAATGAATGAAATAATGATAATGATGAAATAATAATGATTGGATAAATAATTGCGGAAGTTAGGATTTCGGAAATTGGAAATCGAACTTAGGGATCGGAAATTTAAAGAATTATTTAGGGGTGGAATTTTAAATAAATGAACCAGTGAATAAATAAATTAATAGAATAGCGAAAATATGGATAAATGATTACGAATATGAAAATTTTGGAAATTGGAAATTGAATTTAGAGATTTAGAAATTTAAAGAATTATTTAGACAGGGGATTTTAAATAAGTGGATAAGTGAATAAGTAAATGAATGGAATAATAACAATGACAAAATAATAAGGATTAGGTAAAAAAATTGCAAAAAATAGAATTTTAGAGATTGGAGATTGGATTTAGAGATTGAAAATTTGATAAATTATTTAGAGATGAGATTTTTAATATATGAATAAGCGAACAAATAAACGGATGGGATAATAATAATAACGAAAATAATCATTAAATAATTGAATGTGAATAGTGGAGTTTTTTATATTGGAAATTAAATTTGGAAGTCAGATTTTTGAATAATTAAACTTTAATGATTGAATTTTTTTAAAAATAAATAAATAAATAAATATAAAATAATAATAATAATAACAAAAATGATATTTGAATTAATAAAAGTGGATGGTGGAATTTTTGAGATTGAAAGTTAAATTTGGAAGTCCGATTTTGAAAATTTGAACTTTAATTATTGAAAATTTTAAATATATATATATATATATATATATATATATGGAATAATAATACTAATTAACAAAAATAATATTTAAACGATGAATAGTGAAATTTTTTAAATAGAAAATTAAATTTGGGCATCGAATTTTTGAAGAATTGGACTTTAATGAATGAAATTTTTAAAAGAAAATAAATAAATAAATATGGAATAATAATAATAATTAACAAACATAATATTTAAACGAATGAAAGTGAATAGTGGAAATTTTGATATTGAAAGTTAAATTTGGACATCGGACTTTTGAAAAATTGGACTTTAATGATTGAAATTTTTAAAAGAAATAATTAATAAGTATGGAATAATAATAATAATTAACACAAATGATATTTAAATGAATGAAAGTGAGTAGTGGGATTTTTGAAATTGAAAATTAAATTTGAAAGTCGGATTTTTGAAGAATTGGACTTTAATGATCGAGATTTTTAAAAGAAATAAATAGATAAATATGGAATAATGTTACTAATTAATCAAAAATGATATTTGAACGGATGAAAGTGAATAGTGGGATTTTTGAGATTGAAAATTAAATTCGAAAGTCGGATTTTTGAACAATTGAACTTTAATGATTGAGATTTTTTTTTAAAGAAATAAATAGATAAATATGAAATAATATTACTAATTAATCAAAAATGATATTTGAACGGATGAAAGTGAATAGTGGGATTTTTGAGATTGAAGATTAAATTTGAAAGTCGGATTTTTGAAGAATTGCTTAAGAACATGAGTTTTGAAAATAGGATTTAGAATTTGGAATTTAGAAAATTTATTGAGAAACTAGAGCTCTTTTTTTAAAAAAAAAATAAATAAATAAATTATGAAAATTAGGAACTTGGAAATGACTTAAAATTGAAGCAACCAAATGGGCTAACTCAATATGGGTATGGGCCATCTTAATTGGGGTGATGGATATAAATAGCATGAGGCCCTTCATCAACACATTTGGGCCTGGGCTCCAACTCAAGCCCATATCCATTGTCATGGGCACGTCCAAAGCCTTCCATCTTCATCATCGTCATCATCATCAAAATCATCTATATCATCGAACTCACCGTCAACTTCATCGTCGTCTTCATCCGAGTCCTCCGTCTCATCATCCTTCTTCGGGATCCGCCGCCCACGCGCACTCACACGTGCCTGCTCTGGCTGCCGAAGCCACCGACTGAACCGGTCTTGGACAACCGCAGTGACATCGGTGTGTGGGCATTGATTCAGTTTCCAGATTAGGTGAAGGAGACGAGCCTTCTGATTGGGATTGAACAGAAGAAGGAGGAGGCGATGTCAAAAGGTAGTATTTTTTCTTATTCTTCCTTGTGTGTTGAATACAATACTATATAGATTCAGAGCAAAGGAACCTATTCTAGCCTATACATATCTTGCGGCAAAAAATAAGGCCATCCCTTGAAGTATGGGATTTACATAAACAGATTTCTATACTTATCTCATTAGACAACTCACGCCAACACTCCCCCTCAAGTTGGTGCATAGATATCTTTTATGCCCAACTTGTCAAGTGAGTTGTAGAAATTCCTTGCAGACACTGCTTTTGTGAGTACATCAACCAACTGGTCTTCTGATTTGACAAATGGAAGCTGAATAATCTTTTCTTCAAGGTTTTGTTTGATGAAGTTCTGATCCACCTCAACGTGCTTAGTGCGATCATGTTGAACCGGATTGTGGGAGATAGCAATGGCCGCTGTGTTATCACAGAACAAGTTCATTTCGGAACTATGAGCAACACCGATCTCAGCTAGCAGCTTTTTCAACCAAATGAGCTCACATATTCCCTTGACCATTCCCCGAAATTCAGCTTCAGCACTAGACAGGGCAACTACTTTCTGTTTCTTGCTCCTCCATGTAACTAGGTTGCCTCCCACAAAAGTAAAGTACCCAGCAGTGGATTTCCTGTCTGTGATGTTCCCTGCCCAGTCCGCATCTATGTAGCCAGCAACCTTCAAATGACCATTCTTTGATAACATAAGCCCTTTCCCTAGAGAGGACTTCAAATAACGAAGGATTCGCATTACAGCATCCATATGGTCTTCACTCGGCCGGTGCATGAATTGACTCACTACACTCATAGCATAAGCAATGTCTGGCCGAGTATGAGATAAATAGATGAGTTTACCCACTAACCGTTGATACCTCTGTTTGTCCGCTGGTACCTGGTCTACATATTCTCCAAGTTTATGATTTTGGACAATTGGAATATCAGCAGGCTTACACTCTAGTAATCCCACCTCTGCCAGCATGTCTAGTATATATTTCCTTTGAGAAAGAAATATGCCTTGTCTTGACCTTGCCACTTCAATGCCCAAAAAATATTTAAGCCCCCCCAAGTTCTTCATCTCAAACTCAGTTGACAATTGATCTTGAAGCCTGGATATTTCTTCTACATCATCCCCTGTAATTATCATGTCGTCTACATAGACTATGAGGGCTGTTATTTTTCCCAATCGATGTTTTAGGAAGAGAGTGTGGTCAGAGTTGCTTTGTTGAAATCCATATTTCCTCATTGCCGAACTCAACTTGCCAAACCATGCTCGAGGTGATTGCTTTAGTCCATACAATGCTCGTTGTAACCTACATGCGATCTTTGCCTCTGATGTAGCAGTATAGCCTGGTGGAATATCCATGTAAATCTCCTCTTTAAGATCACCATGGAGGAAGGCATTTTTTACGTCAAGTTGGTGCAATGGCTAATCTAAGTTTGCTGCAAGAGATAACAGAACTCTAACAATTTTTAGTTTTGCTACAGGTGAGAAAGTTTCCTGATAATCTATACCATGTTTCTGTGTATAACCCTTTGCTACCAACCTCGCCTTGTATCGATCAATCGACCCATCTGCTTTATATTTAATAGAGAAAACCACTTGCACCCCACTGTCTTCCTCCCTTCCGGCAACACACTCAAAACCCATGTATTATTTTTCTGCAACGCCTCCAATTCTTCTTTTATAGCTTGAGCCCATTTCGGATCCGAGAAAGCTTCTTCAACCCTACTCGAAATCTGACATGAGGAGAGTGTATGTGCAAAAGCTCTGAGAGGTTCAGATAATCTTTGTGTAGACACATAATTGGCTATTGGATACTTGGATCGTCGTTCTTCTATGTCTGGGGAGTATCGATTTGGAGGCTTGCCTCGATTGTGTCTAAAAGGTAGAACATAACCCGCAGATGTATCTATAGCATTAGTTTGTAAAGGTGTGGTAGGAGAGCTTACCTCAGGAATATTCTCAGTAGGAGGGTCGTTGGGTACTAAAGAGTGAGGGAATACATCAGATTCTGCATCTTCCGATGATTCAGGTACTGGTGCAACTTCAGTTCTCAGAGGTTCAGGTACAGGATCATGTTCAGGTACAGGATCATGTTCAACCATGTCGTTGTCATCATTCAGATGTGTTGGATTGTCACCAACGTCTAACACTTCAACATCAGACCAATTCTGTTCTTCACCATAGATCTCCCCCTGAAGAAGGGAATTGGATATCGGTGGAAAAAAAAAAAATCAGATTCAAGGAAGGTGACATCCATGGTAATGTAGGTTCTTTTAGCAATGGGATCGTAGCATCTGTATCCCTTTTTGTGTACCCCATACCCCAAGAATAAACACCGGACAGCACATGGGTCCAACTTAGTTCGTTGATTTTTATGGAGGTGAACAAAAGTAACACAACCAAAAATTCGGGGAGGAATCATCAAAACAGTCGGTAAGGAGACATGATAAGAAAGCACCTTTAGTGGAGTCTGAAATTGTAAGACTTTGGTGGGCATGCGGTTCAGGAGATACACGGCTGTGGTAACAGCATCACTCCAGTATCTATTCGGCACATGTGCATTGATCAATAGAGCACGGATAGTTTCTAAGATATGCCTATTTTTCCTTTCAGCAATACCATTCTGTTGTGGGGTTTGTGAACATGAGGTTTCATGGAGAATACCATGGTTGTTGAAGTATGTCTGGAATTGTTGATTAACATATTCCCCTCCATTGTCAGAACGAAGGATCTTAATTCTTGTAGAGAATTGTGTCTGAACCATGGCATGAAATGATTGAAAAATAGAAAATACTTCATCTTTGTGTTTTAGGAGGTAAAGCCATGTCATTCGTGTGCAATCATCAACAAATATTACAAACCAACGATGACCAGAAGACGTAGTTACTAGTGAAGGTCCCCAAACATCGGAATGTATTAAATCAAAAGGAATCATACTTTTATGCATGCTCATGGGATAAGAAGCCCTATGACTTTTGGCTAAGATACAAGTATCACATTTAAAATCTAAATGTGTTACATTTGAAAATAACCCAAGTAATAAGTGCTTCAAATACCCAAATGATGGATGCCCAAGTCGATGATGCCATAACCAAATCTGCCTCTCCTTGTTACCAACCTTGTGGTGCATGTGATTTGCTCTTCCCGAACTGAAGGCATCCATGTAGTATAACACCCCCCCCCCCCCCCCCCCCCCCCCCCCTCTTAGTACCACGCCCAATTATCTCCTTGGTGAGAATATCCTGAAAAAGGCAAAAAGTAGAATACATCAATACCACACAATTAAGATCTGAAGTAACTTGGCTTACAAACATCAGTCTATTTGAAAGAGATGGTACAAGTAATGTATTAGATAATGAAAGGGAAAGAGATAAAGTCACTGTTCCAGCCCCTGTAACTGGATAGGTGACCCTATTAGCATTTGCAACACAGCTCCGTCTCGGTTGAGTTGTATTAGAGAAATCCTTTGAATCAAATGTCATATGGTTTGTAGCCCCAGAGTCGAGAATCCAGTCCTCATCATCCTTGTGAGTAGAGATATGAAATGCCTTACTCGAAGTACCTGAATCATGTAAAGATTCGGCTTGAGGAATGAGGGATAACGAAGCATCACAGGTAACCACAGCAGCTCTCCCAGTGTGGTTATCATTAGCAATGATTTCCCCTTTTTTCCGTGCTTGAAGGTCATTCCACCAATCTAGATATCCATGCAGTTTGAAGCAGGTGTCACGGGTGTGTTTGGAGTTGCCGCAATGGGTACACTTCATGCCGTCAGATGGTGGTTTAGTTTTGGATGAGGAGTTGGATTTCCCGCTGCTTAGGGAAAGAGCTCCAGGTTTCGGTGGCATCTGGTGATGGCTGCCCTTGATCCCTTTGGAAGCCATAACTGCTCCTGGAGGAGTATCTGCACCCGAGATCATCACGGTCTGCCTGACCTCTTCCCTACGGACAAATGCATAGGCCTGTTCCACCATAGGGAATGGTTTGATTTGTAGAACATCACTCCGAGTTTTATCCAATCTATCATCTAGTCCATCAAGGAAAGTATAAACTCGATCTTCCTGTAGAATGGAATTGTATTTCTGTATGTCAATAGCACATTCCATCGGGTTAGGACGACGAAAATCAATTTCTCGCCACAGCCCTTGAAGGTCGTTGTAGTATTTTTCAATGGATCCACCCGCCTACTTCATACGAGTAACCCGACGTCGGAGATCATAGACTTGAGACGTGTCTATCCCATCAAAATAGGTTATAGCAGCAGAATCCCAAACCTGTTTTGCAGTTGGGAATCGGATGAAATTGGCAATCAAGGAAGGGTCCATCGAATTGATCAACCATCCCTTGACAATGGCATTTTCGGTGCGCCATCTCCTGAATGAAGGATCGGTTTCTGGAGGCTGAGGAGAATCTCCATTGATATATCCCAGCTTGTCCTTGCCAGAGATATACATCTCAACAACCTGGGACCATAAGGCATAGTTGGATCCTTCCAACTTGATACCGATCGGAGTAGTTGACGAATCAGCAAGCACAGGTTGAGGGGAGGTCTGGGCTCTAGTCAGGACCTCGGTCATTCTTGTAGTTAGATCGCTAAGGATGGAATCAGTCTGGGGAATGAGAGGTTGTGTTATGTCTCTAGATTCCGCCATGGAGTCTGTCAGTTCTGGTTTGACAAGATTTGCTGTATATTAACGGATAACCGGCTGGAGCACTGTGAGGTAGCAGGAATCAGAGGGAAGCAGCGCTGGAAACTGACCAGGAAGATGAAGATGATACCAGGTGGGTCTTCCGGAGTTTTTTCCTGGTCATAGTGGTTGAGCAGAGGTCCTAGGGACGTGCTCTAATACCATGTCAAAAGGTAGTCTTTTTTCTTATTCTTCCTTGTGTGTTGAATACAATACTATATAGATTCAGAGCAAAGGAACCTATTCTAGCCTATACATATCTTGCGGCAAAAAATAAGGTCATCCCTTGAAGTATGGGATTTACATAAACAGATTTCTATACTTATCTCATTAGACAGCTCATGCCAACAGGCGATCTTGCCAGTTGACGTGGGACTGCTTCGTGATACGGCTGAGGGTCAGTCGCCGGAGTGGAGCGTTGTTGCCTGCAGTGATCTGCCTGGTGGCCATAGAGATCGGGTGAAAAGGAGTCAGCTGGGCGGGCAGCGAAGGAGAAGATGATGGTTGTGGTGAGCAACAGAAGCAAGGGAAAAGAGGTGGCAAACAGCCAGCTAGCTGCATGGGGGATGCGAGCTCGGCTTTAATGGATGGATATGTCAAGGTGAACGTCGACGACGACGTCATTGTGTCGAATATGAAGTGCATGGGTTTCGTCAGAGCGCTATGAGGGAACCTTATGCTCTCGAGTCCATGTCTGAGGCTGGATAGAATGGCGATGCAGAGTATGGAGTAGGAGTTGTTGATGTCGTCACGAGTTCAGAGTGCGCGGTAAGCGGATATCTTTCCATTGCTAGGATCTTGGAGCCTTGGTGCTGAGTTCAA